>NC_090646.1:163296353-163657603 GCF_040937935.1 Hyperolius riggenbachi
GTACATTGCCTAGGGCCTGATAGATGTTCTTTGTTCCGGCCTGTACCTTTTACAAGTACTCTTACCAAGGACTAGTTTTAGTCTAAAGGGAATAAATATAGTAGTCTACATATCCTTCTCACTTCAGTTGTCTTGTAAAATGCCTAAGCGTTGGCAGTTAAGAGATGAATTTCATGTTACATACTTTTAATCAACAAAATTGTAATATGCAAATTAGAGGAGTCGGAGTCGGAGTCGGTGGAATCCTAAACTGAGGAGTCGGAGTCGGTGGATTTTTAGACCGACTCCACAGCCCTGATATTATTTATGATGATTATTTATCTGAGAGATAATACATTTTATCATATTTTCTATTTTAATTACAGTTTAAATTCATTAGGAGTCGCCGTCGGTGCATTTTTTCCCCCGACTCCCACTCCAGATACCCAAAATTGCTCAGACTGACTCCTCGACTCCACCGCCCTGCTTAGCAACAACTGACATCTCAATCTACAAACCAGTAGATGTGCAGAAGGTTACATATTTAAAAATTTTGACCCAAGGCTAAACACGTTTGCAAAATTGCAATGTTCGTCCATCCCTACTCATTTCATTCAGACTTTCCCCTCATTTGACCATTTCTTCCTAGCTCCTCCCATATTTTTTACTTCCTACATAGCCATTATAAATCTCTGAAACTTCTCACATGGCAAAGCAGTCATAGAGGATATGCTTGCTGTGGTCTCCCCAGGCTCTTTTAGCTAGGTGCTCCACCCTGCCAGTTTTGATGAGCACCAGGCTGTTATCGGTTCACTTCCTCCTCTTCTTTAATGTCCTTTAGAAGAGCTCACAATCTGATCCTTACCATATTCATATGCCTGTTAACTTTAGGGGTAAGCCAATTAATTTATCTGCATGCTTTTGGGGTGGAGGAAACCCATACAGACAATACAGTACAAAATCCGTGCAGATAGTACCCTGACCCAGGGATTGGAACCAGGGATAATGGTTCCCGCATTAATCAGACTAGATTGTACTAGATTGTCAGCAAAAGTCATCATGGTAATTTCAAGTGACACAAATTTTGTATATGCGCATAGCTTTAGGCACCAGCTGTAATTAACGCTAATTACCTTCAGTATTCTGTCCAACTCTGGCATGTTCTGTATTTCAATTGTGTATTTAGCTTTCTATGTGGAATTATTCTCGCTCAGTACTAGTCACACCAACTGTCCCTGTGACCATTACATCATCTATGGAAGAAACGCTTCCTCCTCTACAATCATGAGAGCTGAGAGACTGCAGGTACGCCAGTCTCTGCAGCTACAGGTGCCAACACAGCCAAATTACTAGGAAGCCAAACACCAGAACACAATGTAGGAGTAAAGTATTTAACGAACCATGGTAAATAAGGAACATAACAGTAATTTAATTAATACAAAGGCAAACAGAGCATGTTAAAAGGAACTTAGTATACAAGCACATAAAAATTTTACCGCAGAAAGTTAACCACCCACAAGGTCAACAGTATGTGCAAGAGTCACATTACCTAACGTCGGCTGCTGTATTATTCTCCATGTACCTTAATGCCTCCAATCTGTTCGCTTTCTCGGGTGACCCAATTTATTTAGGCAGTGGAGAGGAGGCTAGAGCGAGGTTTACACCGCAGAATAGAGTCAGGACGGCAGACTAATAGAGGAAGCCACCTGGGGGAGGTTCCTGAGAAACTCTCACACTAAGCAACAGCTCTAGTTATGCAAGTCAAACAGGATTTCATGTTTGCTTATTGAGTCTCACATAGTACTAAATCCCTACAAATCTACAGCGTCAAGCCAAGCCATTTCAATTAAATTATAGAAGCATTAAATTATTCTTACAAAAATAAGATCAAAGTAGACACCCTGGCATTTTTTCTCGTTTTGTTTTAGATAGAAAAATAGAAAAAAAAATATTGTTAAGTTTTGTTTTGTCTCTTGACAGAAATTCCATTTACTGGTACTGGCACTTCCTTTTGCATGACAGGAAATGAGTGAATCTCTCCAGTAACTAAACACACAGTATTTGTTCTGCTCAGAGCACCTGATCTAAATACTCATTCCAGATCATCTTAAAGTAAACCTGAGATTAATCAAACACAAGGATTAATACTTACCTGGGGTTTCCTCCAGCCCATCCATCCATCCATCCATTCACAGTCAGCCCCAGTAGGGGACTATTGCACACACCTGGTCCTTGCTGCTCGCCTTCTTGGTTGTGCTCCTGTGGCCCAGAGTGTTATGTGCAGTTGGTTAAGGCTTGTAACTACACAGGTGCAAAAAGCTCCCAGCCATGGGAGCACAACCAAGGAGGCACATGGCAGGGCTGGCTCAGTCGAGGACTATACCGAAGCGGACACATGATGTACCTGCAAATTAATATTACATACTTACCTCGCCCAATTTTCTTCTTACAACTATTCCTTCCAGTTCAGACAAGATCTTGTCAGAACGGAAATATATCAGTTGCTGTCAGTTATAACTGAAAGGACAACGGATGAGCAAAGTAATGTCAAAGTTTCCCTATAGCTCACATGGGAGATATTAGAGTTTAACAATGTGCTGACTAGGAACCGGTTAGGGCCTGTTTCCACTTTATTATGACCCATATATTACACTTCAGTGGAAAATCCTTGAGACAATTTTTAACAGTTTTATAAAAGGTATACTTGAGCAGTTATCAAAATTTAAATAATGTAATCAAAGTTCAGTGAGCTAAAACTGGGAATTGACACAATAAGGCTGCTTTCACAGTGGGACTTTACAGGTGCACGTTAGAGCAGACTGTAACGCAGCCCAACTCATAGTAATGAAAAATCAATGGGCTGATCACAGTGCCCACGTTGCGTTACAGTGTAACACTGGACGTTTAATGAAAGTGCAGCATGCTGTGCGTTATACGAGGTTTTAGCCGCATTAGACTGTTTGCACATGCTCAGTAATGTTTTTTTTTCAGTGCAGGAGAGGAGGAGGGGGGAGTCCGTTATTGTGCCTAGCCACATGGCTAATTAATATTCACTGCACTGTGCTGACGTAACGTGTTTTCTTCCTGGAGCATCCACTTTGTGCGACGATTGGCTGGCGGGCCCACGTGATGCAGAGTATTCCGATCACCTGGTCTCCACAGTCTTTTGCCACATGCGCAGTTTCCGTTCGATAGTATGCGTCAAAAAGTATGCAACACGAGACGCATAACGCGGCTCTATATAACGTCCAACTTCAAAGCTCATATGCGTTGCATTAGGGGCACGTTATGCGACCTTAACGTCGAATCCAACCCAACGTCCAAGTGTTAAAGGAGAACTGTAGTGAGAGGTATATGGAGGCTGCCATATTTATTTCCTTTTAAGCAATACCAGTTGCCTGGCTATTCAGCTAATCCTCTGCCTCTAATACTTTCAGCCATAGGCCCTGAACAAGCATGCAGCAGATCAGGTGTTTCTGACAAATTTAGACAGATATGACAAGATTAGCTGCATGCTTGTTTCTGGTGTGATTCAGACACTTCTTTAGGCAAATAGACCATCAGGGCTGCCAGGCAACTGGTATTGCTTAAAAGGAAATAAATATGGCAGCCTCCATATCCCTCTCACTACAGTTCTCCTTTAAAGAGCCCTAAAAGGACAAAGTCACAAGAAAGGAAATGCTGTAAGTTTGCAGGAAGTGAACCTTATGCTGTAAAAATCACTGCAAAAGTTCACCAGGCCGTTAAGATTTGTCTTATCAATCGAGCCGCTGATGCGGCTCGATTGATGAGATCCAACAGGTCCGATCTCGCTCCCGCCGATTCCCTGCTCGTTCCCCACAAGCGGACAATGGCAGGGAATCGAGCGGAAGATAAGCGGCGCCGGCAAGGACAAGGGGGGGATTGAATCCAACGCGCGGGCGAGCGGGGACGCGGAAGAGGTGATCCGGCGGCTAATCGAGCCGCCGGATCGCTACGTCTAGACTCAGCTTAAAACTACTACTCATCTTGAATAATATACGGTTTAATGCACCTTACTACCAGGTTAAAGTCGCCTACATACAAGGTATGGCCAGGGCTGTACAAGGTCTAGTCACTCCATTGAGCAAGCCAGGATAAGATTGTACTATGACTACCAGAAGGAAGACTGTAAGCACAACACAGACAGTGGACATGCACAGCATTCCCTTATGTCCCAGAACAGTTTATAGACTACTCATTTTACAAAGCCTCAGAAGTTGCTGATAATCGCTACTTGCTCCTTTGGACTTCTTCAGTGCAAGGTAAGGATTAGTATGAAAGTGGCGTTAGGCTTGGGACCCACTAGCAGCAATTTTCTGAGCGCTTTGTGATTTGAAAAGCTCTTGCTAATGCAATGCTATAGGTGTGATCACACTTGAGCAATGTTATTTTTAAAATAATCCCCCATAGCATTGCATTAGCAAGAGCTTTAAGCAAAAACTAAAAAACAAAAGAGAAAAAAAAAAAAAAAACAAGAGCTTAGAAAAGCGCTGCCAGTTGGTCCCAAGCCTTAGGGCCCGTCTCCACTTGTGCGGTGCGAATCACGGCGGTAAAAATTTGCATGCGGATGCGAATTTCGCATGCGGTTATATGCGAATTTTCATGCAAATTCGCATACGATTTCGCATGGATGACGATGTATGCGAATTTAACCATGGCAGCGCCTGTGCGCTTTTCCATTGATTCCATGCTAAATCGTATGCGAATTTGCATGAAAATTGGCATAACAATACCGCATGCGAATTCCCTATTAAATACATTGTATGCGATTCGCATAGCGGTATGCGAACCCTGATGGCTCTGCCATGCAGATTTTTTCTGCATAGAAAAACGCAAAGGAATCCTGACAAGTGGAAACAGATTCGATTCAATTCGATTTGCCATTGCAAAACAATGGGTAATCGAATCCCGATCGGACATGTCGGATTTAATCGGATCGTAAATAGAATCGTAATCGAATCGCACAAAGAATCGTATCGTGTAGATGGGGCTTTATACTTTTGAAAAACGGTTGCTTGGTAAGTAGGCACCCTCAGCTGCTTTCCAGCATTCTGGACCCCACCTTAATAAGTGAGGTAGGTTTTTTCCTTTTCCTTTTTTCTCGCCCTTTAGTTTTCTCTCATGCAGCTATATTTGTTTTTTTTTCTCACCCATTGCGCACACACTGTGTTGCATGTGTTTTCTATATCACCATTTAGTGCACACTGATTTATTTGTTTTAGTCTCGTGAGCCCCTGTGTTAATTGGCAAGTTTGACCGCTGTGGTGCCATACACTTTACACTAGTGAGTCACAGTGAGTTATTGGTTGACTGCACTTTTATCATTTTGCATGAGGTTTCATTTTTTGCCGGTTTCCCCCTTCCCCATCATTCACTTATATTTTTTCCGAGACTGTTTTGGTGAGTAACCGCTGGTTCTTGGTTTGTATTCATCAATAGAGGTTTCTTGCCCTTCTATATATGCAGCTAATATCATTGGTTTTTGATATATATATATATATATATATATATATATATATATATATATATATATATATATATATATATATATATATATATATATATATATATATATATATATATAAATATTTTAATTTTCTCTTGTTAATTAGCTGTTTGGGACATGCCAACTTTCTCCTCATTCTGGATGTGGTTCTCTCAAAGATTTCATCATGACGTCTCATGAAGACCTGGGGATCTTCCCGTTATGCAGCTGACTGGATTTAAAAAGGCCTGGCACTGACGCCCGCTCATCCTGCTCACGGCTGGTAAGCCTCTTTGGCACACTCGCTCCCCACTCGGTGTTTCTTATCTTTTGGGCGTTTGTGCCCTGCTTCACTTCTGGTTTGTGTGGTCCCTGGACTGCTCCCCATTCTCTGGGGTCTATTCACCCTGCACGTGTCAGGTCTGAGTACATATTTATTATTTTTACCCTACATTGATTATTATTGTCTTTATGTACACTCTCCTATTGTATATATCAGGGCTTCATTATTACTCTTGTGCCATTATTTTTATGGTTTTATTTCTTGTTCTGGATTAAATAAAGACTTTTTCATTTTTGTGCATACCTTGTGGTGCGTTTTTTTGTAGGGCCAGTCCTGTTCTTTTTGGTTTGTACTGCATACATTTATGGCCTTTCTGCACACTATTAGGTGTATTACTATGTATTAGCATGCCTTTATTATTACTATATGGTCGTTGGTGCTTGTCCAAATTTGTTGTGGTGTACACTATGCGGTTGATACCACCGATCCTACCCAGCTACCAATTCAAAGAGATTTTCTGTCCGATCTGTCCTAGTTTAGAGTTCAGCCCATAATTACTATCAAACAAACATGTTGGGCAATACATTCCCGGCAGATCCGATCAGTGATTGAATTTGTTGTGAAACGCACAGGAAAATCAATATGTGTGTGGCCTGCTTTAAGTGGACCTGAACTCTTGCACAGGACAGAAGGAAAACAGAGAAATGCACCCTGCATGCATTTAGAGAGTTCAGCCGGTCTAATTCCCCCTCATCTGTGACTAAACAAGTGCAATTTGATCCCTCCGCTGTGTCAGCTGGCTCCCTCTACAGATCAGCTCATTTGTAAACACAGGATGTTAACCATATGTCTGCTTCCAAGCAGCAAGTAGACACGCTGCAGATGTATTGCAGGATTTTCATCAGCTGTAACAAAGATTATAAAGATTATTATGCTGTTTATCTTTTATAGCAGAGAGGAAGTTCTGAGTTCAGGTCTGCTTTAACAGCAACTTGTAGCTGCACATCCTTGTATTAAACACTAGAACCAAGTTTTTGGTGTGTCTAACAGTCACAACTGATAATCCTTATGTTACCCTATGCCCCACATAGCAGGACAAATACAAATGACACATGAAAAAGTAAATTGTGAGCTTTGCATAATACGCAACATTTGATGTAGAGATCTACCAGTCATGCACAATGTTCATGACAAAACTGGAGCATATGTACATGTTTGCATATGTAGAAAAAAAAGCAGATAACTATTCCTTCCTCTAAACAAAGAACTTAGTGAGTCACTAGTTTCCAAGCCTATTCTAGCAGATTATGGCAGGAAGTGAAACTGCTTGAATAAACTAAGCACTGTAGACTAATGTCCTGGAGTACACTGCTCCATCTGAAATTACATCTTGTTAAGGTGCCCATACACTCGTCAGATTGGCAGCAGATAGATAAGAAATGCATCTGATGGTCTATCTGATGCGTTTTTAGAACATTTTTTACCAGGATAGAATTCCAACAGATTTCAGTTTGAAATCTATTGAAATTCGATCTGATGGCATTTTTTTGCCATCAGATTTCCATTAAGGCCAATGCAAACTGATAAGCAATCTCTTCAGATCGACCTAAATTTTCCACCCTGCAAGTTCGATGGAAATCCATCGAAATCGATCGAAATCGGCCATCGATCGGTCGATTGGCCAACCGATTTGCAATCGATCAATCGATCGATCGGGATCGATCGGTCGGCCAGAAAATCGGCTGAGTGTATGGGCTGCTTTATAGTAAACTCTGATATAGTAAACTTAATTCCCAGGTCCCGGCCAAGCCTCATTATAAGTACAGTATGTGGGAGGAAAACCTGGTAAAGTAAACACTGTTATAATAGAACTTCAGTTATAGTAAACCTGTTTTTTGCCCCTGTGGTATTCTGTATCAGGCTATGATAGAAAGTCTCCAGGCACATACATCATAGGTCAGTGGGAGACCCATGAGCTGTGGGCAGGCTGGCAGCCACTTGTAGCCTGCTCGCTATATGCACACTACTCTGGGCCCTTGTGTATTAACTCAAAAGTACCAGCCCATGAGACCTATGCTTCCTATGTAAGCTGCTGCCTGATTACTGAGGGAATTGTTTGTCATCTGTGACTTGCTTGTGCATGGCTGCAAGGAGTATCATCCAGGCTGCAAAGAGATGTGGACAGAGGAACACGCTAAAAATACTGTACAAGCATTAACTGGTGAGACCTATGCTTACTGTGCACGCTGTTGAGCGATTACTGCATGCAAATACCTGCATACTGAGCACTGTAAATTTTGATTTAGCACTGTCTGTGCTCACTTGCTGAAGTATTGAAAAAAATATCACTCCCAATTAACTGAATGAAGAAACAGTACTTTAGTTTACTTTAAGTGCCCGAGTATGACAATTTCTGATATAGTAAACTTCTGGTAAAGTAAACTACTTTGCCTGGTCCCTTTGAGTTTACTATAAAAGGATACTTTTGTAGTGAAGTATTTGGACAATATGCTCAGCCATCCACTCCACATTTACTGGCAATGTCAGATTACTATATTTTACTGGGATAGGTTATGCAGAACCACAGCACTCTATACATACTAACAGCTCACAGAGTATAAGAATGCAAAGGCTTGGCAGTATGTGTGTTATGACCTCTAGCACATATAGGTAACAAGACCACACCTGATTGCAAAGTAACCAATCCAAAGATGCAGCACCATACACAGAGCATACTGAGCATATAAAGTTCACATGAACACATCTAAATATAACTTGAGTGTCATGTGCATTAGTGAGGTTTACAATAAAACAACAATGCTTACCTGGGAATACAAATGGATAAGCAGCTTTGGATTGGAGAGCTATCAGATAGGAAGACTGGTGGAGTACACATTCTTTACATTCAAGACTTCACTTTTATTTGCAAGATTAATAAAATCCTTCATCATAGCATAAACCAGACAATCCAATCTGCGTTATGAAACACTGTTACCAGCTATGGCACAAAAGTGGGCGGCAAGGAGGTGCATCTCGTTTATTCTATATTTGAGGCTAGGTTCACAGTGGTCAGTTGTATAATACATGCAATAGAGATTGAGCATAGACTTTCATACAAAGCCTGCATTAGAACAACATGATCAGTTACAACGTAGCACTGTGAACAGGCCCATAGAATTGTATGGGCAGTGAGTTGACATGCAGAACTATTCTTCAAATGCAACTGAGCTCTATGAACAGGACCTCAATGGTTTTATTAATCAAGCAAATAAAAGTAAAGTGTAAGTTCACAGTGCCAACGCGCGTTGCGCTGCTACACAACCCAGATGCAACGCAAAGTAGCAATTAATGTGGTTGCGGTGGCATGCAATGTAATGGAGGCAGAACAATCAAAATGGCATCATAGATGTACGCCATTTGTATTGCACATTTGAGAGTATAAAGCTCAGCCTTTTTAAAAACAGATGTGCGCATGTGCAACGGCTATAATGTAGTGCGACAGCGCAAAAATTCAAACATGCAAGAGTTACCATAGATTAACATTGAACACGTCAACGCATGATTTGCATAAACGCAACGCATGATTTGCATAAACCGCGTTGACGCGCATCGCACTGCATGCACTGTGAACGTCCCATTGGACTTTTAATTGCTGTGCGATTTCCTCCGTTAAAAAACCTCCATCATGACGAACCAGGTACAGGAAATCATACTTTTCATTGACTGTATGCTTTACTGTACCTACTGTATGCAACGGTAATGCAGCGTTAAAACCTTTTTTTTGCGTTGCGTTGTAATGCTGCGTTGTGACTAACGTCACATTACAATGCAACGTCCCACTGCGAATGCAGCCTCAAGCAGCTATCAGCCTTCTCAGGGTCCATGTGCATACAATAAGTAAGCAGGGATTAGGGGGCTTCCATATATACACCCTCACCAACTTGGTGTGGGGAACATCAAAAACCCATTCACAAAAATATTTAGAGTAAAAAATATAAAAATATAAGCCTGATATTTTGCAAAAATGATTTTGCCAAAATATAACTTACCAGGAAAAAAAAAAAAAAAAAAAAAGTCTCACAAGCCTAGTAATCCTCAGCGGTCTTCTGAAAATCTGCTTGAAGACAATCCGATGACGGTCCACATTACTGCACACTGCCGCCTTATTATTCTGAAAAGAAGACCCAGCAAATGCCTCCTTGGATCTCCTATCAGAGCTCCTCATCTAATGAGAACCATTCCTTGCCAAGAATTTTCAATGGTCAGATGAATAGGCCATTGAGAAGCCCCGGCAAAAACCTGGTGTTGCCAGAGCTTCCTTTCAAAAGAACCCGAGGCGTTGTGGCAGGGTGGGCAGATGGGACAGAGGCATGTTCCCTGCCTCATGACATGCCTCTATGTCCTCCCCACCGCTGCGCTATAACCTTCCCCCAAATTGGTGACAATAATTGTTGCTAATATCGAGGGAAAAGGAGGAGAGTGATTCCCTGCTCAAAATGCCTACTGGGGGAATTCTTGCAGGCTTTCCACAGCTGCCATAGGGCAGCTGTCTCTCCCTGGCCGCTCCCCGCAAGCTGAGAGAGCATCCTCTCCTTCTAGTAAAAGGTATGCAGGCCAACAGAACGGCAGAGAGCAGCGTGGATGGCTACACCCCCCCCCCCCCCCCCCCCCGCCCCGGTAGTAGTTTTTTCATAACTTTATGTCCCCACCTCAGGCTTCCAGTTCAGTGTTTGGGTGAGGTGAAAGCCTCAGTGAAATTAGCTTTGAAAGTCCTTCTGGGTCTTCCCACAGAACCCCTGATTTATCCAGTAAGACTTCACATAACATGCTGAAAAACACGATTGGGCAGAAACGCTCCAATTGAGGAAAAATATGCCAGTTTATCATCATACTCAGTAATGTACTTTTCCCAGTCTATGTACAGATTAGGGCTAAACACAGCTAAATAATCCTTTGAATCTTAGTGACAGGGAGTGAGAAGGGCAGAAGGAAAGAGCAAAGGAGGTGAAGCTGGCAGCAGCCACAGAAATCCTATCTATGTTGTAACAGGGATGTGTTTGTAAACAACATACACTCAAAGGGCCCTAAGCTCGCTACAAGAAAGGGAAAATCAGTAATGAATCAGAAAGGTAATGGCGATCAGTGGGCTATTTGGGGTTGAAGTAGCATACATGTAGGAGTAGAGTTAGCACAGTCACATTGAGAGCACTGATACAATGGCTGGACAGTACATTAGCAGGAGCTGCTTGGTGCTGACAGTAAGGGCCTGTCACATGAGCCCTCCGTGGCTGACCGCACTTAGCCTTCTAAACGATGCCAGCGCACAGATCGTGCGAACTCTGGTCGCAGTCAATGCGCAGGAACCGTTAAGAATTAGCCGCAGACAGCTCAGAAGGGAGCCTGTGAGACACGGGTGATTACAACGTCACCCACTGGTTCAGAGTAAACTGCCACCACCGCGGTTACTATGGGACCGTGGGGCCCACTAACTGACTGACTAATCCTGCGAATAAAACGGTTAAACACACGATATTCTGTCTAGCCAACAACAAACAAACAGTAGCGTATCTTCAGAGACCCGGGATCAGTTCTGTGTGTGCTGATAAGCAGGGTAGCGGAAAGTGAATGACTTGGAGAAAGTCGTTTATTCACGCAATATAAATAATTAATATATACAGACAATTATGAAAATCAACAATTATGAAAACAGTAATAGCCAGTATGAAAAATAAAAGAAGGGAGAAAAATACTTAGTTCCTGGAAAGATGTCCTTATTGTGGGAAGAATCATAAAGTCCTTGGTTTCAAAGTCCAGAGTTCAGAGTTCAGACCAGGTGGATGCCAGCATATCCTCAAGCTGGCATCTGATGAGTGCAAGATGGTTCAGAGTGGAGGACTCCAGCCCGCCTGCTGGCTCTGTGCTTTTGATGAAGCTGGTTTGGGGGTGTGGCAGTGCCAGCCCCCTCTGAGCTACCAGCAAATGACAGTTCATTCCCTCAGAGATTTTAGAGCTAAACTTATGAATTGCTGTAACTCCTGAACCATACATGTTACATTTAGGGGGGTAACAGCTTCAGACTTGTTGGAAAATACAGATTAATATGACATCAGACACGGCTAAGCCAGCGGGTCAGGCTCCTGAGAAGATTCATATCTCGATAACCGGACGGTCTATCCCAAGGAATTTCATATCAGCACGATGGCCAGATTTTACCGGACAAGACGATATGAATTTTATAGCTGTGCGACATACGGTTTTCGTATGCCGACAGGAAATCATATCACCCATGCTTTCCTTATGGCCCATGCTCGGTGCCGGATCGGCTGGCTTTCTATGGCCCCCCTGTGGAGCCAGTTTCCTGGTCCTTTTCATGGGGACATCTGCTGTAGGGGGAATGAGCTGGGCCCTGCAGGGAGTCCAGCCACGTGCGACATTCCGGAGGGGTGAGGGGACTGCTTTGGCTCACAGGGGAACAGATCTCTGGATTTAAAACAACACAAAAATGTCATTTTCGGATCGCTTGCCTGACTACACAGATCCGACAGGGAGCGATCAGGAAAGCGACTGTGAATTCTCTAGATTCACCTGCGTTTCTCACGGCTATTCCGTGACAGGGCCAATTAGCGTTTTGCAGGCTTTAGTTAATAGGTGTTGACTGGTGCTTGCTTACAATTTCCCTGGGGCTGGCAGGCATTTCCATCCTCTCCTATGAATGTCAATTCACTCACAAGCATCACTAACTACAGAATAACCACAAAAAACCCAGATAGCTCAAGTATAAAGGGCTAAAAGAACAAAAGGCCCTCCAGCTAAAAAGCAACAATGAATATTATGTGCTTTCTTAAAACAGAAGGTATATGCGATAAGTCAGCTTTAAGTGAGCAACTGTGGTTTCCCATGATGCAGCATTCCTTAATATGAAAAACATCTCTTTATGCCCCTGAAGCCAGGCTTACATCCAGAACCGCTGGTATGTAACAACCCTACAGCTTATACGTTTTACAGAGTCACATCAACCTAAAATGCATACAGCTGTTTCAGACTTTCTGGCCCTCATGAGTGCATGGTAGGGATTTATGTGGCTCTATAAAATTTACATAAATATTTGCATCAACTCTGAATTATTTGCATCTCATTGATAATGCCTTAAAGGGAAGGTCTGAGCGAAATAAAAAAAAACTAGATTTACTTACCTGCCCCCTGAACCCCGGTAAGCTAGGTCCATGCTAGCATGGATTCATGCCATGTATGGTGACAGCAGATGCACCGTCCACGTCACCAGTTAACAGCGTCCATTGTGTCCGTTTCATCAGACATGTTATACATACGTATGACTTGTCTGCTATTCGAAATGAACGTATACTGCACAACAGAGTGTAACGCTCTCTGGAACTGAAGCAACAGATATAACTGAAGGAATCTACTGCTAAGCATAGGATCCATTAATAAGTCTGACTTCTGCTGTCTTATGGTCCGATAAATGGACTGCTTACGCTGCTAGTGTGGCTCTAGCTAACCTTCACAGGAGCTAAAAAGCCTACCTGCCAGTGTCAGTCGTGTGTGCGTTTGCTTAACATTTTGCTACAGTAAAGGAAAGTGTTTCACAAAGGATAATAGAGCTTAGTTATTATCAGTCAGTAAAGTGACCCTTCCTCTTTATACAGGTTGGAATAGAGGCAACAGCTGAGAGAGGATCTTTTGTGTATAAGTTAAGCCTCATATCAATGTTAGGGTGAACTCAGCAGAGGTGGCTAGTTGACTGTCTCTAAAGAGAATGCAATGTGTGTTATGCTGAGAATATACCATAAGATTTTTTGGCAGATAGATGGTTCGATAGATAATTTCCGACAGGTCTGATCTACTTTTCGATCAACTTATCTTAGAAGTGAATGAAAATTGATTAGAAAAAAAAAAAAAAAAAAAAAAAAAAAAAAAAAAAAAAATCGCTCCTAAAAACGAATGGAAAATCGGACAGTAAATATGCTGAATAATCTCATTATGTATTTCCAGCAAAAAACTAACCTGAATTGTAGCTGAAAGTTCTGGATCGCAAGATCTCAGGCGAGCACCTTGTTCCATCCTTATGCTGCCCACTAAAAGCCACTCTGGTGCACTGCACTATAGTCCCTCCCCTCATTCCCATAGCAACAATGTGTCACTAAATACCTAAGAAGGCAAACTTTTGTTCTAGTCTAACAAAGCAACACATCTGTACAGTGCTGTCTGCAGGATCAAGCACGATCCTGATGGTGATGGTACGGCTATGTGGGTATGTACCTTAAGGCCTCTTTCACAGTGCGACGTAAAGTCACACGTTAAAAAAATGTTCCAAAGCAGACTAACGCACAGCAATACAAAGCCTGTGCGACATTCACAGTGCACACGCTGCATTGTGTGTAACGTGTAGCAATACAGGAAGTGCAGAATTAGGCAAGATGTATTTTTGAGGAATAATTTTATTATTGAACAACCACCGTGTTCTCAATGAACCCAAAAAACTCATTAATATCAAAGCTGAATATTTTTGAAAGTAGTTTTTAGTTTTAGCTATTTTAGGGGGATAACTGTGTGTGCAGGTGACTATTACTGTGCATAATTATTAGACAACTTAACAAAAAACAAATATATACCCATTTCAATTATTTATTTTTACCAGTGACACCAATTTAACATCTCAACATTCACAAATATACATTTCTGACATTCAAAAACAAAACAAAAACAAATCAGTGACCAATATAGCCACTTTTCTTTGCAAGGACACTCAACAGCCTGCCATCCATGGATTCTGTCAGTGTTTTGATCTGTTCAACATCAACATTGCGTGCAGCAGCAATCACAGCCTCCCAGACACTGTTCAGAAAGGTGTACTGTTTTCCCTCCTTGTAAATCTCACATTTTATGATGGACCACAGGTTCTCAATGGGGTTCAGATCTGGTGAACAAGGAGGCCATGTCATTAGTTTTTCTTCTTTTATACCCTTTCTTGCCAGCCACGCTGCGGAGTACTTGGACGCGTGTGATGGAGAATTGTCCTGCATGCAAATCATGTTTTTCTTGAAGGAAGCAGACTTCTTCCTGTACCACTGCTTGAAGAAGGTGTCTTCCAGAAACTGGCAGTAGGACTGGGAGTTGAGCTTGACTCCATCCTCAACCCGAAAAGGCCCCACAAGCTCATCTTTGAGGATACCAGCCCAAACCAGTACTCCACCTCCACCTTGCTGGCGTCTGAGTTGGACTGGAGCTCTCTGCCCTTTACCAATCCAGCCACGAGCCCATCCATCTGGCCCATCAAGACTCACTCATTTCATCATTCCATAAAACCTTAGAAAAATCAGTCTTGAGATATTTCTTGGCCCAGTCTTGACGTTTCAGCTTGTGTGTCTTGTTCAGTGGTGGTCGTCTTTCAGCCTTTCTTACCTTGGCCATGTCTCTGAGTATTGCACACCTTGTGCTTTTGGGCACTCCAGTGATGTTGCAGCTCTCAAATATGGCCAAACTGGTGGCAAGTGGCATCTTGGCAGCTTCACGCTTGACTTTTCTCAGTTCATGGGCAGTTATTTTGCGCCTTGGTTTTTCCACACCCTTCTTGCGACCCTGTTGACTATTTTGAATGAAACGCTTGATTGTTCGATGATCACGCTTCAGAAGCTTTGCAATTTTAAGAGTGCTGCATCCCTCTGCAAGATATCTCACTATTTTTGACTTTTCTGAGCCTGTCAAGTCCTTCTTTTGACCCATTTTGCCAAAGGAAAGGAAGTTGCCTAATAATTATGCACACCTGATATAGGGTGTTGATGTCATTAGACCACACCCCTTCTCATTAAAGAGATGCACATCACCTAATATGCTTAATTGGTAGTAGGCTTCCGAGCCTATACAGCTTGGAGTAAGAAAACATGCATAAAGAGGATGATGTGGTCAAAATATTCATTTGCCTAATAATTCTGCACTCCCTGTATTTAGAAAGTGCTGCATGCTGTGCGTTTAGCAATAAATCTGCTGCATTGTGTATGTTGCACATGCGCAGTAATTTTTTTTTATGCAACGCATGCGCCGTTTTCGTTCCATCACTGTGCGATGAAAACGGCGCACCAAACGCAGGGCTAAAGAATGTACTATAACGTCCAAGTTATAGACTTTCAATGTGTTGCATTAGAGGCACGTTATGCGACCTTGTCGCATCAAACGCAACGTCCCACTGTGAAAGAGGCCTAAAGAACCGAAAGCACAATAAATAAATAAATAAATAAATAACTTACCTGGAGATTCTACCGGTCCCCTGCAGACCTCCTGTGCCCGTGCCAGACATAACTATCCTCTGGTCTCCCGCCATGGCTCACTTCAGTTTTCAGCAACTTTATTGGCACCGGCCACTGCACTGCGCACATACTTGCTCACGCTGCCGGGAGTGTCCTATGCAGGCGCAATACGAGGTTTTCTCATACTGCGCAGGACGCTGCCAGTGACGTGAATGGGAGCAAGGACACGCGCAGGCACAGTGGGCGGTGACATTAAAGTCACCAAAAATGGAAGTGTGCCGCAGCACGGGACCGGATCGGTATGTCCGCAAGACGCCATGCCGGCACAGCTGTGACACGTCTCGCAGCCGAATCCCTCTAGCCACGCTATGCACGGCTATGGGATTCGAAAAAGATTATGCTGCAGGCCGTCAGATTTTTCCCCGGCTACAAATTCTCTGCAATAACTTCTATAGACTGCCGAATTCCATCCAAATTTGTGGCCAGGAAATTGGCCCATTTTTGCACAAGTGGAAACCTAGCCTTAAAGGACTACAATCACGAAAAAAGTAGGCTGTTTAAAACAAAGAAAACCTTGAGAATCCCCATGAGGAACTGGACTGGCCCAAAACCTGTCGGTTCTTTCAAATTTTAACTGCCTACTTTTTTTCACGATAGTGGTCCTTTAAGCAAGCAGTACCTCCCTTTGTGCATTTACTAAAAAAAAAAAAAAAAAAAAAAAATTTTAGTCCATCATATTGTTAAGGCTCGTCCACACGCCGTACTAAAGGCAACGACGGGTCCGTCGTCACCTCCCGCTGGGCGGGCTTTCAGCAGACAGTACAGCATGTGTACAGTCAGTGGACTGATAAGGCTGTTTCTGAGCGATCCGCTGAGCATAAACAAATTACATGGCACTCATGAATCAGTTTTGGAAAAGTTGCTCTTAAACCTGACCACCCCCATGGTCCAGCTAAAGAGCTTTCTGTCATGCTGCCCTCTACCATTTGGAATGCCTTGTGACACCCAATAAGGACAGCTCCAACCCTGGAGGCGTTAAAATCAAAACTGAAAATCCACCTGTTTATTCTGGCATTTATGATCGCATAGCTTATTCCCTGTAACACATCACTATGTACTGATCTGAGACATGCTTATGCGCTTTCAGTCCTGCTGGATAAAAGTGCTTTACAAATGTTTTGTTGTTGTTGTTAAAGGGGAACTGAAGAGAGAGGTATATGGAGGCTGTCATGTTTATTTCCTTTTAGACAATACCAGTTGCCTGGCAGCCCTGCTGATCCTCTGCCTCTAATACTATTAGCCATAGCCCCTGAACAAGCATGCAGCAGATCAGGCGTTTCAGTGGTTCAGACTTATAAGTCTGATCTGACAAGACTAGCTGCATGCTTGTTTCTGGTTTTAATCAGATACTACTGCAGAGAAATAGACCAGCAGGGCTGCCAGGCAACTGGTATTGATTAAAAGGAAATACACATGACAGCCTCCATATACCTCTCTCTTCAGTTCCCCTTTAAAGGCCTATACACATACAGACGTCATCCAAAATGATCATTCCTGATTGTTCCATGCAGCAATTTCCTTATACATGCATGTTACTTGGCAACCTGCTGAGCAGTGTGTTCTGCTCCATGGAGAGGGGAAGACTAATGAGCTGCCGCTCCCTGCAGTAAGGAAGAACAATAGGGATGATGCATGACTTTCCACCGGGAACTAGGGCTGAACGATTTTCGGTTTTAAACCGAAAATCGTGATCAAGTTTAAGACTATTTTGAGATCGTCAGAGCTTCGGTTTTGCTGCGGTTTTCTCTGCCACTCTGCATGTGTAAATAAAACAGACATTCCCCTGTAGATGCTGGAGAGGAGGCCAGTGAGGGGTTAACAAATCGGAACATGCACCCTCCCACTCCGGGTGAGAGCCAGTGGTGAATGGGGCAGACAGGGAAGGAGGGCTGGTCCCGCCCTTACCCGGAAGATGAAAAGAGCCGGAGACGCACTGCCCGGGAGAGCCATAAAAGCCCCGTTCACACTTGCATTTCTCTGCCAAATGGACCGGATGACCTGACCGGATCCGGATCGAAACCGTACGGTTCTGATCCGGATCCGGTCAGGTTGCATCAGGTGTACATCAGGCTGCGATCCGGATCAGTTTGGCAAAAGAGTACAAATGAAAAAAAATGTTGGGGTCTGGGAGGTCAGCAGAAGGTGCACCTGTGGAATCAGGTCCTCCGCTGTTTAGGCCTCACCTCCACCTCCGACATACTGCCAAACAGCTCCAGCACGTAAAAGTCACTGCTGCTCCACTCCAAAATGCTTCCCATGTGTCCCCATCCAAAATTGCCGCTAGAAAACGCATAGAAAGTGGGGTAGAACATCAGGTGTTTGTAGCCAGTGTGTTCTGTGCTTTCGTTTCCCATTGCTTTCTATTTCCGATTGGTGCAGTCAGGCTCCGGTCCGGGTGCGTGGGCCGGATGATCCGGACCGAAAAATAGCGCATGTTGGAAAAGTGTCCGGAGTCCGGTACGGCTCCATACTGTACGGAAGCGTGTGAACATTCGCATAGCCTTTGCATTGCTATGCGGAACGTACGTTCCGTTTGTACAGTATACAGTCCGGATCCGGCGAATCCGGACAGGGAACGCTAATGTGAACCGGGCCTAACAGCAATTAACTTCTGTCCGCTCTCTCTACCTGAAGGGGGAGTCTGCGACAACTACTATTACTGGCTGCAGTCCACTCTCTGCCTGTCCCGTGTGAGTTGCCTGGCTGGGGGGTTATAGTGACTGACACTGAAAACATCACGCTGCTGCTGCTGGCTGGACAGCTTCTAGCAATCCCACACAACTGTTTCACTCATCTCCCCTGAGCACTGATAGGTTACATGGGGACTTTGGGAGTCACTGACTGCTGTCATGTCACACAGCACTGAGCAGTGTATAAATAGGAAGTCAGCTAGATATATGAAGAGGTAGGGCACTATGATTATATATTCCTCTGCATATATGTAGCTGACTTCCTATTTATACACTGCTCACTGTGTGACATGACAGCAGTAAATCCCCATGTAACCTATCAGTGCTCAGGGGAGATGAGTGTAATAGCTGTGTGATTGCTAGAAGCTGTCCAGCCAGCAGCAGCAGGGAGGTGACGTTTTCAGTGTCAGTCACTGTCACCCCCCAGCCAGCAGCACACCGGACAGACAGAGAGGGGACCGCAGTTGTAGTAGTTGTCGCAGACTGTCCCACGTCAGGTAGAGAGCGACTGGATGGTCAGAGCGAACTGATCCATCGTTGTATAGCAAAAATCGTCTACAGAATCGAAATCGCAATTTGACAAAAATCGTGCAATTCAATCTTTTCCTAAAATCGTTCAGGCCTACCGGGAACCATTGCTGATGTGCAGTCACAAGGTATCTTCATGTTTCACAAAGGTGCCTGAAAGGATCACCAATGATCAGTTCTGGTAATCTAAGTTATGTGTATGGGCCTTTACTTCAACAGCAAGATATCTGCTCACAAAACATTACCAGCCAATCCAGCAATAAAGTGAAGGTCCAGGGAAACCTTGAAAAAAATAAAAATCCCTATCCACTTACCTGGGGCTTCCTCCAGCCCGTGGCAGGCAGGAGGTGCCCTCGCCGCCGCTCCAGAGGCTTCCGGTCGTCTTCGGTGGCCGACCCGACCTGGCCAGGCCGGCTGCCAGGTCGGGCTCTTCTGCGCTCCATGGCCGGGCTCTTCTGCGTCCCACACGGGCGCGCTGACGTCATCGGACGTCCTCCGGGCTGTACTGCGCAGGCGCTGAACTACTGCGCCTGCGCAGTACAGCCCGGAGGACGTCCGATGACGTCAGCGCGCCGGCGTGGGACGCAGAAGAGCCCGGCCATGGAGCGCAGAAGAGCCCGACCTGGCAGCCGGCCTGGCCAGGTCGGGTCGGCCACCGAAGACGACCGGAAGCCTCTGGAGCGGCGGCGAGGGCACCTCCTGCCTGCCACGGGCTGGAGGAAGCCCCAGGTAAGTGGATAGGGATTTTTATTTTTTTCAAGAGTTCCCTGAACCTTCAAGAGCTCCAAAAATACATTTGTCTATCCGCAGAATACACATATGTAAATACGAATAAAAATGCAAAAAATACTGCATATAGGAATATTTTTTAATAAAGAATAAAGGTAATTTCACACACAGAGCACCACAAACATGCCTTGAGCTGTATAAGCTCTGCTTCAGATAGGAAAGGGATGGCTCCCTGGCTCAGGTGGAGAGCAATGAACTCCATGAACACTCATGCACACACAGTCTGAGACGCAGGCAGCTGCATCAGACACTGTAACTATGGTGTCAGGATGAGTCATTCAGATGATCACAGTCCTCACTAATTGCGTTTCACTTTCTGCTGTGTCACAATCTGTGTGCGACAAATCCAGGCAGCTGTCACAGTTTCCACGTTGGCACCTTGATAAGCTTAAAGGAAACCTGAGATGTTAATTAGTGGTGGATTTATCCTTACCTGGGGCTTCCTCAAGAGACTCTTCCACCACCGGATGGCGCTGAACCGCTGACACTATCTTCTGAGCCCCGATCACATGTAATAGCATGTGACGAAGTCAGAAGAGGATGCCGATAATGCAGCGCCGTGGGTGGGACGAAGAAGAGAAGTTGGTCAAGCGTCCGGAACAGGTAACTAGAACTGCCCGCTCTGCACAATCTCATTAGGCAGAACACGAGTTTAGCGGACTGAAATTCAAATGAGTGCGCATCTTCAATCAAAATATTTCATTTGGAGATGCTAACTTGTTAATGGCGGTTGTAACATCCACACACACAAAAACACTATCCACACACATTCACGCTAATTGGCGTGAATGGCCTTTGCAGGGAATCACACACTCGCACACGAATCCCCGCTGGCCTTTGCAGGGGATCACACGCACATCCCCGCTTGAATGACGGAGCTGAACTCCGTCATCAGACTCCCAGCGGCCACTAGGGACTGTTAAGACGGCGAACTAATAACATTGTACAGTGATGCAATCTAAGGCAGCGCTGTACTGGGGACAGTCGTGTCACACCAGAGGCTCAGATGCCTATGATAAAATAAAAATATTTGTCAAAAAAAAAAAAAAAAAAAAACCAACATTGGGGGAGCGATCAGACCCCACCAACAGGAAGCTCTGTTGGTGGGGAAATCACTTGTGTGCCGAGTTGTACGGCCCTGCAGCAAGGCCTTAAAGCTGCAGTGGCCTATTTTAGTAAATATGGCTTGGTCACCGGGATATGGGGGGGGCCCACAATAGCAGCATAGGGGGGCGATATTATGGCTGGGAACGCGAACAATCACTCGCATTCCTATGCCTGTTGGCCGGTGACGGCCAAACCGGAAGTGTTCGCCGGCGTGTCCTGGAGCATCGGAGCGGGGCTGCAAGGGCACCGATCAGCTGCAGAGGGCTGAGGGAAGCCCTAAAAAAAAAAAAAAAAATATAACATTTATATCGCGCTTTTCTCCTGGCGGATTCAAAGTGCCAGAGCTGCAGCCACTAGGACGCGCTCTATAGGCAGTAGCAGTGTTAGGGAGACTTGCCTAAGGTCTCCTACTGAATAGGTGCTGGCTTACTGAACAGGCAGAGCCGAGGTTCGAACCCTGGTCTCCTGCGTCAGAGGCAGAGCCCTTAACCAGTACACCAACCAGCCAGCCCTAGGTGAGTAAATCTTATTTTCTTATAATAGGCTTAAGGATCACTTTAAAGAGGAACTGTAACATGAAAAGATCCCCTGGGGGGTACTCACCTCGGGTGGGGGAAGCCTCCGGATCCTAATGAGGCTTCCCACGCCGTCCTCCATCCGTCAGGGGTCTCGCTGCAGCCCTCCGTGGAGTCCGTGCAGCGGTGACGTCAATATTTACCTTCCTGGCTCCTGCGCAGGCGCTCTGACGGCTGTCGGCTCCGAACTACAGTAAATCTGTCAAAAAAATTGTATCGCATGTAACTAGCATTAGGGTCGGCTCACACTAGGATGAATGCACAACATTAGTGGACCAATGAGAATCCTCCCTGAGGAGGAAGGATTGTTTCAGTCCAAAGTTGGCTTGTTTCAGTCCAAAGGGGAGTCCCAACAGTATGCTTCAAGTGGGGCTTCCAAGATTTCGGCTCTGGTCTCCTGCGGTAGCGACAAGGTAAAAAGGTATATGAAACCGCCTAGTGTGGATGGACACTTCGTTCTCATAGGCCTTTATTACACCCATTGGTATCTGCTTCCCGATAAGTGTCTAGAAAAATTGTAGCGGTCGCAGCTGCACATTCCTCTCCCACTACGCTTTAAGTATCAAGTGTAATTAGGCGGAGCAGTGCTTTTCGGCGCTGCTAGATTTGGCCGCAGCCGGCACCACCATAGACTATAATAGGAATCACAACTGAGCAGCGCTCAGTGAGTAATTTCAGAGCCGTCAGAAGACGGAGCCGAGGTTGCTTAAAAAACACAATTTGGCCTCCAGCATTCGCTGGAAGCCGAATTATATCATTCCCCCTCTATCCATGGTGGCCTGGAGGGGGAATAGTTATTAATACAGCCTGGACTTGTGCAGAAGCAGGATCAGCCATATACAGGCTGTATCCTGCGCCCGAGTCTACCGGCGCCGATTTCAAATGTATGCGTAATTAGGATACGTTTACAGATCCAATTTCACCCCACTGAATCGTACCATCTTACTGCATAGGGGGACCAGAGCCCTAGGCAAAAGAGAGGATAATGCTCGAGATGAAGTTCTCTACCTGCCGCATCGAATCAGCAGTTACATCAACGGGCTAATACGTGCATACCGGGGAGGAGAGGGGGGGGGTAGTTGGGGGGACTCATTGCGGAGCTTCTTTAGAGGAAAAAAAATGTAGATCCTTGTAACAACAGCTTTTAGAATATTTGTAAGTACAGTACTATCCGACGAAACAGCATATATACCCTTTTTAGGGATCGATGGAGCATTATAGTCAAAACATCTATAGTTGAGTAGCCAGTATCCTATACAAGAGCCTATATTTTAGTCAGTGTTCTCTTTCGTCGTCTTCTTGATAAGGAATCTGTCATCCACAGTATTTTGGATGCATATCATGCTTTGTTATAATTTACCTTTAATTATAATAAAAATATATTTAACCAGAATTTGTCATCACAGAACAGGGTATATAGATTTCCAATGTATGTAGGATATTCTCCCGCTTCCATCTGTATCACCACCGTGTAGCAGTGCTGAGAAGCTGCCAGGGGTTCTGCCATCCAAGCTGCTAACATGCTACAACAATGTAGCAGCAGGGAGGGCTGGCTGGGGATCAGCACTGCCTCCACCTGATTCATAGGAAAATGGACTCCCGTGGCTAAGGTAATCAGACATGCATAGCGGTTACAGCGCACACATATCCGCATACCACACTACATGTGGCCATATAATGGAGGCAGATGAGCAGACATACAGGAATCGCCCCCAGCAAGCAAAAACAAACGGCGATTACCCGGACAATCGGTCATACCTCTCTTATGCAACTCTCGCAACGGGATCCCATCTCCGCCCCCGTCATAAGGCAGATAGGGGTCTGCGGCCTCCTCCATGAAGGATCCGCCGCCCGGGAATCACAGCCCTGCCGGTGAAATCACCCGATCACGGGTCAGGCAGCATAATAGCGAAGCTGGGAGGCTGCCATGTTCTGCCAGTGCTGCCTTCCTTGCAGTGACTGGCTGACTTGGTGACGTCATCAGAGGAGAGCTCTGGGAACTAACTGTATAGACAGGCTGCCTGAGACAGCAGGGCCGTGCGCAAGAGATTCCGCCTACAGCAGTGACCCTGATTCCTGTCACCAAATGAAATACAGGCTAAATTCTTATCAAGCCATAAAAGCATTTTGGTCAGGCGGGTTACCACAGCTTTCCACTGCTTCCTCTCACCTGCTGATACCAAGTCACATGATAAACACCTCTACTGATTTCAGAAAACTTTTCTCATGTAGTGGTTTCAGTCTAGTCTCTCACCTCATTTTGCCCGTGTGCTCCAAGAAATGTACACAAGAGGGGAATCTAGCAGTGCAATGATATAAAAGCATAAACTGTCGTCAGGCATGAGTAAACTGGACACTGCACATGAGTAAACCGTACAGTAAATTAATAAACAATTTCAGGATATAAAGAAAACCATTTCTAATATTAGCCTGGCCAATGTAAAAGGCAATTCAGCCCTGCCTGCGTATGTGACTGAAAATACACTTTATGTCCAACTTACAGTCTACTAGACCTGTTGAAACTAAAGTGACTGATGTATCAGCACACCAATACAGAGCTGCCAGTTCCCCATCAAGTCCTCCAGAGGCGGAAGTATGGTAATTCGTCACATTTCCCAAATAATGATTTGATTGGTGCATTGTTAAAGTAGTATACAAGTATGTATGATGTTCATGTGTTTTAGCAGAGTTTGATACAGGAGCAGAAGACTCTGAAACGGTGCTATTTTATACTAAACCTAAAATAACTAAGAATATCAATGGTGCCAAAGTAGCAAAATTGTTTAACTGTCATATATGCCAATCCAATTAAAGTGATATATCCTGCTTAAAGAACAAGCAATACCCATGCTAACCTAGAAATAAAATAAAAAAACATATATAGACAAATAGACAAGACAAATAACATTTATATCACGCTTTTCTCCAGGCGGACTCAATACTACTTCTACTTACATAACAGATTTATTGTGCTATCCACAAATTATTCTAGTGAATTTTATAAAGGAAAAGCAGAAAATCCTATTCTAGGCAGTGGCCATCTTGCTAAGCTAACACTGACATCATATCCTCCCTGACTCTTGTTTTCCCCCCTCCCTTCTCTTGCTCATAGGGCTCTATTCATAAAACCTTACCGCAAGTTTTCCGCTCAAAACAGCGGATTTTCCCTTCCATTTAGCAAAGTGGGCATTCATAAAAGCTGTTCCCGCATGAAAATCTACGATCCCCCAGCAGAGCGAGAAATTTCCACCCTCTCCAGTGTTTTTCTAGATTTATCTAGAAAAAAGTAACAAAATGGCCATTCATGAAGTTTAGAGGAAGCGGTATGTGGACGGGAAATACCGCTTCCTCTGATTTTGCGGATTACATACAAGTGAATGGGACAGACCTCCCAGAGAGAGCAGTGCACGGAGGGACTCTGCCGGCTGAAGTGTTTCCGCATGCCTTCCGACAGCTTACCGCCAGCTTTCAGCGGGAGATCTCCGCTCTTGCATCGCAGCTGGCAAGATTTTTATGAATTACCACCCAGGGCTCTATTCATAAAAAAGTTGTGGCGAGAAAACTCCTGGAGGGAAAATACCGCAGCGGTATTTTACACTTCTGGGTGGTCATTCAAAAAAATCTTGAAAGCTGCGATGCAAGAGCGGAGATCTCCCGCTGAAAGCTGGCGGTAAGCTGTCGGAAGACATGCGGAAACACTTCAGCCGGCAGAGTCCCTCCGTGCACTGCTCTCTCTGGGAGGTCTGTCCCATTCACTTGTATGTAATCCGCAAAATCAGAGGAAGCGGTATTTCCCGTCCACATACCGCTTCCTCTAATCTTTATGAATGGCCATTTTGTTACTTTTTTCTAGATAAATCTAGAAAAACACTGGAGAAGGCGGAAATTTCTCGCTCTGCTGGGGGATTGTAGATTTTCATGCGGGAACAGCTTTTATGAATGCCCACTTTGCTAAATGGACGGGAAAATCCGCTGTTTTGAGCGGAAAACTTGCGGTAAGGTTTTATGAATAGAGCCCCCAGAAGTCTAAAATACCGCTGCGGTATTTTCCCTCCAGGAGTTTTTTCGCCAAACATTTTTTATGAATAGAGCCCATTGTGTATTCATTACCTGCCCTCCTCCCTGAGGCTTCAGACACTCCCACTGAGGTGTATACTAGGAACTGCACTGTCTTTTTTCTTTTCTCCTCCAATTGCTGAGTCACCTCAGCCTTGCTTGTAAACACAAGTGAGCAGGGGATCAGGTTTCAGATAGGCTAGGCAGGGAAATAAAAGGGAAGGAGGAATATAGTATAGATAAAAAGAACCCCCAGCATTCAACTGTTTGGCACTGACTACTAAAGGGCCAGTGCTCCTAAAATATGTGAGAACTCCAAACCATAACAGCAGAAAAAGTTTTGCAAGTTTTGAATGCAGGATTAGCATCTTTATCACTTAATACACTCAGCCCAGTTGCTGTTGAAATCTGATTTTTATGGTGTCAATACCGCTATGGTGACCATACGTCTGAGTTGGAAAGAAAACCACTGCAGAACGATGCGCATACCACATAAATGCAATTAGGAGCGGCACACGCTCACTCAGGCGCAGTAGATGCCAACATCTGCAATGGAGAGGATCCCGAGACACCGGAGCTGTGACGAAGGACAAATAGGCTGTCAGGGGCTGGAGGAAGCCCCAGGTAAGTAGATCTTGTTTTTATATTTGTCCCTTTCCCCACATACTTTGCTTGCTGAGATGTGGGCTTGGTCTTCGCTTCGCTACAACATTTTATTCTAAATCTACGTCCACATGGATAGGGGACATTGCACACCAGGACCCTTTCTGGAATCTCGGGCTGCCAGGTTAGTTGGGTATTATGTGGTTAATTTGTGTGCTGCATGACTGCATTTGAATGCTACTTAGATGGGTATAATGAAAGGTTGATACACCGGTTTACATTGTTTCATGCGTACAGTGGAGTGGTGAGCTTGTCTACATTAAACAACTTAAAGGACCACTATTGCAAAAAAATTGTAAAATTTAAAATACATGTAAACACATACAAATAAGAATTACATTTCTTCCTGGGTAACATTAACTATAAATTACTTTTCTCCAATGTTGCTGTACCCTAATAGCCAGTAGTAAAAAATCTGACAAAACTGACAGGTTTTAGACTAGTTTTTTTTTTTTTTTATTATATTATGAAGACACTTCCTGAAAAGGATTTATACATAAACACGGACCAGCCTCCCTGTTTGCTGCACACTTCTCTGGCAGTTGGACAGTGCAAATGCCCTTCAGTAAGGCCTGGTGCACACCAAAAACCGCTAGCAGATCCGCAAAATGCTAGCAGATTTTGAAACGCTTTTTCTTATTTTTCTGCAGCGTTTCAGCTAGCGTTTTGCGGTTTTGTGTAGCGGTTTTGGTATAGTAGATTTCATGTATTGTTACAGTAAAGCTGTTACTGAACAGCTACTGTAACAAAAAACGCCTGGCAAACCGCTCTGAAGTGCCGTTTTTCAGAGCGGTTTGCGGTTTTCCTATACTTAACATTGAGGCAGAAACGCATCTGCAATCCAAAATCTGCAGCAGCCCGGGAGTATGCGTTTCTGCAAAACGCCTCCCGCTCTGGTGTGCACCAGCCCATTGAAATACATTACCCTAGCGGATCCGCACCCGCAAGCAGATCGCAAACCGCAGCGGAAACGCTCCGGTGTGCACTAGGCCTAAGTGCTTTTAAAAATAAAGAAAACCCTGAGAATCCACATGAGGAGATGGGCTAGCCCAAAACCCATCGGTTCTGTCAGAGTTCTACTACCTATTGTAAGGGACAGCAACATAGGAAAAAAGTAATTTATGTCTCATTTTACTCTGGAAGAAACATACTTCTTATTTGTATGGGGTTCTATGTATTTTAAATGTAAACTCAATGTTTAAAGGACCATGGTCATGAAAAATTGCTACAAAATCGGTAGATGTATGGGCACCTTTATAAACTACATTCACATTGACACAATACATCAGATGTATAATCGCGTAGCAAATGCAATACAGTTATATTGTAATGGTACGTTCACATAGGTGCATTAGCAGTGGAGTGCAGTGCAGTCTGTTGGAATAATGTGAGGTAGGCAAGTGCACTACCAGTTGATGTGCGTGTTTACAGTTGCCGTGAAACAGGTTTTCTATGCATTGTATTGCTTTTCCTCTTTGTTGCAATCCTTTTACAAGATGTGAAACTAGCCATTCTGTGCACATTTTCATTTGCTGAATGATTAACTACAGTGCTGTAAATACATTTTGCATCCTGATTTTCTTTTTAACACATAATTGTATGCGATTGTCAGTTCTGCTCCCCTCAGCCACAGGCCTATTTCACACAGACTAGGCACTTGCCACATGTCTGCTGATCAGCTAGGACACAAGCACCATCTGGATCTGTAATGGAGCCAAATGAAAGAGTTTGTAACCATACAATTGTCAATGGTTGACATATGGTGGGGATAGTGTGCATCAGAAAGTTGCCACATGCTGAATCTAGGAGGTGGGTGGCACCTGCTCAGATGTACATGTAGGGGACAAGCACCACACCACTGCTCTTACCAAAGATCGCTAAACGGCCTCCAGGCACCTGGCGGATTCACAGGAGCAACCGACAAGTGGTGGACACTGTCAGCTGCCCGAATGAAAGAGGCCTTGGTGACACAAATTGTCCAGAGTACCCTAAAGTGGTGCCAAAAATGTCAGTGTTACAAAAATCCAGAATATTATAATACAAAAGACAACTTGCATGGACTCAATACAAGGTTTTGGAATGCTCACTTCACTGAGGGAGGGAAACGCTGGTCTTGCTGCATATTTTCCAAAACGCATCTAAAACACACATAATGAAAGTCAATGGTGACGCAAAGGTATTGCGTTTTGTATGCATTTTTAATAGTATTGTATGCATTTTTAGTATTTCCATTTTCCGTTGACTTCTTAGTGATTTGCATTAAACGCATTAAAAAGACGCATACAAAAAGCATATGCGATTTATATATGTAAGCCGCAAACGCATTAAAATGCACGCAAAACGCATGTGCGGGGGAAAAAAATAGCAAAATGCAAACACACAAAAAAAGTACTAAAAACGCATATGCAGCAAAACACCACCTTTCCCACACTGCCTAGTGTGTTCACCAACAACCATATCAGCCAGTTAAAAGGAGAACTCCACCCACCACCCATTGGCAGAGCAGAGTGGGCTCAGGTGAGTGAAAGCATGTATGTATTTAATATGTGCCTGTTTGGCAGCTCTGGGACAACTTGTTTAAACGACACCTGACGTGAGAGCGATATGGAAGCTGCCATATGTATTTCCTTTTAAACAATACCAGTTGCCTGGCAGTCCTGCTGATCTTTCATACATCAGTAGTGTCTGAATCACACACCTGAAGCAAGCATGCAGCAAATGCAATTACATTTAAAGGAAACCTGAGACATTTCATCTAGCAGCTTTTATACTTACCTAGGGCTTCCTCCAGCCCCATGCAGGCCATGGGCACCATTGCCATCCTCCTGGGGCCCTCCGTTCCTTCTCCGTCTCCCCCGATATATTTTCCATGTTCAGCCAGTCATGTTTCCCAGTGCTCGTGCTCCTGTGGCCTGGGTCGTTATGTGCCCGCGCAGTACTAACTACCCAGAACTCCCCTAGCCACAGTAGCCCGTCAGGGGCTCGTGCGCTGCCAGGCCGTGCATTTGCGGTGAATCACGACTGGGAAATATACCAGGGTTGACAGCGGAGTAACAGAGGGGCCCGGGAGGATGGCGATAGAGCCCAAGACCTGCATCCTTTTTTGTTGTTGTGTCAGACACGCCTCTTCTGTGGAGTCTACAGAACATTTTTTGTAGTTTTGGCCCTTGTTCATAGACAATGGGCTCTATTCATAAAAAAGTTGTGGCGAGAAAACTCCTGGAGGGAAAATACCGCAGCGGTATTTTACACTTCTGGGTGGTCATTCAAAAAAATCTTGCCAGCTGCGATGCAAGAGCGGAGATCTCCCGCTGAAAGCTGGCGGTAAGCTGTCGGAAGGCATGCGGAAACAGTTCAGCCGGCAGAGTCCCTCCGTGCGCTGCTCTCTCTGGGAGGTCTGTCCCATTCACTTGTATGTAATCCGCAAAATCAGAGGAAGCGGTATTTCCCGTCCACATACCGCTTCCTCTAAACTTCATGAATGGCCATTTTGTTACTTTTTTCTAGATAAATCTAGAAAAACACTGGAGAGGGCGGAAATTTCTCTCTCTGCTGGGGGATTGTAGATTTTCATGCGGGAACAGCTTTTATGAATGCCCACTCTGCTAAATGGACGGGAAAATCCGCTGTTTTGAGCGGAAAACTTGCGGTAACCTTTTATGAATAGAGCCCAATTTGTTTACTTAGTTTTTTGTATTAAAAATCAAGAAAATGAGTTTTTATTTCAAAAAATTCCTCACACACATCCTACAGCCAGTCTACTCACTCACACTCTATGTTGGCAGTTGGACTGAGCAAATGCCATGCAGTAAGGTCTTTTGAGAATAAAGAAAACTGAGCATCCCCATGGAGGAGATGGACAAGTCCACAACCTCTTGGTAAGAGGTCAGAGCCTTCAGATAAATCACACGTACGATAAGTGACAAGGACACAGGAATCAAGTCATTTATAGTACATTTTACTATGGGACAAAATGTGCATCTAATATATGTGTACACATGTATTTTAAGTTTTACAGTTTTTTTTGACATAGTGCCCCTATGGAAAGCTATAAATATGTACTTTTATGTATGGTTATGCTTCAACTGCTGTGACTAAGAAATTACTGGAAAAAATAATCAGGAAAGAGGCAATTAATTTGTCACACCAATTTAGTACCAGTACATTGGCCAGGAAAAGATAAGGTTGAAAAGCTCCAGAGAACAGCTCAAAGTCCAGCACTGGGCAATATAATAATAATATAAATAAGTTATCCCTGAGTTCCACCAGCATTGCCTATGTCATTTCTCTGGGGTGGATTTAGGGCTTGCGTACATGGATCTTTGAGGTCACTTCAGTTTCTCACTTAGACCGAGTGAGTCTTTGGGGACTCACTGGGTTTCAGTAGAATCCCATTAGTGTAATGCTGAGGTAGTATGTCTGCTAAGAGCTCTTCCACACCAGAGCCCATTTGCTGCGTTTTAACGCAAAGTTGATAGACTTCCATAGACTTTCATTTTACCTTTCACATCCGACACTGCGTTTTGATGCGTTGCAGTACGACACACCTGGCAGCTTTTAATCGTCGGGAGCCGGCGGTTTCCCATCAGGTTAATTAATTACTACTACCGCCGATTGCGTCGCACCACTACATCCCGACGACACTTCCCAGGGCATATAACACGTGCAGGAGAACGGCTCCTGCATGCGTTGTAGATGTGAAAGAGCCCTAAGCATACATCTATACTGCCATGCAGAAACTCAGTGACTCACTCCAGTGTGATTTTAAAGTGTAAATACATAAAGTAAAAGTGAAGTATAGATACATAATGAAAAAAATAGTGTGTATAATATATGGTTATATATATGGTTTTTGTTTTTAGACATACTAAAATTACATTTCCTTATAGCCCAGGCAACAGTCTACTGGTATACACAATTACTTCAATTTTTAAAATATTCACATTCCTGTTTGCTTCTCTGTCCATGTCATCCGCAAGCACAGATTGTTCACATCTACAGGGAGTTCATCACGCCAAATGTCCACTCATAACGAATGTGCAGCTATACCCAACTACAACTTGCTGCATCACACCTGTAAGCTAGAAGAATAACAAAAGAAAAAGGAGGTATGCTGCTGACGTTTGCTTAAAGGGACACTTAAGTCAAACAAAAAAAATGAGTTTTACTCACCTAGGGCTTCCAATAGCCCCCTGCAGCTGTCCAGTGCCCTCGCTGCCTCCCTCCGATCCTCCTGGCCCCGCTGGCAGCCACTTCCTGTTTCGGTGACAGGAGCTGACAGGCTGGGGACGCGAGTGATTCTTCGCATTCCCAGACACATTAGCACCCTCTATGCTGCTATATGGTATATGATATATGCTATAGCAGCATAGATGGAGCTATTGTGGCCAGGAACGCGAAAAACCACTCGCGTCCCCAGCCTGTCAGCTCCTGTCACTGAAACAGGAAGTGGCTGCCGGCGGGGCCAGGAGGCTCGGAGGGAGACGGCGAGGGAACCGGACAGCTGCAGGGGGCTATTGGAAGCCCCAGGTGAGTAAAACTCATTTTTTTTGTTTGACTTAAGTGTCCCTTTAAATCTCAGCAATGCATACACATGTCCTGGAGGAAATGTTTACATAGAAGTTAGAAGGTTAAATATAATGTGTTAAACCCGGAGCACATTGATAAAAGGTATGTTTTGGGTTTTTTTGTCTGTCTAGATTAGAACATAGTATTTCTTACAGGTCTCACTTTACACCTCCTATTCATGCCCACTGCTAAGTTACTTAAAGAGAACCTGTACTGAGTAAAAATATTTAAAATAAACACACGAGGTAACTTCAAATGAACATTACAGAGTTACCTTGCCATCAGTTCCTCTCAGAAGCTCACCATTTTCTTCTGACAATAATCCCATCTAGTTCTGACAATATTTTGTCAGATCTGAAATATATCAGTTGCTGTCAGTAAAATATCAGTTGCTGTCAGTTATAGCTGAGAGGAAAACAGATGTACCAGGTAATGTCCATGTTTCCCTATGGCTCAAGTGGGCGATGTTACAGTTTAACTGTGTACTGACCAGAAAGCTGTTATGGGTAATGGCTATTTTTAAAATGGAGGACGGAAAATTCCCTTGATCATAGTTAACAAATAGGATGCGGGACAGGAGAAAGACACTGAGAAGTAGACTACATGGAAGGTAAGTATGACTTGTGTATGCTTATTTTGACTTTTATTTTCAGTACAGGTTTTCTTTAAAAAACAATATTAATCTGTGTATACTGACGCCAAGATTCAAGAAGGAATTAGTAGGGTTTTGTATTAAATTTTAAAAGGCGTGTCTCTCCTTTGAGAGGGGGATTAGGCTCATTTCAGCAAGCACAATAATGCAGTTCATCCAATAAGGTGAAACCACTTTCCAGTCTGGAAAATGTCAGCTATGCCTCCTAGCAAAACGCATTTAGTAACCTACGTAATGTCTTGCTCTGCAGTTAACTACAAAATGTAGTCTGTACCAGAATATCTCAATGCTTGAAGAAAAAAAATAAATAAATAAATAAAGTTACCTCATTCATTTGGTCAGTTTACATTCTACATTCACAAACTCAAAGGATCTGTCCTCTCAAAACAATATTGCATTCAATTTGTACACTATTAAAGTGAACCTCCGGACTAAAAATCTACTCAGCAGAACTGAAAAGGCTTGGTGTTTCTTTAACAGTTTCACAGCATCAGAACTTTGTTTTTCTTACTAAAGTGTAACGATTGTAATAATGTTTTGGTGTAGCAACACAGACGTCTGATTATGTGGTGATCTGCAGAATCACCAATAATACAGACGCTATACTTGATTATGTGGTGATCTGCAGAATCACCAATAATGCAAGCATAGCTAACAGGAACACAGAGTGAGATGTGCTTGGTGCAACAGTAACTGATCAGTTTAATGAGACCTCACCAGATGAGCTGGTGGGTACTATCAGAAACCGTAACTGAGTAGATTTAAAGAGACTCTGTAACATCAAAAACATCCCCTGGGGGGTACTCACCTCGGGTGGGGGAAGCCTCGGGATCCTAATGAGGCTTCCCACACCGTCCTCTGTCCCACGGGGGTCTCGCTGCAGCCCTCCGAACAGCCGGCGACAGACCCGACTGTCAATTCAATATTTACCTTTGCTGGCTCCAGCAGGGGTGCTGTGGCTGCTTTCGGCTCCGAAGTAGACGGAAATACCCGATCTCAGTCGGATCCGCTCTACTGCGCAGGCGCCGGAAACTTGCGCCTGCACAGTAGAGCAGACCCGACGGCGATCGGGTATTTCCGCCTACTTCGGAGCCGACAGCCGTCAGAGCGCCTGCGCAGGAGCAGGGAAGGTAAATATTGACGTCATCTTGTACGGAGGGCTGCAGCAAGACCCCTGAGGGATGGAGGACGGCGTGGGAAGCCTCATTAAGATCCTGAGGCTTCCCCCACCCGTGGTGAGTACCCCCCAAGGGACGTTTTGACGTTACAGATTCTCTTTAACTAAACCTCACCAGATGAGCTGGTGGGTACTATCAGAAAAGCACCTCACCAGTGGCAAGGGCCCACTGGTGAGTAGAGAGGTCAGACAGGCTATGTTTGGCAACTGAGAGGCAGATACAGTACAGAATCAGTAGGCAAAAGAGTAGTAGGTATTCGGTATTCAGGCAGAGGTTCAGCAACTAGATCAGATGGGCAGAGGTACAGAAACGTTAAGCAATAGCGGAGTCAGAAATAAGCCAGAGTCATACACAGAATATCAATAACAATACAATAAACAATAGTCCTAGTCTTGTGTGAAATCCCTGGTTTCCTCCCAGATCAAAGCACACCGGATACTAGTCTAAGGTCTGAGCGCTAACACGTATGTATTCGCAACCGCAGACAGGTTGCAAATTGAATAGTGTAGGCTTAAGAAGCAGAGGAGACCTCACAACCGCGTCCACAAAAATTAGCCAATCCTGAGCGGCGTGAGTCCCCTATGACGTCAGCCGACCAGCTGACGCGCCTCCTCCCAGCATAAAGGTCCTGTCTACGCGCGCGGCCGCGCGATACAGCAACCCTATGTGCTAATGACAATTCCGTCCTTGGCGTGCTAGACGCTGGCGAAACGGAAACCCCCCCCCCCCCCCCCCCCGAGCAGGGAACTGAGGCGGCTGCGGAGATACCCTGTGTGCCTGCAGCCGCAGATGTTACACAAAACATCATTTTTAGCTGCATTTTTAGCTAAGCTCCACCCATCAAAGTGACCGGTCCAGGAGGTTTTTCCCTGATGCTGTGCAAAGCATGATGGGATTTCCTATGTTATTCACGTTGCCTAGCAACTGGGAGACGTGATCAGCACACAGGACAGTTGGAACTGTGTCTCATGCTCCCCGTCACCTCCTTTCAACCAAAAAGATGGCTTCCCTTATGAAATCAAACATTTGCCTGTTCTTTTAAAACACGGTGGGTAAGAGATTATATAACATTTTAATGAACATAACTAATGTAACTTAATAACAGTAGGTTTGTTTAGGCTGGAGTTCCTCTAAGTTAAATCACACTTTTTTTTCTCTATAATGTTAGTGATCCTCCAAAAAAAAAAAAAAAATATGTTTTTGAGCACTTTGCATTCCAGTGTTTTTACCTCATAGTAAACCGGTAGTAAGAAATTCACTTCAGGTTTGATACTTAAAGGAAATGTCCAAGCAAAATAAAAAAATGAGTTTCACTCACCTGAGGCTTCTACCAGCCCCATGCAGCCATCCTGTGCCCTCGTAGTCACTCACTGCTGCTCCAGTCCCCCGCTGGCAGCTTGCCGACCTCGGAGGTCAGCGGGACGCATTGCGTACATTTTTACGCATTCCCGCTAGTGCAGGAACATCAACACATACATTTTTACGCATTACTGGTTCAATGCGTAAAAATGTACGCATTAAACCAGTAACGCGTAAAAATGTATGTGTTAATGTTCCTGCACTAGCGGGAATGCGTAAAAATGTACGCAATGCGTCCCGCCGACCTCCGAGGTCGGCAAGCTGCCAGCGGGGGACTGGAGCAGCAGTGAGTGACTACGAGGGCACAGGATGGCTGCATGGGGCTGGTAGAAGCCCCAGGTAAGTGAAACTCATTTTTTTATTTTGCTTGAACCTTCCCTTTAAAGCGGAACTGAAGATAGATTTAAAACAAACTGTTTCACTTACCTGGGGCTTCTGCAAGCCCCCAGCAGCTGTCCTGTCCCGCACCGGTCCTCCATGATTCTCCGTTCTCCTGCCGCCAGCTACTTTCAGTTTCACGCCTTGGCCAATGCGGGGCTCTTTCCACGCGTATCCTTCGCGTTCCAGTCCACAATAGCGCTATTGAAGACGGGAACGCGTAAAAAGGATACACTTAGCAGGGCTGCGCTGGCCTCGACTTACAAGTCGAGGAACTAAACGGAGCGGCGGTGGGAGAACGTAGGCTCGTGGAGGACCGGCGAGGGACAGGACGGCTGCTGGGGCCAGGTAAGTTAAAACAGTTTGTTTTAAATCTATCTTGCAGTGCAAGGAAAACAAGCTGGTCCTCAACACAACCAAAAACGTTGAGATGGTTATTGACTTCAGGAAGCAGGCCCCCACCCCACCCCCAATCTTCATTGACGGCACGGAGGTCGAAAAGGTATCTAGTGTCCGCCTCCTGGGAACTCAGATCTCCAGCGACCTGGGCTGGAAGACTCAAACGAGCACCACACAGAGGAAGGCCCAACAAAGACTCTTCTTCCTTCGTCAACTGAGGAAGTTCGGGATGGAACAAGAGCTTATGTCAAACTTCTACTCTGCCACTATAGAATCAGTCATCTGCACCTCCATTCTGGTGTGGTATGCTGGTTCCTTAAACAGAGACAAATACAAGCTTCAGAGGGTCATCAGGTCGGCGGAGAAAATCATTGGGAAACCGCTCCCCTCGCTTGACCTCCTCTACAACTCCAGACTGCGTTCCTGAGCACAAAGGATCGCAAATGACCGCTCACACCCAGGCCACCGCTACTTTAACATGCTCCCATCCGGCAGAAGGCTACGGTCCATTTCCTTCAAGACAGCTAGGCACATGAACTTCTTTCCTTCTGCCGTTAAACTCTTGAACTCCATTCACTGGCTCCCCCCGCAGGTTGGTAGTCAGACCATATGTGTCCGCTGTGTCCTGCTTTCTGGCCACCTCTGCCCCAAATCAGTGCCTCCCTTGCTTAAGCTACACCTACCACTGTACTATTGCTTCTGTACTGTAACTGGTTGTTGCTGCTGTTGTGTTAGAATGTCGTGGTCAGATGTTATGGTTAGATGTTAGATGTGTAATTGTTGTTGCCTTCTCATTGTTTTGTTTTTTGCTGCGGAGCTCTCTGTCTGTGCCCAAACCAATTCCGGGCATGACCCAGTCATGCTTGGCAAAATAAACTGGATTCTGATTCTGATCTTCAATTCCGCTTTACCCAAGAAGAGGGAAGGCTCTGGATAGTATAAAAAGGCCTTTTCCCTCTAGCTAATGCGTACACGAACCCGATTGCACGCATTACACCGCAAAGCTTGACCGCAGGAAGTTGCTTTTCAATGTGAATCAGTAGGGCTAGTACAGGCATGGGCAAACTCGGCCCTCCAGCTGTTACGGAACTACAAGCCCCACAATTAATTTGCCTTTATGAGTCATGACTGTGGCTGTCAGACTCCTGCAATGCATTGTGGGACTTGTAGTTCCTTAACAGCTGGAGGGCCAAGTTTGCCCATGCCTAGGCTAGTACTAATTAACGGGGAATCACTTGCATTGCGCAATTAAAATGTTCCCAGTGACGTTAAAATCGTAACGCACACCAATGCATTGAAAGGTAAAATGAAAGTCTATGGACTTAAATTTTACACTGGAAATCACCACAATACATGTTGTGCCAAAAGTCTGGCCCATCGTTCCTCCGCGCTGTCCACTGGTAAAGCTGTTAATTGTTGGGGTGACAGTTCGGAGGCCCTGATGCTGTACAGATGCATTATTAGGCAACAGCAGAGTCATGCATCTGTACAGCATTGGGTCCCCAAACTGTCTCCGTAGTGATCCCATTCTAACCCTATGGGTAGCCGACATAGGAGTTGATTCACTAAAGTTGACAGCAGCCTATTGGGCCAATCAAAATGAGGGGATCGTGTCCCTTAAAGAGAACCCGAGGTGTGTTTAAAGAATGTTATCTGCATACAGAGGCTGGATGTGCCTATACAGCCCAGCCTCTGTTGCTATCCCAAACCCCACTAAGGTCCCCCTGCACTCTGCAATCCCTCATAAATCACATCCATGCTGTGAGGCTGTGTTTACATCTGTAGTGTCAGTCTCAGCTGCTCCCCCGCCTCCTGCATAGCTCCGGGCCCTGCCCCCGTCCCTTCCCTCCAATCAGCAGGGAGGAAAGGGATGCAGGCGGGGACTGGAGTTCTGCAGGAGGCGGGAGAGCAGCAGACTGACACTATAGAGATAAACACAGCCAGCTCTGACAAGCTGTTTGTCAGCAGCATGGCTGTGATTTATGAGGGATTGCAGAGTGCAGGGGGACCTTAGGGGGGTTTGGGATAGCAACAGAGGCTGGGCTGTATAGGCAGATCCAGCCTCTGTATGCAGATAATATTCTTCAAACCCACCTCGGGTTCTCTTTAAAGCCACTGGACCCGAAGGGGCTCAGGGCGGGACAAGTGGAGCATCTGTCATTGTCAAGGAGTGCGTGTAAGTTACCAGCTTAATTACGCACACTATGCTGCCACTAGCGCGCAGGGACTCAAAATTAAGGCACACTGGTGTAATGGTGAGAGTAACTGGAGGTAACTCATGCTAATTACATTAGTCAATCAACCCCATAGTGTATATACATCTTAAGGCCAAAAACAGGTGAGGCAAAAGGCATACTCACAAACCAGCAGTAACATTTCCGTGCACACATGGAAATGTTATCGGGAGTTACACCACTGATTTTGCACACATTTCACAATGAAAAAACAACCCATGTTACCAAAGTATCACCCACATTGCTAGTGTAACATGCGCTAATGCTAAAGGGCATTACATAAGCAACACAGGCATTCCCTAGGTAAAATGGATTTCGCCAAGTGTGTACTACATCAGTGGCAAAGATATTGATAACATTTCAAGTGGTTAAAATCTGCCAGAAGTAATACCTGACAGCACTGATAGCTTTGAGTCTACAAAAGTTCCCTAGACTGTAGGAATTACCAATACACATTGGATGGGGATCGGCTATCTATGCAAATTAGATTTTTTACTTAGTTAATTTGCATGAGATGAAGTGACACACCAAACACTACTGGAGGAGTAACAGAATTGTGCATCAACAATAACTGCAAATAATTTACAGGAAACAACAATTCTAGTGAGAGGAATATAGAAGCTACCATCTTTGCTGGCTGCATTGTTGTTGTGCTGAACCCCTGCCTTCAGTAGTTTGTGAGTCACATGCCTGATCTGTACCTATGTTCTTGATCCATCTCTTAGAAAGTATTAGAGGCATATTAGCACATATTTTTTTAATATATAAAGAACTAAAGTTTGACATATACTTTACACTACAGGTTTCCTTGAATTGCATCTCGGAAAAAGGATTACCAGTATATAGGGCTTCAATTTATAATTCCAGTTCCACTTTTGCAATACAGAACATTTCTCCAGCGTATTTTGCAATCCCCAAGCCATAAACATATTAAAAGGTGTGCCCAATGAGCATGTTCTGCATGACATATTAGCACACAGGACCACACTGCAGCGTGGCTCTGACTTGGCAGGTCTGTAATTATCACCCCATGGGCTGCACCCGGCTTGCCAGGCTGTTCATTTCGGCCTGCCTCTTTGTGGTCATTAGCAGTTCAGGGAATCCCTGCAATGTTATCTCCATTACAGCCCTGACATTTGAGACACAGGGACACTGTAACACATAATATCCCTTGCAGTTCTCCGAGAGAAACACTCCAAGGATATTCAGGGTTTAGTCCATGAGGGTCCATGAGTCTCCAATCTCCATCTGTAATGCAGATTACATTGTGATGATATTCCAGCATACAACAGTTGCACATTGAAATATTTTTTTTTTTTTTACTGTAGAGAAACCATAAAAAGTATATCTGGCCCTCCTCAACAAGGCCAATCACTCAGGTGTCTCAAATAGTGATAATGTTATTGCTCATTAAACTGGACCGTACACACGCAGGATGGATGTTGCCTGACATTGGGATTGGGACCTGATCCCTCGGGCGACATAGCTGGGCCGAGGTTGTACAGACGCGTGGTCAACCTACAGGCAGATGTCGCGTTCTGTTGCAATGGGCGGTGTGACACTACGTGGTGGGCAGGGTGAGCGGAGAGAAGACAGCTATTGGCCCTTGCTCAGCCGAATTAATCCGCCTGGCGGATCGCTGGCCGGGTAGCGGTCTAAGGCTGCTGTACACACTCTGGATTATCGGCACAGGCACTAGTAATCACCCGTGTCAGTCGACTTTAATCTAGTGTGTGTATGGGCCTTGAATTGTCAAAACTTCCTCTAAGTGGGAAGTGGTTAAAACTCATTTAAAGATAAGGCCGATGATGCTGCACACCATGCGGCAGTGTTACCAGCCTGTACTGAACCTAGTGACGCTCGTTGCGCTGATAGCGCACACGTTACCATAGCAACGTGCATAAACAGTGTGCGCATAGTACAGAGTTAGCATTGCACGTCCTACACTACTGCTGTACCATCCTTCCCTCTCTATAGAAAAGTACACACTGCTCAGACAAGAGCCAAGCAGCATGACTACACATCTTGTTGTCTATAAAAAATAATTTGTCTTTGCTTTAAACAATTTTTAAAGATTTTTATTTATTGCACAAACTGATGCTGTGCATTTTTTAATTCAATTAAACCATAAACTCAAAGAAGTCGATGTTTTCATTCAGATACAGTCATGACACTAATTAAACAGAATATTAAGCGGATTAGGCTACATCCACACTGGGACATATGCAGAGCCGGATTAAGGCCAAATGGGGCCCTAAGCAAAGTTGCAGATTTGGGCCCCCCTCGCTCAACCCCTTCTGCTCCCCCACCCATATATCATACACACACACACACACACACACACACTACATACATACACACACACACTACATACACACACACCTAGAACACACGCACATAATACATGCATACATACACATAATACATACACACACACACACACACCTAGAACACACACACACACACACAAACTACACACACACACACACATATACTGTATATATATATATATATATATATATATATATATATATATATATATATATATATATATATTATTTAGCATTTATATAGCGCCGACATATTACGCAGCGCTGTACAGTGTATATATATATTGTCTTGTTGCTAACTGTCCCTCAAAGGAGCTCACAATCTAATCCCTTGCCATATGTCTATATTATGTAGTGTAAGTACTGTAGTCTAGGGCCAATTTTTAGAGGGAGCCAATTAACTTATCCGTATGTTTTTGGAATGTGGGAGGAAACCGGAGTGCCCGGAGGAAACCTACGCAGGCACGGAGAGAACATACAAACTCTTTGCAGATAGTGCCCTGGCTGGGATTCGAACCAGGGACCCAGCGCTGCAAGGCGAGAGAGGACAGGGCATTACACAACTATCGGTCGCTGTAGCTAGCTGCAATGCATGTTAGGGTGTCTAGAGCAGTGTTTCCCAACCGCTGTTCCGCGGCACACTAGTGTGCCGCGGAACGTTGCCTGGTGTGCCGTGGTCTTATCCCCCCTCCCGCCCGTCCCTGCGGCCGCCGCTGTTATTACCTTAGCAGCGGCCGCTCTCCCCTCTCCAGACCATGTATATGCTAGCAGCGTATCTCCGGCTGCTCTGTGTGATGCACTGATGTGGAAGGAGGCAGGGCTCGGTTACCATAGTAACGGCGATACATATCGCCGTTACAGGAAGCCGCTGCCCTCCTTTCTTCCGCATCAGTGCATCACACAGAGCAGCCGGAGATACGCTGCTTGAATATACACGCGCCGGAGAGGGGAGAGCGGCCGCTGTTAACAAGGTAATAACAGCGGCGGCCGCGGGGACGGGCGGGAGGGCACTCAACTGGCTATACTGGGGCACTATTCTGGGGTACTATACTGGCTATCCTGGGGCACTAAACTGGCTATACTGGGGCACTATTCTAGCTATACTGGGGCACTATTCTGGCTATACTGGGGCACTAAACTGGCTATACTGGGGCACTATTCTGGGGCACTATACTAGCTATACTGGGGCACAATACTGGCTATACTGGGGGGGCTATACTGGGGCACTATACTGGCTATACTGGGGCACTATACTGGCTATACTGGGGCACTATACTGGGGCACTAAACTGGCTATACTGGGGCACTATTCTGGGGCACTATACTAGCTATACTGGGGCACTATACTAGCTATACTGGGGCACAATACTGGCTATACTGGGGGGCTATACTGGGGTACTATACTGGCTATACTGGGGCACTATACTGGCTATACTGGGGCACTATACTGGGGCACTATACTGGCTATACTGGGGCACTATACTGGGGCACTAAACTGGCTATACTGGGGCACTATTCTGGGGCACTATACTAGCTATACTGGGGCACAATACTGGCTATACTGGGGGGCTATACTGGGGTACTATACTGGCTATACTGGGGCACTATACTGGCTATACTGGGGCACTATACTGAGGCAACTAAACTCCCTACACTGGGGCAACTATGCCAGCTATGCAGCCGCACCCCAGCCCCCCCCCCCCCCATAGCGGCACTGTCCACTAGGTCGCGCAAACAACCGGGGGCCGCATCGCCCCCACCGCGCGCGTGCGCCGTTCCCCGGGGAAAAATTTGGTCAGACAGTGTTCCCCGGGCCGGAAAAGGTTGGGAAACACTGGTCTAGAGAGCATGGGGTGAATTGTGTGTACTCACTAAGGGGAGACATACTCCCAAAGCACCACCAGAACAGAAGGCATGTTTCAGCAGCTGGGGAGATAGCAGTGCTTCTGGTCTATTCCTAAAGCTATGGAAGAAGCTGGCTCTGGTTACCCCGGCAACCACACACCATAGCCGTGGAGGAAGAATGCCTGGAATGCACAGGAACATTACAGGTAAGGCAGACTGATTCTTGGAGGTCCAGGTCACGAGTCTGCTTGTACAGGAGCACAGCTCCATCCTTATGTCACGCTGAGACTCAGGGCAGGAGGAGAGCATAGCCAGGCAGTCAGCTGTGATCAGGCAGCACATGTATATGATGAGAGCACACAGGAAAGGTGGATCAGGTTACTTACTGCAGATAGTGGCTCCAGCCTGCCACAATCCACCATGCCCAGCAACGGAGACCCTGGATCACCCCCAGCACACCCCTCACTCACAGACCCATCACACTGCCCAAGGCTTGCCTGAAGGAGGAACAAGGGTCACCTGCCAGTAGCTCAGCAATACTCGATCCCTTCCAACAACTCACAGCAGAAGAGGGCACACACATCTCTGCCAAAAAGGCCACAGCTACCTTTCCTGCTGATCAGATCTCGCAGCTTCCTCTGTTTTCCCCAAATGCTCTCTGCTTCCTCCTGCTGCTGTCACAACACACGTTGCCTGTTCCCGCTCTTGAGAGGGCCACTCATGATGAGGTCAGCAGCCAGCTTCAGCCAGCCACACTGAGCAGCACTGTGCCACTGATGCGATGCACGCTGTCTCTGTGCTGGCTGGAGAGCGTCTCCTCACCATGGCAACGGAAGCCGTGCAGCTTGTTTCTGGAAAGTGATGGACCAACATCAGCACAGCGGCAGGCAGTTCAAAAAGATACATGAAGGATTACATGCTGATGGGGCTTCTTAGCCGCAGCAGCAGGCATGAAAAAGATATAGGAATACATGCTGATGGGGCCCTTTAGACCTTTATAGGGCCCTTTAGACCTTTATAGGGCCCTAATCAGGTGCTTGTTTTGCCTGGTTGATAATCCGGCCCTGGACATATGCTTCGCATCATGCGCCTAACGCAAAATGCGACTTTCCCCCTCCATTGCGTTGCAATCCTATGTTTTAAGGGAATACAATGCCCCAGTGTGAACCTGGCCTTAGGGGCAAATTTCTGATTCTATGTAATCCAATTGTAATTTGCTCATGCAATCTTTTGATCAATCAATCATTTTGAATACATTTTATACAATTGTTAATTTAAAGAATGGAGCGTAATAATGGATTCCTTTCGGTCACACGATATATGAAAAGGCAACTGAATAAAATACAAACGTCAAATATATGTGAGTGAAAACGGTGAAGAAAGGACAAAGGATCAGAAAATCATGTCGGATTTGAAAAATGAGCGTAGTTTGTGCAGTTGTCAGTTTTTAGCAGGAAGACACACATGCCCCCTTGTGGCTAAGGAAGTATTTTCACCAGCATACACTCAAAGGGATCTCCACATTTTTATAGGAGGACAAAAATGGATAGCTACAAAGTATTCACCATGTTTGTATATATGATGGAGTTTAGCATTTTTGCTTCTGTCAGACCCAAGCTGATTTAGCATAATTCCTCAGAAAAAAAATTAGTTAAACTCCTCATGTGTTAGTTATCAGCCTGAGTAAGTGGCATTATTCGCTGTGCATTAATTCACACATTACACATGGCATGCAGGGAGGAGTTGATACTCCACACATCAAACCCATCTCTCTCTCTTCCCCCCCCCCCCCCCCCCCCCCCATCTCTTCCAGTGCTGCAATTCTACCAGGAGCCTCCCGCTATTCCCCGCATGACAGCAAATGAGGCATGCAGGGAGAGTGCTTGCCGGTCAGTTCAGTTTGCCGTTACCCGGCAGCAAAAAATAAATAAATCATTAAGCGCTTAACGACTGCAATTTTGCAAATTATTATTATTGATTCATATAGCGCCAGAATCTTCCATGGTGCTGTACAATAGCATACAATACAACACTTGATACAAGACAAGAGGGTATAACAGCTAATACAGTTAAATTAACTACATGTTTTTAAAAAGGTGGGGGTATGTACAACCATTAGACAGCATTGAGAGACAAAAGGGGAAGAGCCTGGCCAAAAGGCCTTACAGTCTAAACATTTAAGGTATAGGACAGTAGATAAAGGGAAGTTGTGTGTGGAGTGGTAGAAATGGTGGTTAGTGGGCAGGGTCCTAGGTAGGAGAGTATGCTTGCCTGAAGAGGTGAGTTTTCAGATTGAGCCTAAAAATAGTAAGTGTGGGTGAGTGGCGGATATGTTGAGGGAGAGTGTTCCATAGGGGAAGAGGATTGAGAGAAGTCTTGCAAGCAGGAGTGGGAAGAGGTGATCAGGGAAGAAGACAGAAGGATATCGTTAGAAGAGCGGAAATTGCGTGTAGGATGGTATCTAGAAATAATTTGATTAAGATAGGAAGGAGCTATGTTGTGGAGAGCTTTGTAGGCAAGAGTAAGAATTTTAAATTGTATCCTTTGTGTAACTGGCAGCCAGTGAAAGAACTGACAGAGGGGGATTGGGCTGGAGAAGCGGGAGGAGAGGTGGATGAGTCGTGCAGCAGAGTTCATGATAGACTGTAGCGTGGCTAAACGGTTGGCAGGGAGGCCGCAGAGCAGAGAGTTGCAATAGTCTAGTCGGGAAATAATCAGGGCGTGCACCAGAAGTTTGGTAGTCTCCTGTGTTAGAAAAGGGCGATGCGGGAGATGTTTTTTAGGTGACGGCGACAAGAGGAGGATAGTTTGTCAATGTGTTGATGTGAGACTTGAGTCTAAAATTACACCTAGCCAGCGAGCCTGGGGGACAGGTGTTATGGAGGTGCCATCAACAGAAATAGTGATGTCTGGCAGGGGCATTGAGTTGTGAGGTGGGAAGACTACTATTTCAGTCTTGTCCATATGGAGTTTCAGAAAACGGGGAGGACATGAAAGAGGCGATTGCATTGAGCAAAAGCAATTTTTAAAGGAATGTGCATTAACAAAAATCGCTCTAAAAATGGTACAGGCAGCACGTTTTAGATTTTGTCAAAATTAAAATGCTGCAGTGAGAGCACCCTCATAGGGTAACACTGTAGCGCTTTACCGATCTCAAACTAAATGCCAATTGCTCACAGTGTGAACCAGCCCTTACTCCATGTAGCCAAGTACCCAGCTGATGCACGAAAGCAGCTGACAGGCAATAAATTCACTGCCTTCATCGTCCTTCAGCCTACCATGGAAAAGAGGCCTAACAAAGAAGTCATTCTCCCCCTGCATGCCCACATTACTAAAGTATGTCAGAGTTCTTGGGAGTTAGCGGGCAGTGATAGGGGACAGTGATAGGTGACTGAGGAAGAGACATGGATCTATGAATTGCTATGTTAAGACACTGTTACATTTTGTAATTCACAATATAGCTTGAAATAATTAACAATTCAGATTGGTCTGTCAAGGGTTGTTTTACAAAGTTTCATATTTTCTTTCTAGTTGCAAGGCACACATAAGTTTGCATGACTTATAATGGGAAAGCACATAAATATAATATACATACAAACATTTGTACCACGCAATAAAAAAAAAAAAAATGAATCAGTATTGGCGCTGGATAATTCATAGTGTAAAAATCATCATGCCTGCTACATTCATCTACAGCCACATGTGACAAAAGAAAGCAAATGGCTGCCTGTACATTATATAACAAGGGATGTGCAACACGCGTACATGCAAAAAGGGAGTCGGGAAAAATGGGCGCGGGGTGTAAACGATAAGTGGCAATAACATTTATAAAAAATAATGTGTTGTATTTCATTTACAATAATGTTTTTTACAAATTAAAAAACATTTGTATGAGTTCACAAATAAAATCAAAAAAATATTGTTTGTAACAATGAAAAATAATTGTAGTAAAACATCACTAAATATTACTAACATTCTAATACAACTAACCCTACTCTTACATAGAACCCTCCCTGTACCTATTCCTAACCCCTAGACCCCCCCCCCCCCGGTGGTGCCTAACCCTAACCACCCCCCTGGTGGTGCCTAACCCTAACACCTGTAAGAATCTATATGTTGGTTGCTATTGGCAACAGCAGAACACACCTTTTGCTCCAGCACCAGAAACTCCTTAGAGCTGCAACTCACAGCGACAGCATACAGGAGAAAGCGCGGAGACAGTCTTCTTCGCCTCTGAAAGGGGTTTATTAAGCAATTAAGCATCTTGTGTTACATGTTGATTTCTTCAGGAGTATAAATAGTCTGTCCTATGTCCTATGTACACACATAGGACAGTCTAAAGACTTTAGACGTGCTAAGTAGGTTAGCACCGCTTTGTGAATCAAGCCCATGGTGTGCATACAGAAAACTGACAGACGAGAGTGCTCCCATCCTCCGCTTATTATACTCACTCTGTCCTCCTCTGATGGAGCAGAACTAGCTCTGCAGACTCCTCCTGCATCACTGCAGTACACTTTTTTTGGGAGGGGTAGAGAGGATGGGGGCTGGGCATTGTACACTGAATAGGGACTTCAAATCTTTGTCTGCAAAACTTTGTAGGATTCCTTATCAGTGACTGAGCAGATACAGTCATTTCAACAATTGTGCAGAGAGCAGAAAGTTTTTTCTCTCTGTGCCCTTAGTTGTTAGTCTCTCAGGAAAGGAAAAATAAACTTCTCCACCCCACAGGGAACCCTGCGGCATCTGGGCCCTCCTGCGGGTGTATCCCTTACAAGGTCTTTTGTTACACCCCTGCTCGTAGTCAAACAGATCTGGGTCAGTTGGCAGGTGGCAGACAGGCTTAGTCAAAAGGCAATCAGGGTCAGTGCTGGCAGCAGCCGGGCGAGATCAAGAGACAATCTGGGTTGAGGCAGGCAGCAGACAGCAGAATGAGAACTAGCCGAGGTCAATATAATAGTGTAATGGTTAAGGGCTCTGCCTCTGACACGGGAGACCAGGGTTCGAATCTCGGCTCTGCCTGTTCAGTAAGCCAGCACCTACTCAGCAGGAGACCTTAGACAAGTCTCCCTAACACTGCTACTGCCTATAGAGCGCGTCCTAGTGGCTGCAGCTCTGGCGCTTTGAGTCCACCAGGAGAAAAGCGCAATATAAGGGCTCGTTTCCATTATAGCGAATCTGCATGCAGTGTCCACATGCGGATTCGCATAGGCAATGCAAGTGGATGGGGCTGTTTCCACTTGTGCGGCTGCAGGAGCGTTTTTTTGTGCGGCAGAAATCTGCACGGCAGAGCCGTCAGATTTTGCGTGTGAGAGGAAGCGAATCACCGCTAATGCTTTTAATAGGGAAACCGCATGCGGGTTGAGCATGCGGTTTTTGCCACGAAGTCGCATGCGATTTCGCATAGGTATAATGTTAATTCACACAGGCAGTGACATGGTTAAATTCGCACATACCCTTACCTATGCGGAATCACATGCGAAATCGCGTCAAAACCGCATGCAGAATCGTACCCGCATGCGATTTCGCCCGCGGTGGAATGCAGGCGATTCCCCACCGCAACAGCGGAAACGAGCCCTAAGTGTTTGTCTTTGTCTTTAAATCATGATGCTCTGTTCCCAGTAGCGTGATGTGAGTCTTGGGAAAAGGCCTTTGCAACTGCAGCAAAGAAATCACATCGCAAACGCACTGGAATAACACAAGCATTTGTGTTTTACAGTGGAAGCAGGCCCGCGTTTGCCTTTCCACCAGTGTTGCCAACTCATCCCTTTAATTACTGACACATATGAATTATACAGGTTTTGTGGCTAGGTAGATGCAGTTAAGGCAATGATTATGTGCAAATAGCCCCAGAACCTGTATAACTTAGATGTGTCAGTAATTAAAGGGATGAGTTGGCAACACTGCTTTCCACTCAGTGCAATTGAATGGCGTCTACAAGTGCACAAAACGCACATAATTTTGTGGCACTGGCTCTATACCTGTCTTGCCCTCTACATAGGCTGCCAAAGATTCTGGATGTAGGAGAACCAATAAAAAGCTAATAAACAATAAAAAAAACACCTTTGCTCCAGTTCCAAACAGCCTTGGGAGCAAAGATGGGATTTACAATTATTACACAGTGTTTCAATAGATCACCCCATCATTGTAGCACCTTTAAAGTGTACTTGAGACGGGGAGGAAAAAGATGATTTTGACTTTCTTGGGGCTTCTGCCAACCCCATGTAATCTGTCAGTTCCTGCAGTGTCTTCCCGATCTGATCTGTTAAGCCACTGTCAGCCGTGGTAAAGTCCCATGCACGTCTCAGGTCATGGGCACATGTGCAGTTCGTACAGACTTGTAACTGTGCATGCTCAGAAACCTCCTGGCCACAGGAGCGCGATTAAGGAGGCACGCGCCACAGAACAGCGCATGGATCGCAGACTCTAATATGGCTGCAGCACCACAACGGATCAGACCTGGAGGACAGCGAGGGAGCTGACAGACTACAGAGGGCTGGAGGAAGCCACAGGCATAGCCGGGACGAGGTCCTCCAGCACCCAAGGCAGAGACACCAAAGTGCGCCCCTCTATCCGTCCCACCCCAGCCATCACACACTGATTGCTATTAGACTAAAAGGCGCCCCAGGGCCCCCAACCCCCTAATCTCTAGTTACTGTATCTGGCTTGCAGTAACTGCCATGTACCCCCTTTTCTTATTTCTCTCTGCTGAGTGAGTTGTGCCCCCTACTACTCTGCGCCCTGAGGCTGGAGCCCCTCTGCCTCGGCAGGGCCCTGGCCACAGGTAAGTAAAAATCCTCTTGTCCCATCCGTGTCAGGTTTACTTTAATATTAAACTGAAACTATCATGTGGATAAACCACCCTAGTTTAGGTATAGACAAAGGGTCTGCTCTCAGGACTCACCAATAGATGCATCACCATCCAGCAAGTGGTCATCTTCCAAGGTATGGAAGTCCATCATCCCCCCAGCTCCATCCAGGAGTTCCTCGTCACTGCTTGCACTAGTAATACTGTTGTAGCTGTTGCGGTAGTAGCTTCTCTGAAACAGCTGCTCAGACTCCATTTAGATGTTTGACTACCTAAAAATAAAAAAATCATTAAAACTTAAGCAATGATTTAGACAACGTCATCTAAGAGCATTTACTAGTTTATAAGCAGACATTGAAAATGGCTTAATGTTTTTACCCATTAAAGGACAACTGAAGTGACAGGGATATGGAGGCTGACATATTTATTTCATTTTAAACAATGCCAGTTTCCTGGCAGCCCTGCTGGTCTGTTTGGCTGCAGCAGTGTCTGAATAATACCAGAAACAAGCATGCAGCTAATCTTGTCAGATCTGACATTAAAGTCAGAAACACCTGATCTGCTGCATGCTTATTCAGGGTCTATGGCTGAAAGTATTAGAGGCAAAGGATCAGCAGGGCTGCCAGGCAACTGGTATTGCTTAAAAAGAAATAAACATGGCAGCCTCCATATACCGCTCTCTTCAGTTGTCCTTTAACTGAGCACAGTCATTATGAAGTTCATGCCGTTAGGAAGTAGCCAATATCAGAGGTAAGGCCAGATCCACACTATAAGCACCTTTCTGAGCGCTTTTTAAAAATGTTTCCCATTCACATTCATTAAAATTGCGGTAAAAAAAAAAAAAAAAAAAAAGCATAAAAATCATTGTGATATTTACAGCGATTTTAACAAGTGAATAAGACAAATTTTTAAAAAGCGCTAATCAGTCACAAAGCGCTCAGAAAAGCGCTTTAAGGCTCCCTGCACACGATTCCGATTTTTAATCGTTTTTTTACATCTCCGGGCAACAGTCTGGAGCCAAAGTGCTGTACTAGGCTTTAGCCAAGTGATGTATACAGTGGTGTGAAAAACTATTTGCCCCCTTCCTGATTTCTTATTCTTTTGCATGTTTGTCACACTTAAATGTTTCTGCTCATCAAAAACCGTTAACCATTAGTCAAAGATAACATAATTGAACACAAAATGCAGTTTTAAATGATGGTTTTTATTATTTAGTGAGAAAAATAACTCAAAATCTACATGGCCCTGTGTGAAAAAGAAATTGCCCCCTGAACCTAATAACTGGTTGGGCCACCCTTAGCAGCGATAACTGCAATCAAGCGTTTGCGATAACTTGCAACAAGTCTTTTACAGTGCTCTGGAGGAATTTTGGCCCACTCATCTTTGCAGAATTGTAATTCAGCTTTATTTGAGGGTTTTCTAGCATGAACCGCCTTTTTAAGGTCATGCCACAACATCTCAATAGGATTCAGGCAGGGGCGTAGGAATAGGCCCTGCAGCCCCTGCGCCCGCGGGGGGGCCCGGCCCCCCCCCCTGGGGCCCGCTCGGGGCCGTTTTGTGGGTGCTGGAGGGGTGGCAGCATGAGGGGAAAGCCTTGCCCACAGTCGGCGGGGAGAGGGGTAGTTCCCCCCTCTCCCTCACCTCGGGGCTCTCCCCTCTGCGCTCCCCTCCAACTCGTAAGTGTCTGTGGGGCTGTGGTGGGCAGCGAGCGGCGGGCAGATACATACCTGCTTCCGTGCGTTCCATCGGAGACTTCTCCCTCTAGCGGCTGACGTCACTTGTGGGGCTGTGGTGGGCAGCGAGCGGCGGGCAGATACATACCTGCTTCCGTGCGTTCCATCGGAGACTTCTCCCTCTAGCGGTTGACGTCACTTCCGGAAGTGACGTCAGCCGCTAGAGGGAGAAGTCTCCGATGGAACGCACGGAAGCAGGTATGTATCTGCCCGCCGCTCGCTGCCCACCACAGCCCCACAGACACTTACGAGCTGGAGGGGAGCGCAGAGGGGAGAGCCCCGAGGTGAGGGAGAGGGGGGAACTACCCCTCTCCCCGCCGACTGTGGGCAAGGCTTTCCCCTCATGCTGCCACCCCTCCAGCACCCACAAAACGGCCGCGAGCGGGCCCCGGGGGGGGGGGGGGGGGGGGCCGCTCAGAAAATCTGCAGGGGGGCCCGGTGGGGCCTAGTTACGCCCCTGGATTCAGGTCAGGACTTTGACCAGGCCACTCCAAAGTCTTCATTTTGTTTTTCTTCAGCCATTCAGAGGTGGATTTGCTGGTGTGTTTTGGGTCATTGTCCTGCTGCAGCACCCAAGATCGCTTTAGCTTGAGTTGACGAACAGATGGCCGGACATTCTCCTTCAGGATTTTTTGGTAGACAGTAGAATTCATGGTTCCATCTATCACAGCAAGCCTTCCAGGTCCTGAAGCAGTAAAACAACCCCAGACCATCACACTACCACCACCATATTTTACTGTTGGTATGATGTTCTTTTGCTGAAATGCTGTGTTACTTCTACGCCAGATGTAACGGGACACGCACCTTCCAAAAAGTTTAACTTTTGTCTCGTCGGTCCACAAGGTATTTTCCCAAAAGTCTTGCCAATCATTGAGATGTTTTTTTAGCAAAATTGAGACGAGCCTTAATGTTTTTTTTGCTTAAAAGTGGTTTGCGCCTTGGATATCTGCCATGCAGACCGTTTTTGCCCTGTCTCTTTCTTATGGTGGAGTCGTGAACAATGACCTTAATTGAGGCAAGTGAGGCCTGCAGTTCTTTAGATGTTGTCCTGGGGTCTTTTGTGGCCTCTCGGATGAGTTTTCTCTGCGCTCTTGGGGTAATTTTGGTCGGCCAGCCACTCCTGGGAAGGTTCATCACTGTTCCATGTTTTTGCCATTTGTGGATAATGGCTCTCACTGTGGTTCGCTGGAGTCCCAAAGCTTTAGAAATGGCTTTATAACCTTTACCAGACTGATAGATCTCAATTACAGTACTTTGTTCTCATTTGTTCCTGAATTTCTTTGGATCTTGGCATGATGTCTAGCTTTTGAGGTGCTTTTGGTCTACTTCTCTGTGTCAGATAGCTCCTATTTAAGTGATTTCTTGATTGAAACAGGTGTGGCAGTAATCAGGCCTGGGGATGACTACAGAAATTGAACTCAGGTGTGATAAACCACAGTTAAGTTATTTTTTAACAAGGGGGGCAATCACTTTTTCACACAGGGCCATGTAGATTTGGAGGTTTTTTTTCTCACTAAATAATAAAAACCATCATTTAAAACTGCATTTTGTGTTCAATTATGCTATCTTTGACTGATAGTTAACGGTTTTTGATGAGCAGAAACATTTAAGTGTGACAAACATGCAAAAGAATAAGAAATCAGGAAGGGGGCAAATAGTTTTTCACACCACTGTACTATTGCTATGGAGAAGGGACAATGGGCATTGGTCCCCAAGGAAACAGCTTTTGGTGGTGGTGGTGGTGGAGGGGGGAACAATATCCTGTCTTAAAGATATGACATGCCAGCTTTATCCATAAAATGGTTGGTCAAAGTACACATACCAGATTTCCAGAGATTTCCAACAGAGACTGGCCACCTCAGCCAAGCTTAATCCAATGTGTACGAGGCTTAAAGGAACATAACAATCTATATTTGGCTGATATAAACTGTTTACTAACTAGACTATCTTTGCAGGCCCCGGAGCTGATCGTCTTTCTTGACCCTCTTCCCAGCAGTGGAGACCTCCAGTAGTCACAAAGGTACAATATGGTCATGTAATTAGTGCCTACATGTGTAATTAGTACATACACATTTCCAATTTTGATTGGACAATGATTGGCCAATTCTACCACTTCCATGTAGTATGAGAGCTTACTTATACAATCTGTTCATAGTGCTCCAACTCTGTTGGACCTCATACTACATGGAGGTGGTAAGATTGACCGTGCACTGGCCAATCAAAATTGGATGTGTGCATAAACTTAAACTGACCCAGCAGACACAGACGACCCAAAGAGGCTCTAAGTTTAAACTAAACTAAACAGTTTAGCTTTATATCCTGCAGGAGGACAATTTAAAATTAGGATTCAGCTAACAGTACAGTAGCTAAAGCTCAATCACACCAGTTGAAGAATGTATACAATATTTTAGAGAAAAAAAAAAATATTAAAAAAGGAGACAACATTAATTAGAAATGACAAAAACACAACTGTAGCATAGGCTTACAATCATCAAATGTTGCTAATGCTTGGCCCCGATGAAGACCGGAAGTACCAGTCGAAACTAGTCGGCTTGTCTGCGCCTTGCCGCCGACCGGACCTATAACTAGCCCTCCTCCATGCCTCCCTATGACTGACGCTCCAGGGTCCAGCTAGATGACAAGGGAGAAGAAGCTTGCCTGATCCGACAGCCCACAAGCCCTAGCGGAAGGCTGCTGTGCAGATGCATGATCTTTGTGGATGGCGGGCGTGCAGGGGTGGATGTCATTTCTGCGCACAGTGATCCAGATGTCAATCGGAATAGCCATAGCAACCGGTGGAGTAGGACTGTCAGCAGACCGGGAGCTGTGATCCATAATTACGTGGGAGTTGCTTCTGGAGAAGAGAGTCTAAGTATGCGGACCACACAGGGATCCCTGTAGCAGAGGCGGGACAAGGTCCTCCAGCACCCAAGGCTGAGACACCAAAGTGCGCCCCTCCATCCCTGCCACCCCAGCCGTCACACACTGATTGCTATTAGACTAAGAGGTGCCACAGGGCCCACAACCTCCCCAACACCTTAATATCTAGTTATCTGGCTTGCAGTCACTGCTATGTCTCCCCTTTTCTTATTTCTTTCTGCTTCAAACACAATTAGGAATAACAGCTGAATGAATTGTGCGCCCCCTCCTACACTACGCCCTGAGGCTGGAGCCTCTTCAGCCTATGCCTTGGCCTGGCCCTGCCCTGTAGTGAGCTAATATGCACCACAAGTCTATCACTTCATGAAGCTTTGAAGAAAAATCACCGGAGGCGTGAGTATGTTAAAAAGTCCTATAACTGCAGTATAGGCATTGTGGACTGCTTTGCATGTGCTTTGGCCTATCATCGCTTTGCCATAGAAAAAAAGCTTTTTTCTGCATGTTGCTGGACTTTAGTGCAAAGCAGAATTAACCAATGACAACTCACTGCTATACGGTTAACCACCATTATACTCATGTATGGAAGATTAGCTTTTTTGTGGACTTTTATTTGCTCCTATATGCTGACCTGTGTGTGTGTGTGTGTTTGTGGCATGCAATGTGGCGAGTCTGGTCGGGCACCTTGATGTAGTTTGTGTACAACAGCGCTGTTGGTTTTAACGTGTCTTGTACACCATTTTATGCTTTGATAAGTCACAAAACAATAAATTTAATACCTTTTTTCACAGCAACCAGGTCACATTTTATTGATGGATTAACAATTGTGGCGGTTGGGTATCTAATTACCTGATGGAAATTTGGGTAATTGCATTTTTTTGCATGTCCCTTTCCCCTCCCCCTTGTAATGCTTGGTACACACCATACAATTTTCATGCAGATTTACATGCCAGATTGATTATTTCCAACATGTCTAATCTGTGGAGCTCCTCTTAGTCCATTGACGCGCACTCGGCGCATGGAACCGGCGTTGAACACTAAAGCAGCCCATACACTCAGCCGATTTTCTGGCCGACCGATCGATCCCGATCGATCGATCGATTGCAAATCGGTTGGCCAATCGACCGATCGACGGCTGATTTCGATCGATTTCGATGGATTTCCATCGAACTGGCAGGGTGGAAAATTTAGGTCGATCTGATGAGATTGCTTATCAGTTTGCATTGGCCTTAATGGAAATCTGATGGCAAAAAAATGCCATCAGATCGAATTTCAATAGATTTCAAACTGAAATCTATTGGAATTCTATCCTGGTAAAAAATGTTCTAAAAACGCATCAGATAGATCATCAGATGCATTTCTTATCTATCTGCTGCCAATCTGACGAGTGTATGGGCACCTTTACTCTCTTCTGAGCACAGATTGTGGCTGTGTATGGTCTACAGCTGATATGTGTATACAGTGTGCCACTGAGGAAGCGGCTTTTGGGCCGTGAAACACTTGTCAGGCAGTCCTTTATGTGATTTGGAATCCTGTATTGATGTCCATATGTAAAGTCCACAACTGTAGACATTACTGATTGAAGAATAAACAGAATTTATTCACATAAAACCCCATGCTTTTTGCTTGGTGGAAATGTTTTTGATTTTCTGTACACCCGTACACCCCTTGCCCAGTGACATAATTCCTGCTGGACAGGAAGTACTTCACTGGGATCCCCGTCATATTCCATTGTTCCGCGTGCACGCCGTAATGCTGCCAAGTTTGGCACGGTCACGCTGTTGACATGGTGGCGGCTTGGCGGCAGATTGGGCACTTATGGCATGAAGCAACATGGTAAGCATGCTAGTCTTCATTGTCCTGCGGTACAACAGGGTAACACAACTTACACTTGCTTGACAAGCGGAAAAAGAGCCTCAGGGTCTGTAAAAAGCATGTGTAATGGCAAATGTTCTGCAATATGCAAGGTATGATTACACCTCAAATGTGAGTATGCAAAATGCAGTTCAGTGTACAGTATATGAGGAATATTTTAAAACCATAGAATGCTGTGATAAAAAGGCTGAATTCATATCAAAAACCCATACGCCTTAGATTCGGCAGCAAAGATTTTATACAGTTATCCGTACACCAATTGACTACTTTTTGCCTGAAGGTGTTCTTTAATAATAATAAAAAATAAAAAAAATAAAAAAAAAAGTATAACCCAAGGATACAATTGGGAATGCATGTTCTGGTACTCAGTTCTGCTTTTTACACTTCCTTATTGCTGTCAGATTATCTTTGAAGCGTTGCAATACCCAAGACAATTACCGTTCCTCTTAACTCCATCAAGCCAGGCGACATGTTTTCCATATTAAGAGGGAAGCAAAAATTTCAAAAACTCTTCATCAAAAAATATTCATTCTGACAGTATGATGGTATACTATGAATCCTAAATAAAATTTACATTTCATACATGTTCACGGTAAGTAGCAGGGCTGTGGAGTCGGTCCAAAAATCCACCGACTCCGACTCCTCAGTTTAGGATTCCACCGACTCCGACTCCACGACTCCGACTCCTCTAATTTGCATATTACAATTTTGTTGATTAAAAGTATGTAACATGAAATTCGTCTCTTGACTGCCAACGCTTAGGAATTTTACACGACAACTGAAGTGAGAAGGATATGTAGACTACTATATTTATTCCCTTTAGACTAAAACTAGTCCTTGGTAAGAGTACTTGTAAAAGGTACAAACCGGAACAAAGAACATCTATCAGGCCCTAGGCAATGTAAGTGTGGGTACATGTAAGAATGATGTGCATGTACTCTTCAGGGGAATGAGGAGATTGTAAACAGACAACACCTCTGTGTTCAATGTGCACAGCATTCTCAGTGGATTCCCTGCAGCTCTGTGGGGAGTGCATATGTAGAGTATAGTACTACTGTGTAACAAAGTAAACCTGAGACAGATGAAATTAAAGTTTTATACATACCTGGGGCTTCCTCCAGCCGCCTTCAGGATAATCAGTCCCTCGTTGTCCTCCTCCACCACCTGGATCTTCTGCTATGAGTCCAGGTACTTGAGCCAGTCGGGCGTAGTGCGCATGCACACACTCTGCCGCCAGGAGCATACTACACCTGTGCAGCACAATTGCGCAGGTGCAGAATGTTCCTGGCTGTGGGAGCGGCATGCGGCCGGACAGCGCTGACTGGCTGAATTACCAGAACTCATAGCAGAAGACCCGGGTGGTGGAGGACAGCGAGGGACTGATTAGCCTGAAGGGGGCTGGAGGAAGCCCCAGGTATGTATAAAACTTTACTTTTCATCCGTCTCAGTTACCCTTTAATTTGTAGTCACCAAACCAAATTTTAACAACATATCACATTATTTGATTTCATCAGCAAAGGGAGTGCATACATTTGCATAAATCCGCATCAATGCAGAATTATTTCCATCTCGTTGACCATCTCTATTAGTGACACAGCTACACATCAGGCTTTATTCTTACAGCATAGATGTTATTTAGTATATATAAGAGATTCCTGTGTACACATCATATATACAGTCACAATCAGATATGTATATCTGACCTTAAAAATACAGGGACTGCTTTATTGAAGCAGCACAAGTAACTAATTTTGATTGGTTTATTTCATTTTTGTGGACTAAGCACAGCTATTACTGTATATATATACACATTATTTTTAATGACTATTATCTGAGAAATAGAACATTTTATCATATTTTCTATTTTAATTACAGTTACAAATTCATTAGGAGTCGGAGTCGGTGCATTTTTTCCCGACTCCGGGCACCCAAAATTGCCCGACTCCACGACTCCGACTCCACGACTCCGACTCCGACTCCACAGCCCTGGTAAGTAGAGCACTGACCATTTCCATTGTTTGTAAAAAATCCAGCACTCTACCCATTTCCGCAAAACCACATGAGCAGGTCATAAATGAAAGGTTTAAGCACACTTGAAGTGAGCAGTCTATGGAGACTGCAGTAATGTCTGAATCACACACCTGAAACAAGCTCATCTAGTCAGACTTCAGTCACAGCAACTGATCTGCATGGTTGTTCAGGGTCTTTGGCTAAAAGTATAAGGCAGGGGTCACATTTACCAAAATCAGGGGCAGTTTCCCACACTGCAAAAATGCAGACCTAGAACCTAGAGGTTTCTCAGCCAAAGTGGCATTTGTACAACAGCCCCCGACCCCGGTCAACATGATATGCCTGGTGGATCAACTTGGCCGACTGCAAGCCGAAGGCATTGCCCTCCTCCTCCATCATGCACCATGCTGTTGGCCCTCCCATAGCAACAGAATGCCTTGCTTTCCATCCCGACTGGTCTACAGCAATTGCAAGTATGTACAAAGCTTTATTGAACATTTGAAAAGTTCAAGAACCCTTCCTGAGCAAGCCAATTGCTTTAAAAACATTGAAGAAGTTGACTTATGTGTTTTATGGCATATTTAGACATTACATAAACACCTGATAAAGATCTTCAAATACCTGTCAGCTGCTTTTAACAACCACATACAAACATGTCTGAATCTACTGTGAGACCCAGCTCTAGGTGTCTGCCTCAATAAAAAAAAAATCCCCATTGTACAACTACCCCTTCATGAAAAAACAAAACAAAACTGTAAAACATGTAAATACATTGCACTTTTTTTTTCCAAAGAACATTGCACCTACTGCAGAGATTGTGTGACTATGTCCACCTGCATAGTGTTTGAATAACATCTCCATTCATGCACAGAGATTAACAAGGCTTCCAATACCTACAGCCAAGGCCATTTAGCTACAAGTGCTGAGCATTCAGCCGGATCTGCAAGGTCACACACACACACACACACCTTACTAGGAACAAGATATCTCCTTCAAATACTGGCAAAAAGTATAAAAAGGAATACTAAAGAAATGCTGATTTACACTGAACCTAGCCATATACAGTATACAATACATACCAAATAGGGAAACTGATCACCCTAACAAGCTGCAACTTCACATTTCAGGGAGATAGCAGATATCCGGCTCCCATGTGAATGAGGTTCCGGAACGCTATAATCTGGTCTCATGATACACTCTGGACACGTGCCTCAGATCATATGAATGAGCACTACTTCACAGATGAAAACATCCATTTATATTCTACAGCATGCACCAGCAGACACAATGGCAAACTACAAACCAGACATACCAAAAGCATTTCACATTGGAAGCAAATGAAGCCCAGGCAGGAAAGGTCCAGTAGCTATAAAGTATAAGCTCATTCGTATAAAAGTTACTGTTGGCATATATTTTACCAGTATGAAATCTTTAAAGGGAACCCAAGGTGAGAGTGATATGAAGGCTGCCACATTTATAGCCTTTTAAACAATACCAGTTGCCTGGCAGCACTGCTCATCCTCTGCCTCTAATAGGGTCAGTGCACACCAAAAACCGCTGGCGGATCTGCTAACACTAGCGGTTTTTGAAGCTATTTTTCAGAGCGATTCTAGGCATGTTTAGAGAGACTTTTTTAAACATGCCTAGCGTTTTGTGGAGCGTTTTTTTGTGCAGTAGATTTTATATTTTGTTAGGCCTGGTGCACACCAAAAAACGCTCGCTGATCCGCAAAATACTAGCAGATTTTGAAACGCTTTTTCTTATTTTTATGTAGCGTTTCACCTAGCATTTTGCGGTTTTGGGAAGCGTTTTTGGTGTAGTAGATTTCATGTATTGTTACAGTAAAGCTAGAAAACAAGAATTTCCGTGCGCAACTCCACATACACAACTTTCAATCCTAAAAATTGCTGCCGATCTAAATTGATGCCCAATGTCAATTTTCAAATGTCAAACAAAGTCTATAATGATCAGCGCAGTATGAGTTCCCAATCTATTCACAACAACTTTTGATCTTCTCAATCCACCACCACACCGCTTGTGAGATCACTCACCAGCTCTTTGGATCATAATAAATGATCATATGCGTGTGTAGTCAAAACACCAGCCCGTCTGGTCATATGTGGGCTCTTCTCAGCCACCTCCTCAAATCCTCATGTGTAAAAAAAACATAAAACACGCTCCACATAGCGTAATACAGTTCACTCTTAAAATTGATTGCATTAAAAACACAGTTTGTTACACTCACGTGTCACACATGTATGTCTAGGACAGGCATACAAGTAAGCGCAGGTTTGGAAAAGGTAGCGGGCAGCGTCCGGCCGTTCACTCCACGCAGCACCGCCGTCCGGCTGACATCCGCGCACTTCCGCAATCCTCCACGCAACCTGGTTGCGTGGAGGACATACATGTGTAACACGTGAGTGTAACAAACTGTGTTTTTAATGCAATCAATTTTAAGAGTGAACTGTATTACGCTATGTGGAGCGTGTTTTATGTTTTTTTTTACACATGAGGATTTGAGGAGGTGGCTGAGAAGAGCCCACATATGACCAGACGGGCTGGTGTTTTGACTACACGCATATGATCATTTATTATGATCCAAAGAGCTGGTGAGTGATCTCACAAGCGGTGTGGTGGTGGATTGAGAAGATCAAAAGTTGTTGTGAACAGATTGGGAACTCATACTGCGCTGATCATTATAGACATTGTTACAGTAAAGCTGTTACTGAACAGCTACTGTAACAAAAAACGCCTGGCAAACCGCTCTGAAGTGCCGTTTTTCAGAGCGGTTTGCGTTTTTCCAAAACTTAACATTGAGGCAGAAACGCATCCGCAATCCAAAATCTGCAGCAGGCCGGGAGTATGCGTTTCTGCAAAACGCCTCCCGCTCTGGTGTGCACCAGCCCATTGAAATACATTACCCAAGCGGATCCACACCCGCAAGCGGATCGCAAACTGCAGCCGAAATGCTCTGGTGTGCACTAGGCCTTACAGTTAAGCTGTAACTGAACAGCATCTGTAACAAAAACGCCTGGAAAACTGCTCTGATCTAGCATTTTTCAGAGCGGTTTTCCACTTTCCTATATTTTACATTGAGGCAGAAACGCCTCAGAAATCTCAAAAATGCTGCAGCCCATTGACATACATTAGCCAATCGGTTTTCAGCACGAAAGCGGTTTTAAAAATGCTCAGAACTGCTCTTGGTGTGCACCAGCCCAAACTTCAAGCCATAGACCCTGAACAAGTACATGATCTTATCAAAAAATTAGCATATTGTGATAAAGTTCATTATTTTCTGTAATGTACTGATAAACATTAGACTTTCATATATTTTAGATTCAAATACACACAACTGAAGTAGTTCAAGCCTTTTATTGTTTTAATATTGATGATTTCGGCATACAGCTCATGAAAACCCAAATTTCCTATCTCAAAAAATTAGCATATTTCATCCGACCAATAAAAGAAAAGTGTTTTTAAAACAAAAAAGTCAACCTTCAAATAATTATGTTCAGTTATGCACTCAATACTTGGTCGGGAATCCTTTTGCAGAAATGACTGCTTCAATGCGGCGTGGCATGGAGGCAATCAGCCTGTGGCACTGCTCAGGTGTTATGGAGGCCCAGGATGCTTCGATAGCAGCCTTAAGCTCATCCAGAGTGTTGGGTCTTGCATCTCTCAACTTTCTCTTCACAATATCGCACAGATTCTCTATGGGGTTCAGGTCAGGAGAGTTGGCAGGCCAATTGAGCACAGTAATTCCATGGCCAGTAAACCATTTACCAGTGGTTTTGGCACTGTGAGCAGGTGCCAGGTCGTGCTGAAAAATGAAATCTTCATCTCCATAAAGCTTTTCAGCAGATGGAAGCATGAAGTGCTCCAAAATCTCCTGATAGCTAGCTGAATGGACCCTGCCCTTGATAAAACACAGTGGACCAACACCAGCAGCTGACATGGCACCCCAGACCATCACTGACTGTGGGTACTTGACACTGGACGTCAGGCATTTTCCTCTCCCCAGTCTTCCTCCAGACTCTGGCACCTTGATTTCCGAATGAGATGTAAAAGTTGATTTCATCCGAAAAAAGTACTTTGGACCACTGAGCAACAGTCCAGTGCTGCTTCTCTGTAGCACAGGTCAGGCGCTTCTGCCGCTGTTTCTGGTTCAAAAGTGGGTTCATGCTTCCATCTGCTGAAAAGCTTTATGGAGATGAAGATTTCATTTTTCAGCACGACCTGGCACCTGCTCACAGTGCCAAAACCACTGGTAAATGGTTTACTGACCATGGTATTACTGTGCTCAATTGGCCTGCCAATTCTCCTGACCTGAACCCCATAGAGAATCTGTGTGATATTGTGAAGAGAAAGTTGAGAGATGCAAGACCCAACACTCTGGATGAGCTTAAGGCTGCTATCGAAGCATCCTGGGCCTCCATAACACCTGAGCAGTGCCACAGGCTGATTGCCTCCATGCCACGCCGCATTGAAGCAGTCATTTCTGCAAAAGGATTCCCGACCAAGTATTGAGTGCATAACTGAACATAATTATTTGAAGGTTGACTTTTTTGTTTTAAAAACACTTTTCTTTTATTGGTCGGATGAAATATGCTAATTTTTTGAGATAGGAAATTTGGGTTTTCATGAGCTGTATAACAAAATCATCAATATTAAAACAATAAAAGGCTTGGACTACTTCAGTTGTGTGTATTTGAATCTAAAATATATGAAAGTCTAATGTTTATCAGTACATTACAGAAAATAATGAACTTTATCACAATATGATAATTTTTTGAGAAGATTCTGTATATGCAGATTCGATACTTTGAATCAGCTGACTGGCTGGTTTTACTGGATTAGCCATATTCTTTTTCTAGGGCTTTGACTCAGACACTACATATGCCAGAAGATCAACAGGACTGCAAGGCAAATGGCATGGTTTACAAGGAAATAAATATGGCAACCTCCATATCACTCTCACCTTGGGTTCCCTTTAAGGCCCCTTGCACTTAGGCTAGGTCCACACTTGCCCATTGCAGATTGGATCCGTTTCAAAACGGATCTGTTTTTGTAACCAAATTTTTTTTCTCTCTCCGTTTTCAGAGAAAATGGTTTTTTTGTTCAGCTACGTTTCCAGTCCGTGGAAATGTCCCCAGCCTTGGCTGTGGGGTGGGGGTGCGGGCCGCCATGCTAGAGGGGGTAGCAGGCAGGAAGGAGGTCAGCGTCCCCTGTAATAAAATGTATAAAGCCAAGCGGCGAGTGGGGAACTTACTTCTTTGCGTTCCACTGCTCGCCATAATTTCCTGCAATGCTGTTCATCGGACGGCATTGCAGGAAGGGACGGTGAGCGGTGGAACGCAAGGAAGTAATCTCCCCGCTCGCCTTTATACATTTTAATACAATGATTTAATGAATGAAACTAGCAGGAGGGGGGGGGAAGGGGGGGGGCCCGGTGAGGGAGGGGGGGGCAACCCCCCTCCCCACCGCTGCCCCCCTTTCTGCCTGCTACCCCCTCCAGCATGGCAGTTACCCTCCCCTGGGACACAGAAAACGGATCCGTTTCTGTGTCAAAAGATGCCTGTGTAGAGGGGGATCCGTTTTACTATTCATTTTCACTACCCCTCAGTGTATCCTGGGTCCGTGAAAATGTTGCAAATCTGGACCTTCTGTTCAGGTTTTTAAAACGGATCCCCCTGAACGCAGACGGATCCAGTTTTTTTCTTAATTAAAGGCGGTTGCTATTTTTAACCTTGGTATCTGTGGCTCCAGTTTTGATCCGGGATAAAAAACTGAGCCACGGATATGTTTTTAGAACAAGTGTGAACCTACTCTTATAGTTCGTTGCAGTGGCCATTGTTCTCAATGAGACGGGCCACAGTGCCAGCAGTGCTACGCAATGCAATGGAAGTAGTCCGGCTGAGGCTAGGTGCACACTTAGCAGAAACGCAAGCATTGTGGAAAAGCTGCGTTTTTGCCGCTAATGGAAGTCTATGGGCCGCAGGAGAAAATGCATATGCGTTTTCAAAGACACTGATTTTGTTGCATAATCTTCAAAAATGCATGATAAAGGCACATAATGAAAGTCAATGGAAACGTAATGGTATGCATTTTACATTCGTTTTTCTATGAGTTTTTGTTAAAAAAAAAGTTTTCTGATGTATTTACGCTTCCTGTTGTCTTCCTAGTGATTTGCATAAAACACAAGAGAAAACCGCATACAGAACACATATGCGTTTTGTATATGCAAACCGCAAACGCATTAAGACGCACAAAAAAACCTCTTGAAAAACACATCTGCGATTAAGAAAAAAAAAAAAAAAAAAAAAAAAAAAAAAAAAAAAAAAGGTGGTAACACACCAAAAATGCACACGACAAAAAATGTTTTGCATAAAACGCAGCCTTTCATGTTATGTTATGTGTGCACCCACCCGGATGCAAAAGCTGCATGATGCAAGACTAAGGGAGTCAGTAGCACCGCAAACCAGGTTTATAGATTATTGCAGTAGCGGTGCAGTGCACATTTGCATATCATGGGAAGTGACATACTTCCTGTAAGAAGGTATGCACATCACTGTGCAAGGGCGATGCCCCGCAGATTTCCCTGTTAGTGCAATCTGCTTACAATGGTGCAGTGTGATGCGGTAGGGGCATCTTACCGCACCGCATGTGTGCCGCTGACCTAAAGCCCAGATTTCGCCTCACAATTTCTTTCAATATCAGACAGCCTGAGGTAGGGTCAGAGGATCAGATCAGCTGTTAGGGCTGGTGCACACCAAAACCCGCTAGCAGATCCGCAAAATGCTAGCTGATTTTTAAACGCTTTTTTTTATTTTTATGAGGCGTTTTGCTAGCGTTTTGCGGATTGCTGCTGCGGTTTTCAGTATAGTAGATTTCATATATTGTTACAGTAAAGCTGTTACTGAACAGCTTCTGTAACAAAAACGCCTGCAAAACCGCTCTGAAGTGCCGTTTTTCAGAGCGGTTTGCGTTTTTCCTATACTTAACATTGAGGCAGAAACGCACCCGCAATCCAAAAAATGCCTCACCCAGGCATTTTTCGTTTCTGCAAAACGCCTGCCGCTCTGGTGTGCACCACCCCATTGAGATACATTGACCAAGCAGATCCGCAGCCGCAAGCGGATCTGAAAACGCCCAAAAAGCCGCTCGGTGTGCACCAGCCCTCAGTGTGTGAGATTCCGTTCACACATGAAATGGGTCTGCTCTGCATTACTCGCCCTGTCCACAAGGTGTGTATAAGATCGTCACATACAAAGATTTTGTGTGCAACACATAAATTTGAAGATAAGAGGTAAATGGACTACAATAGCATTTCTTGGGTCTTTTGCATGAACTGATCATTTGAATGTGTACACCTGGTACATACTTTTCAATAATGATTGGCCAGTCACTGACCAATTCCACGTCCATGAACTATGACGGTTTACCTACATAACCTGCTCATAGTATTCCATATCTGTTGACCCTCACACTACATGAAGGTAATACAATTGGTCAGTGATTGGACAATCACAATTGAAAGTGTGTTCCAGGCTGAATGATTCGTCATTCAGACCTTCCCGCCAAACCTATGCACCAGATTGATTCCTCAAAGATTCATGAAGTGTATATGCAATTGAGGCCCCATTCACACTAGAGCGTTTTGCCGTCGATTTCGACAAACCGCTCAAACGCTAGTGCTTTTTAAAGCTCTAGTTTAATAAAACCCTATGGGCCCATTCTCACTTGGGCGATTTGCGTTAATCGCCAGCGATTAACGCAAATCGCCAAATGCATACGTGTAGGCTGCACCATTTTCGTCGGTTTTGCACTTTCGAGTGTGAATGGGGCCTTAGGGCGTTTACACACACCCAATTTTGACTTGCCAACCAGGTTTTTTTTTTTTACTTCTTAAACATTGAAAAGATTACGATTATTAGTGTTATTATTGTTAGGAATTTAGGAATCCTGTAGAAATATGTCAGGTTATTTAGTGAATTTCTGCATGTGATCTGTTCTTGGTGAAAGAAAATCTGTAAACCACCGATTACTCTGTTGTCTAGGAAATAAAAACACTGCTCATTGTATTATGTATAAACATCCCTTTTGGTTTCTGCTAGTATTATTATTATTATTGATTTATAAAGCGCCAACATATTCCGTGGCGCTGTACAAATTAAGAAAAATACGGGGTACATAATACAGACAATGGTGTACACCAATATACAAGTCACATAATTAGTGATACAGCATACAAAATACAGAAGTGGTAATGACAGTGATAAAAATAACATGACGTATAATGATTTCCAAGACACAAAAGGGGGAGAGAGCCCTGCCCTTGCGAGGTTACAATCTGAATAGAATGGGGGGGGGAAACAAGAGGAGGGGTAGTACACGATAAAGTATATAAAGGCAGTGTGTTTTAGGATACCTAGTAGGAGTGCAATTTGGTCTTAGGACAAAGGGAAGTGGCCTAGGGTAGCGCATATGCTTGTCAGAACAAATGAGTTTTTAGAGAGCGTTTAAAAGTAACAAGTAACAAAGGTTGGTGAGTGACGGATGTGTTGTGGGAGGGGATTCCAGAGAAGGGGTGAAGCGCGTACAAAATCTTGTAAGCGTGAATGTGAGGAGGTGATTCTAGAGGTGGACAACAGAAGATCGTGTGCAGATCTGAGATTGCGATTGGGTTTGTCTCTAGAAATTAGTGAGGATATGTACCAGGGAGAGAGATTGTGGAGAGATTTGTAGATTAGGGTTAGGAGTTTGAACTGGATCCTCTGGTTAATTGGCAGCCAGTGAAGAGCTTGACATTGAGGGGCAGCAGAGGAAGATCGAGAAGAAAGATGAATGAGACGAGCAGCTGAGTTCAGTACCGACTGGAGCGAGGCCAGTCTGTTAGAAGGTAGACCACAAAGTAGTACATTGCAGTAGTCCAGACGAGAAATTATAAGAGCACGTATTAACATTTTGGTTGTGTCTTGAGTGAGAAAGGGACAGATACGAGATATATTTTTGAGTTGGAGATGGCAGGAGCTGGTTATGGAGTGAACATGAGGAATAAAAGAGAGAGAAGAGTCGAATATTACCCCCAAGCATCGTGCTTTGGGAACTGAAGTTATGGGAGTGTTATTAACATTTATTGTTACTTCAGGCAGAGAGGTGGCTAGAGGCGGTGGAAAAATTATTAGTTCCGTTTACTCATATTAAGTTTTAGGAAGCGAGAGGACATGAAGGAGGATATAGCAGACAAGCAGTCAGGAACACGTTTGAGGAGGGAGTTAAGGTCTGGGTCCGAGAGGTACAGTTGGGTATCGTCTGCATACAGGTGGTATTGAAACCCGAATGAGTTGATTAAGTCACCAAAACCGTGCATGTAGATGGAAAAGAGGAAGGGACCAAGGACAGAGCCTTGAGGAACCCCGACAGACAAAGCATGAGGAGAAGAGATCTGATCTGAGTAAGAGACTGTGAAGGACCTTCCAGAGAGGTAGGAAGATAACCATGTGAGAGCAAGGCCCTTTATTCCTACATTTGAAAGTATTTGTAAGAGTAAGGTGTGGTCGACCGTATCGAATGCTGATGACAGATCAAGAAGGATGAGTATGGAAAATTCATTACGGGTAGGAGGCGCCCGGTCCGGGTAAGTTCTTTCAAAACGTAGTACTATATATCTTTTATGATTCTATAGTTATAGTTATAGTTCAAATAAAAAGCGTAATTAGCTTGTCCTACCTTGGTGGTGTGTGGTGGGACATAAATGAGTGGAAGTTCAATTTAAATAGATCGATTTTTATTGTGCACTTGACAACGCGTTTCGCGGCCCGCAGCCGCTTCCTCAGGTCTATAAAATAAGTGCCTGTAGTATCTGGTATCCTAGTATCCGGGCGCCAAGCCCGGACTTCTCTGTGCTTTTTCCTCTCTACCACTGTACAGTATGGAAAATTGACCTTTGTATTTAGCTGTAAGAAGGTCATTGGCCACTTTGGTAAGGGCCGTTTCCGTGGAGTGGTTGGAGCGAAAGCCAGACTGGAACTGATAAAGTAGGGAGTTAGCTGATAAATAATGGCTTAATTCTGCATGTATGTGGCGTTCAATTAGTTTGGATGCAAATGGGAGAAGTGAGACTGGGCGGTAGTTGGCGAGTGTGGTAGGATCTAGAGATGGTTTTTTAAGTAGTTGTGTCACAACAGCCTTTTTGAGTGGCGACGGAAAGATGCCAGTGGAGAGGGACAGGTTAAATAGCGATGTTAATGCAGGCATGAGAAATGAGGATAGCTGCGGAATGAAATGGGAGGGTATAGGATCCAAAGAACAAGTGGTTAGATTAGCTTTGGATATTATAGAGGAGAGAGAATGTTCAGAGAGTGTACTATAACAAAATTAAAGCTACATTAAAATAAATTAAAGCCAGCCACCTTTTATTATATATCAAAGAGCAATAAACGCAAATGAAATGTTCTCCAGACTGGTTGGAACCCCAAATGCAAGCCGGGTGCAGCTTCAGAGAAATAGGTTTCATTATATAGGATAACATTACATTTTCTAATGTAATTAAAAAATTTTAAAAAACACCGCAAGAGCAAAGAGTTTCTTGATCTTCTGAATTGTTCGATTTTGGAAACAATGGAGTCAAAGATTATATCAGTACACAGGGGCGCCGCCAGCATACAGGCGAGGCACGCCCCCGCTTGGGGCCTCACACTGCGGGGGGCCTCGCTCTGCGTGCAGAATCCAGGCAGGTAAGTGGAAACTTCTCTCTGCCCGATCCCCCACCGCTGCACCCACCCTCCTGCCTATGCTGGGGGCATATACCTATCTAGCCTATGCTGGGGGCATATACCTATCTAGCCTATGCTGGGGGCATATACCTATCTAGCCTATGCTGGGGGCATATACCTATCTAGCCTATGCTGGGGGCATATACCCATCTAGCCTATGCTGGGGGCATATACCCATCTAGCCTATGCTGGGGGCATATACCCATCTAGCCTATGCTGGGGGCATATACCCATCTAGCCTATGCTGGGGGCATATACCCATCTAGCCTATGCTGGGGGCATATACCCATCTAGCCTATGCTGGGGGCATATACCCATCTAGCCTATGCTGGGGGCATATACCCATCTAACCTATGCTGGGGGCATATACCCATCTAACCTATGCTGGAGGCATATACCCATCTAACCTATGCTGGAGGCATATACCCATCTAACCTATGCTGGAGGCATATACCCATCTAACCTATGCTGGAGGCATATACCCATCTAACCTATGCTGGAGGCATATACCCATCTAACCTATGCTGGAGGCATATACCCATCTAACCTATGCTGGAGGCATATACCCATCTAACCTATGCTGGAGGCATATACCCATCTAACCTATGCTGGAGGCATATACCCATCTAACCTATGCTGGTGGCATATACCCATCTAACCTATGCTGGTGGCATATACCCATCTAACCTATGCTGGGGGCATACACCCATCTAACCTATGCTGGGGGCATACACCTAGCTAACCTATGCTGGGGGCATACACCTAGCTAACCTATGCTGGGGGCATACACCTAGCTAAGCTATGCTGGGGGCATACACCTAGCTAACCTATGCTGGGGGCATACACCTAGCTAACCTATGCTGGGGGCATACACCTAGCTAACCTATGCTGGGGGCATACACCTAGCTAACCTATGCTGGGGGCATACACCTAGCTAACCTATGCTGGGGGCATACACCTAGCTAACCTATGCTGGGGGCATACACCTAGCTAACCTATGCTGGGGGCATACACCTAGCTAACCTATGCTGGGGGCATACACCTAGCTAACCTATGCTGGCGGCATATACCTAGCTAACCTATGCTGGGGGCATACACCTAGCTAACCTATGCTGGCGGCATATACCTAGCTAACCTATGCTGGGGGCATATACCTATCTAACCTATGCTGGGGGCATATACCTATCTAACCTATGCTGGGGGCATATACCTATCTAACCTATGCTGGGGGCATATACCTATCTAACCTATGCTGGGGGCATATACCTATCTAACCTATGCTAGTGGCATATACCTATCTAACCTATGCTGGGGGCATATACCTATCTAACATATACTGGGGGCAACTATACTAGCTAACCTATACTGGGGGGAACCTACCTAACCTATATTGGGGGCAACTATGCTGGCTACCTATATTGGAGGCACCTATATCTAACCTATATTGGAGGCACCTATCTAACCTATACTGGGGGCAACTATATGGGTTACCTATACTGGGGGGACCTATAGCTGGCTACCTATACTGCGGGCACCTATACCTGTCTCCACGTTGGGGGCACAATTTTACGCTCTCTCCCTGGGTGCAGTACAGCCTAGAAACTGCTAGTATTTGGCTCCACCAACATCATGTTTTGCCACGCCCATTTTTCACCATGGCGTGCTGCTTTGCTTTGAGGTATGGTTATCCATTTTTCATGGATGGGGGCCTCAAGTTATGGACTGCTTGGGGCCATCAAAACCTTAGCTGCACCCCTGTCAGTACATAAATATGAATTATACATGCTATTATTCAGGATGCTGTGATTGTGAACTAAACTTTTCTGCTGCATGGAAATGTCCATAGGCTTGAGTCTAGAGGCCAGTGATGGGCTTCCGAGTAGTTTCGAGTCCGTAGCTATTAGGAATTGAAAAGGTAATCAAGTCTGATTACACCAGGTGTGACGTGACCGCGGGTGACAGGGGGGGGGGGGGGGTTAACTTGCCCAGAAGTCCACAGGATCCTTTGCGTGCCATTTGGGTCATGCACTAAGGCTAGTTTCACACCAGGACGTTGCGTTTTAGGGGACGTTATGGTCGCATAACGTGCCCCTAACGCAACGCCTGGTGCTCTCTAAGGTGGACGTCAGAGTGAGCCGTGTTGTGCAGCTCACTCTGGCGTCCGTGATGCCGTGATGCGTACTCTTGTGCGCATGCGGCATCACGTGGTCCCGCCGGCCAATCGCTGCACAGAGCGGCCGCTCCAGGAAGTAAACACTGCACGTCACTGAGTGCAGTGAATATTAATTAGCCATGTGCCTGGCCGCTCTCCGCTCCTCCCCAACGTTACTGAGCATGTGCAAGCAGTCTAACGCGGCTCTGCCGCTTAGAAAGTACTGCATGCAGTACGTTGTCTGGTGGCGCAGCGTTACTGTGTAACGCAACGTGTTCACTGTGAACAGCCCATTGATTTTTCATTGCTGTGCGGTGGGGTGCGTTACAGGCTGCTCTAACGTGCACCTGTAACGTCCCACTGTGAAACCAGCCTTCGTGTTGACTGCGTTCCATAACTCACTACCACGCTTCCTCTTTCTGACTGTAAGGAATAATCAGCGTAATTCAGGTAAAAAAATCACTAGAGCAAAACGCTAGTGCTAATCGCTAGTGTTTTGTGTTTGCAAGTGTGAATGGACCCTAAGTAAAAGTCTATGGCTGGCAGTGTGAGCTACCATTCTCAGGCAGCATCTCCACAGTAAGCAACCAGTCTCTAGTTAGCAGTGTGAGCGACCAATCTCTGGCAGCAGCTCCACAGTAACGGTCTCTGGCTGGCAGTGTACGCTATCATTCTCTGGCAGCCAGTCTGTGGCTGACAGTGTGTGCTACCAAATAAAATATTATTGGGCCTATAAAAATCGAGACATTTACAATCTTACACCATACAATCGATTGGAATTTTCCACCACAGCCAATCAAAAAAAAAAAAAAAAAAAAAGATCAGCAAAAAACATGAGAAAATCAATCACATTTCGCAATTGATTGTTTCTCGTGTGGGATATAGAAAAATTCTGTTAAAGGGAAGGTCCAAGCAAAATAAAAAAATGTGTTTCACTTACCTGGGGCTTCTACCAGCCCCATGCAGCCATCCTGTGCCCTCGTAGTCACTCACTGCTGCTCCAGTCCCCCGCTGGCAGCTTGCCGACCTCGGAGGTCGGCGGGCCGCATTGCGTACATTTTTATGCATTCCCGCTAGTGCAGGAACATTGACACATACATTTTTACGCATTACTGGTTCAATTACTGGTACGCAATGTACCAGTAACGCGTAAAAATGTATGTGTTAATGTTCCTGCACTAGCGGGAATGCGTAAAAATGTACGTAATGCAGCCCGCCGACCTCCAAGGTCGGCAAGCTGCCAGCGGGGGACTGGAGCAGCAGTGAGTGACTACGAGGGCACAGGATGGCTGCATGGGGCTGGTAGAAGCCCCAGGTAAGTGAAACTCATTTTTTTTTATTTTGCTTGGACCATCCCTTTAAAAATACTGCATGATTTCTGCTCAGTTTAAACCACACTACTTTGTCCATCATGAAAGCAAGTAAAATTCAACTTTTCAGTGATGCATTGTGGTGTAATGGCCACTTCGGAACGCAGCTTACCTCACTGCAATGTACCATCTCAACGACATTCAAAGTGCAGCAGGAGTGTTGCAGTATAAAGAGATACAGCATGCAGTGCGTCACCACAAAATGCTTGCGTTAAGGGTAACAGTGAAGCATGCTTCATTGCACTGTATGTGACACAAAGCGTGTGTAAGGCGAAGCGCTGGTATCTCGATCTGTTGTGTTCCTGCTGTTACAGGGAGTGCAACACAATGGTCACTGTGAAAGGAGCCTGAAAATTGTATTCCCCCCCCCCCCACACACACACACACACACACACACACATTTTAGCAGAATTAGCACATACTAAATCCTAAACTTTTAATAAAGCTAATTTTATTCATAAAGCTCGTAAAAACCTGCCAAACTGGTTACTAGCTGACAGGTTTTTAGTTTGCCCCACACATACTTCACATTCGACCTCCCCTTCTTCCATTTCCTGCAAAGGAAGCCTGTGAGGCACAGCCTGAACACAACCTTAAGGTGGCCACACACCAAACAATAAAATGATCCGATTTTACAGAAATTCGATAAATATGACTGGATCTCCAAAAAAAAAATAAATCAAAAGCTTTTTTTTTCTTCATTTGACTGAAAAATCCAATCGGATTTTCCTTTTTTTTCAATTTTTATGGATCCGCAATGCTGGAAATGTTTCTAAAGATTGTATGATGTGTGTTAGATTGTTGATTTACTAATATACACACCCTAGCAATTTTCTCAGAGTTTCCAATCATTTTTAGCATAATTGGAGGGAAAATTAACATAGGTTTGTTGGTACATTGATCAGATTTTTGAAATGTTACAATCAGTCCGAAAAATTTATTGCAATTCTTGAATTGAACAGATATTTTAAAAAAAAAAAATTGTATGGTGTGTGGCCACCTTTAGCCAAATAAAACTAAAAAACTACAATTGAAGAAGGGAAAAAGAAAAACAACAGGATGTTGTGTTGCAGACATGATAGCCATGGACTGGATGGTGAGAGCTCGGCACAGAGCTGCTGCAGGAAGATCTATTATCAGCACATCATCATGCTCGGTCACCAGGCTAGCCATGCAGTGGGCAGCGCTGGTTGTCAGTATGATGCACTCCTAGAAGGGCTGGGATCACCTCATCCCGATGCCAGGCTCACGTGCCCCCTTTAGGTATGTGTCAGAACTACTAGGCTGCGGGATAGGAAGTCACATCATCATAACATCACAAATCCCATTATGGTGCCCGTGTCACAGGCCTGCAATACCCGACCTTTCCTACCTCTCCTGTGTGTCCGAGGGCCCTGCCTGCTCCTCCGCCAAGGGAATGCTGCATCCTCTCGCTACTGCTGCTGCTGCTAGAGGCAGGCTGGCTGAGCCGCGGCCTGGAGGGATGCAGCAACTGGGGGTCTCTGGAGCGCCAGTGGACAGAGCACAGTATGGGCCGCTTTGAACGCCTCTACCTGTAAGGGGAGGAACAGCACTTCCGGGCAGCTGCTGAAGCTGTTGCTAGGGAGGAGAAGGCGTTACTAAGGAAGGCCCCCGTCTAGGGTATGCGGTTGATGCTGGAATCAGCTGACTGTCAAAGCAGGAGATGGGTAGCTGATACTCAGCGCCGCTGTCCTGTGTGCTTCTTTACCAAGCTGGCTTACCTATTATACTAAAACAAATCACTTCTATAGTAACATGTATACGCTTTCCTAAAACACAGTCTTGGAAATGATAAAATCCTGGTACATGCTGCATGCACAAAGTCTGCTGCAGTGATTGGGTCTGTCTCACATACATCTAGATCTGGCACCAATAAACTTGAGCATGGGTTTAACACGGAATATGTTGGGGCTTTATAAATCAATAATAGTAATAATGGTGCTAGGTAAAGGGCTACACAGTTCTTGTATCTACTTATTCTCTAGTCCAGCTATGGGAAAGGTAAGGCCAGCAGACCAGCCATTTATTCTTTTAATCTGGCATGCTGATGCAGGCCGATACAGCCTTCCACCCTCCCTATGCAGAGCTGTGAGCTCAATTGAAGTTACCTACCCTCACTTAGGCCTGGTGCACACCAAAAACCGCTAGCAGATCCACAAAACGCTAGCGGTTTTTGAAATGCTTTTTCTTATTTTTATGAAGCGTTTCACCTAGCGTTTTCGTTCTTGGGTAGCGTCTTTGGTGTAATAGATTTCATATATTGTTACAGTAAAGCTGTTACTGAACAGCTTCTGTAACAAAAAACGCCTGCAAAACCGCTCTGAACTGGCGTTTTTCAGAGCAGTTTGCGTTTTTCCTATACTTAACATTGGAGGCAGGAACGCCTCTGCAATCCAAAAAATTCCTCAGCCCGGGAGTATGCGTTTCAGCAAAACGCCTCCCGCTCTGGTGTGAACCACCCCATTGAAATACATTACCCTAGCGTATCCACAGCCGCAAGTGGCTGTAAAAATGCGAGACAACTTACCGGTGTGCACCAGCCCTTAGTATCCAGGGCTGACCTCCCTTCAGCTGCGTATGCTAGGGGCCTGCTGGATGCTAGCCCCAATCTTATTAAAAAAGCCAGGTGGTCATTAGCGGTGGGCAAAAACTGCTATCTTGCCTAGGGCCTCATTTCATCTTAATCCTTTTCTGGTGTCCAGTGTCCCATCTCCGTGGCTACAGCAGTATCATGTGACCTGCCACCACTAGGTGTCAGCACAGCAGGCTACATGAAGAGCGACACACTATGGCCATAGAGAGGAAACTGGACACACAGTTGCAGGAAGCCGGTGAGTAACTTCATGTAAAGGGAGTCTGAAGCGTTTCGTTTTTTGGGGGGTTGTTTGTTTTTTTTTGCTTTTTTTTTTTTGTTTGTTTGTTTGTTTGTTTTTTAAAGATACCTGAGGAGAGGGAAAGCTCAGGGTCCTATAGAGCCTTCTTCCCGTTCTTCCTATGGTCCCTGTGTTCCAACGCTGGCTCCCCCGTTAGCGGTCTCACGGGTCGGAAACAGCTTTCTGCCTCTTCGGAAGTCTTCAGGAGCCCAAGTGCTCCTGAAAACGGTACCCTCTGTACTGTGTATGCGCGCATCAGCAGTACAGAGCCACCTGTCTTCGGGAGCACTCGGCCTCCTGATGACTTCCGAAGCCTACTGCAGTGGGAGATTTGAAAGGAGGATCCTGTCTGTGGTGGAACGAGGGGACCAGGGGAGGGACAGGAAAGCTCTATAGGACCCAGAGCCTTTCCTCTCCTTAGGTGAGTATCTGTTTGTTTGTTTTTTAAAACGTTTCAGATTCACTTAAAGGACTACTATCACGAAAAAGTAGGCAGTTAAAATCTGACAGAACTGATAGGTTTTGGGCCAGTCTAACTCCTCATGGGGGATTCTCAATGTTTTCTTTGTTTTCAACAGCACTTCCTGAAGAGCAGTTGCAAAGTCTAATTGACAAAATAGTGTGCAAGTGATTAGGGAGGCCGGCTGGTATCTTACTATTTTGGCAGTTAAACTGCCGTTCAGGAAATGCTGTTGAAAACAAAGAAAACCCTCAAGTAGGGAACACACTTGTCTTTCAGTTTTCTACACTTTTCAGAAAACTGAAAGACAAGTGTGACCCCCCTGCCTTACAGCAGCTAATGTAACCCTTGATGCAGAAAAACTGACTCCAATGAATTTCTATGGGCCTGTTTCCACTAAACGCGATTTTTCTGATGCAGATTTTCCCGAAGGCATTCATTAGAGTCAGTTTTTCTGCAGCCATTCTGCATCCAATAGAGAAAACTGACAAATTGCGCAAGATGTCAGTTTTTTTCTGCGATTGCATTCAAGTGTGACCTAGCCCATTGATAAACACGAGTTCTCGGTTGAAATCAGTTTTTCTGTGCAAAAAAACGCACACAAAAGCCGACAAGTGTGACCCCTGCCTCAGAATCCCCCATGAGGAGATGGGCTAGTCCAAAACCTGCCGGTTCTGTCAGATTTTAACTGCGATAGTGGTCCTGTAAAAGGGAATGTTACCCGAAGTAAAATTGCCCAGTTACTTACCTGGGGCTTCTTCCAGCCCCTGACGTCTTCCTGGTCTCTTACCGTCATTCAGTGCTGCTTGGTTTAACTGAAATTTTTTTTTTCAGTTAAATCTTCCTTTCTGCTTTGCTTGCTGCTCTGCATAGGGAGGGAGTGAGAGAGAGAGAGAGAAAGCACATTTGCTAGCTAAACTGGGGAGGGGGCTTCCTAATACTGAGGGCACACCTGTCTATCTATCTATCTATCTACACTCTATCTTAGGGCAGCACAGTGGCATAGTGGATAGCACTGTTGCCTTGCAGCTCTGGGTTCCCAGTTCACAATCTGCAAGATGTTTGTATGTTCTTCCTGTGTTTGCGTGCGTTCCTCTGAGTACTCTGCTTTCCTTCCACATCTCATTCCAGTTTCCTCCCACATAAAGATTTCATTGGGTTCCCCCTATATTGACCCTAGACCAGTGATGGCTAACCTTGGCACTCCAGCTGTGACAAAACTACAAATCCCATCATGCCTCTGCCTCCCCGAGTTATGCTTAGAGCAGTCAGAGTATTGTAATGCCTCATTGGACTTGTAGTTCCACCACAGCTGGAGTGCCAAGGTTAGCCATCACTGCCCGGTGGCGGCCTGGTGATGCGCTGATCCCACTTTTTTACGCAATTTTCAATTTTACTTGGTAGCGCGCCCAGGCTATGCATATGCATAGGTATAATTTAGTTAGTGTTAGGTCCCCTCCCATGGAGGAAAGACTTCTACGACAGTGGGAGGGACGAGTACCTAACAAGTTGCATGCAAGCTGTTAGAGGAAACCAACATCCTCCAAGCGGTAGACAGGTCATGTGTGTGCTCAGTGTGTACTTTATCCCATTAGTGGGGCTTGCACACTTTTGCAGGTAAGCATTCATCTGTTTTTAAGTAGCGCTGCTCAGCTCTTTACTATGTTTTAATTTATTTCCGGCCAGCTGCTCCCACTTAACAGTTTTGCTTTTGGTGTATATGCAGAGCTTCTGTTTGGTTCAAGGTGCGTTTGCAGTCTCTGGGGGGGCTCAGCGCATCTCTGAGTTGAGGCCAATCGGTGGCGGCCTGGTGATGCGCTGATCCCAGTTTTTTACGCAATTTTCAATTTTACTTGGTAGCGCGCCCAGGCTATGCATATGCATAGGTATAATTTAGTTAGTGTTAGGTCCCCTCCCATGGAGGAAAGACTTCTACGACAGTGGGAGGGACGAGTACCTAACAAGTTGCATGCAAGCTGTTAGAGGAAACCAACATCCTCCAAGCGGTAGACAGGTCATGTGTGTGCTCAGTGTGTACTTTATCCCATTAGTGGGGCTTGCACACTTTTGCAGGTAAGCATTCATCTGTTTTTAAGTAGCGCTGCTCAGCTCTTTACTATGTTTTAATTTATTTCCGGCCAGCTGCTCCCACTTAACAGTTTTGCTTTTGGTGTATATGCAGAGCTTCTGTTTGGTTCAAGGTGCGTTTGCAGTCTCTGGGGGGGCTCAGCGCATCTCTGAGTTGAGGCCAATCGGTGGCGGCCTGGTGATGCGCTGATCCCACTTTTTTACGCAATTTTCAATTTTACTTGGTAGCGCGCCCAGGCTATGCATATGCATAGGTATAATTTAGTTAGTGTTAGGTCCCCTCCCATGGAGGAAAGACTTCTACGACAGTGGGAGGGACGAGTACCTAACAAGTTGCATGCAAGCTGTTAGAGGAAACCAACATCCTCCAAGCGGTAGACAGGTCATGTGTGTGCTCAGTGTGTACTTTATCCCATTAGTGGGGCTTGCACACTTTTGCAGGTAAGCATTCATCTGTTTTTAAGTAGCGCTGCTCAGCTCTTTACTATGTTTTAATTTATTTCCGGCCAGCTGCTCCCACTTAACAGTTTTGCTTTTGGTGTATATGCAGAGCTTCTGTTTGGTTCAAGGTGCGTTTGCAGTCTCTGGGGGGGCTCAGCGCATCTCTGAGTTGAGGCCAATCGGTGGCGGCCTGGTGATGCGCTGATCCCACTTTTTTACGCAATTTTCAATTTTACTTGGTAGCGCACCCAGGCTATGCATATGCATAGGTATAATTTAGTTAGTGTTAGGTCCCCTCCCATGGAGGAAAGACTTCTACGACAGTGGGAGGGACGAGTACCTAACAAGTTGCATGCAAGCTGTTAGAGGAAACCAACATCCTCCAAGCGGTAGACAGGTCATGTGTGTGCTCAGTGTGTACTTTATCCCATTAGTGGGGCTTGCACACTTTTGCAGGTAAGCATTCATCTGTTTTTAAGTAGCGCTGCTCAGCTCTTTACTATGTTTTAATTTATTTCCGGCCAGCTGCTCCCACTTAACAGTTTTGCTTTTGGTGTATATGCAGAGCTTCTGTTTGGTTCAAGGTGCGTTTGCAGTCTCTGGGGGGGCTCAGCGCATCTCTGAGTTGAGGCCAATCGGTGACGGCCTGGTGATGCGCTGATCCCACTTTTTTACGCAATTTTCAATTTTACTTGGTAGCGCGCCCAGGCTATGCATATGCATAGGTATAATTTAGTTAGTGTTAGGTCCCCTCCCATGGAGGAAAGACTTCTACGACAGTGGGAGGGACGAGTACCTAACAAGTTGCATGCAAGCTGTTAGAGGAAACCAACATCCTCCAAGCGGTAGACAGGTCATGTGTGTGCTCAGTGTGTACTTTATCCCATTAGTGGGGCTTGCACACTTTTGCAGGTAAGCATTCATCTGTTTTTAAGTAGCGCTGCTCAGCTCTTTACTATGTTTTAATTTATTTCCGGCCAGCTGCTCCCACTTAACAGTTTTGCTTTTGGTGTATATGCAGAGCTTCTGTTTGGTTCAAGGTGCGTTTGCAGTCTCTGGGGGGGCTCAGCGCATCTCTGAGTTGAGGCCAATCGGTGGCGGCCTGGTGATGCGCTGATCCCACTTTTTTACGCAATTTTCAATTTTACTTGGTAGCGCGCCCAGGCTATGCATATGCATAGGTATAATTTAGTTAGTGTTAGGTCCCCTCCCATGGAGGAAAGACTTCTACGACAGTGGGAGGGACGAGTACCTAACAAGTTGCATGCAAGCTGTTAGAGGAAACCAACATCCTCCAAGCGGTAGACAGGTCATGTGTGTGCTCAGTGTGTACTTTATCCCATTAGTGGGGCTTGCACACTTTTGCAGGTAAGCATTCATCTGTTTTTAAGTAGCGCTGCTCAGCTCTTTACTGCCCTAGACTAAGCTGGACATATGACTGTGTGCCCCTCTGAGGGACAGTTAGTGACAAGACTATATACTCTGTACAGCGCTGCAGAAGATGTTGGCACTATATAAATACTAAATAATAATACTTGGGGAGGGACCTACCTAACACTGGAGGCACATCTGGCAACGCAGTGTTCTCTCCAGGCTCTTTCAGCCGGTTGCTCCACCCGGCTAATTTTGGTGAGCACCTGGCTGTCAGCAGCTCACCTCCTCTTCCTCCTCCTATGCTGTAAGCTCCCCACCCCCTTTTTCATGCCACCCAGCTGGAAAAAAATTCTGGGGAGAACACTGCAAACTATAGCGGGGTGGGGGCTACTTAATGGGGCCACATTTTACTTTGTACTAACTGGGGAGAAGGTGGGTTTGGGCGGGGCGAGGCACATCAACTACCTATACTGGTGCGGCCCCTCTGTCAAATTTAAGAACCCTTTGTGGTCCATTTGCCTACTCCCAGGCATGCTCAGATGTACCAAAATTCGGTTCGGGTACATTCGAAATCAGGTTCGCATGACATTCGAATCCGCCTTCGACCATGAAATTCGGTTCGGATTCAGATTCGGTTCGGGTGTCGGGCTCAAAATTCGGTAAAAAATTTGTGTTCGCGTACTTTAGACTTTTGTGTGCTAATTCATAAAAAGTTTACACTTGCGATAAAAGGTCGGGGAATTCCCACACTAAACTGGCAGTGCTGCTGAGTTGATACATTTGCTGGCTGAGTTGATACATTTTCTCCGTGCAGAGACAGAGTTACTATAAAGGAGGCAGCCCCAGCATCCCTTTACATGTGCATTCTTTTTAAAACTGCCTCTGTTTTCCCTGAATCTTCTCTTTTCTTTAAAAGGGAAATCACATTGAAATAGGTGTAATTAAAAAAAACAAACCAAAAACGTGACGTGTGGCACTGGCAGCAGGAAATGCATTGTGTGGACCCTGGCGGTGGGACCATTGACAGCAGGAGGATGAATACAGCAGCAGGAGGATAAATACAGCAGCAGCAGGAGGAGGAGTGATGTGTGGCACTGGCAGCAGGCAATGTATTGTGTTGATCCTGGCGGTGGGACCACTGACAGCAGGAGGATAAATACAGCAGCAGTAGGATAAATACAGCAGCAGTAGAAGGAGTGACATGTGGCACTGGCAGCAGGCAATGTATTGTGTGGACCCTGGTGGTGGGACCACTGACAGCAGGAGGATAAATACAGCAGCAGCAGGAGGAGTGACATGTGGCACTGGCAGCAGGCAATGTATTGTGTGGACCCTGGAGGTGGGACCACTGACAGCAGGTGGATAAATACAGCAGCAGTAGGAGGAGTGACATGTGGCACTGGCAGCAGGCAATGTATTGTGTGCACCCTGGCGGTGGGACCACTGACAGCAGGAGGATAAATACAGCAGAAGGAGGATAAATACAGCAGCAGCAGGAGGATAAATACAGCAGCAATAGGAGGAGTGACATGTGGCACTGGCAGCAGTCAATGTATTGTGTGGACCCTGGTGGTGGGACCATTGACAGCAGGAGGATAAATACAGCAGCAGCAGGAGGAGTGACGTGTGGCACTGGCAGCAGGCAATGTATTGTGTTGATCCTGGCGGTGGGACCACTGACAGCAGGAGGATAAATACAGCAGCAGTAGGATAAATACAGCAGCAGTAGAAGGAGTGACATGTGGCACTGGCAGCAGGCAATGTATTGTGTGGACCCTGGTGGTGGGACCACTGACAGCAGGAGGATAAATACAGCAGCAGCAGGAGGAGTGACATGTGGCACTGGCAGCAGGCAATGTATTGTGTGGACCCTGGAGGTGGGACCACTGACAGCAGGTGGATAAATACAGCAGCAGTAGGAGGAGTGACATGTGGCACTGGCAGCAGGCAATGTATTGTGTGCACCCTGGCGGTGGGACCACTGACAGCAGGAGGATAAATACAGCAGAAGGAGGATAAATACAGCAGCAGCAGGAGGATAAATACAGCAGCAATAGGAGGAGTGACATGTGGCACTGGCAGCAGTCAATGTATTGTGTGGACCCTGGCGGTGGGACCACTGACAGCAGGTGGATAAATATAGCAGCAGCAGGAGGAGGAGTGACGTGTGGCACTGGCAGCAGGCAATGTATTGTGTGGACCCTGGCGGTGGGACCACTGACAGCAGGAGGATAAATACAGCAGAAGGAGGAGGAGTGACGTGTGGCACTGGCAGCAGGCAATGCATAGTGTGGACCCTGGCGGTTGGACCACTGACAGCAGGAGGATAAATACAGCAGCAGTAGGAGGAGGAGTGACGTGTGGCACTGGCAGCAGGCAATGTATTGTGTGGACCCTGGCGGTGGGACTACTGACAGCAGGAGGATTAATACAGCAGCAGGAGGAGGAGTGACGTGTGGCACTGGCAGCAGGCAATGTATTGTGTGGACCCTGGCGGTGGGACCACTGACAGCAGGAGGATAAATACAGCAGAAGGAGGAGGAGTGACGTGTGGCACTGGCAGCAGGCAATGCATAGTGTGGACCCTGGCGGTGGGACCACTGACAGCAGGAGGATAAATACAGCAGCAGTAGGAGGAGGAGTGATGTGTGGCACTGGCAGCAGGCAATGTATTGTGTGGACCCTGGCGGTGGGACCACTGACAGCAGGAGGATAAATACAACAGCAGGAGGAGGAGTGACGTGTGGCACTGGCAGCAGGCAATGCATAGTGTGGACCCTGGCGGTCGGACCACTGACAGCAGGAGGATAAATACAGCAGCATTAGGAGGAGGAGTGACGTGTGGCACTGGCAGCAGGCAATGTATTGTGTGGACCCTGGCGGTGGGACCACTGACAGCAGGAGGATAAATACAGCAGCAGTAGGAGGAGGAGTGACGTGTGGCACTGGCAGCAGGCAATGTATTGTAATTCTTTATTAAAAAGACTGCAACTTATATACAAAAATTACAAAAATAACCAAATAAATAACAAAAACATTAAGCTAGCCGCCTTAAAGTGAACCTTAAGCCAGAAAAAAAAAAAAGAGTTTTACTCACCTGAGGCTTCTACCAGCCCCCAGGGCTTCTACCTGTGCCCTCGCAACCACTCACTAATCCTCTGGTCCTCCGCTGCCAGCTAGTTTTGTTTTTGCCGCAACGCGTACAAAGATACTTACAAAGATGTATGTGTTGCGGTCCGCAATAACGCTAATTACAGTCGGGAATGCGGAAAAAGATACGCGTGGCCAGTCCTGACGGGCCTGTCGGCAAGAACGAAACTAGCTGTCAGCCGGGGACCAGAGGATTAGTGAGTGGCTGCGAGGGCACAGGACTGCTGCAGGGGGCTGGTAGAAGCCCCAGGTGAGTAAAACTCATTTTTTTTTCTGGCTTAAGGTTCACTTTAGGTACCTTAGTACTTTTAGTCTCTAATAAGTCCATACCTGCAAGAACTGAAATTCAAAAAATAACTTAAACCATGCCTCTTTGGCTTCAATATATACATAATTTAATCCATTTTAAATTTATACTTGAAGAACTGAAGACTTCAAATTAAATCTTGCCACCTGGGCTTACTATACACTATATTACAACACTATTATTGTAATAGATAGTGGAGATACCGCCGCAGAGGCAAGCGGCATGACGGCTATCTCCGCGTATCAGCCGGTGGCCTCTGCCACACAGTTACATGCTGGTGCTCTGCCTGGTCCTTCTATTGCACATAGACTGAGGGCTACGCGCGCGCGCGCACGTGCGTGCCAGGCGACAGGACCTTTATGTGAATAGAAGGGGAGTCAGCTGATCAGTCCAGTCAGCTGACTCCAACAGTACTCTGGATTGGCTGAGTGACTGGGGCGGCGCTGTGGAGCGTTCTCAGTATATATTGGACCTGCATGTCAGTTGCTCCTCGTCTGCTGTTGCGAATGCTAACGTGTTAGCGCTCAGACCTTAGTCAGATCCCAACGTGTGCTAGAACCAGCTTGGGATCCACACTTAGCCAGATTCTATTGATAGCTTAAAGTACTAATTGCATTGTATTATCTGTTATGACCTTCTGCTTCCTTTGACTATTCTCCTGCTTACTGATTCTGTACCTCTGGCTATCTGATTCCTGTTGCCGACTCTGCCTGAACATAACTCTGAGTTAGCCTTCTGTCTTTGTACTGTATCTGTCCATACGTTGCCGAATCTGCCTGTCTGACCATTCTGTCCTCGCCAGTGGGCATAGCCACTGGTGAGGGATTCTTAGTATTAATCACCTACTCCTCTGGTGAACATTAGTTGCAGTGCAGTCTGTGACACCTGCTCCTCAGGTGAGTCACGACTGCAGTACAGTCTGAATCACCCGCTCCTTGGGAGATCTTATCTCTTCAGTATTTGCATCTCCAGCTTGCTGGGGCCAGTACTCTCGTGTTCTATAGAGATACCTCTCTCCACCAGCTCCTCTGGGGTAGCGAGTATCTCTATCTCATTCGTGTTGCACCAAACACTGATCTCACATTGGATGTCCTGTGTCTCGCTATACTAGCATTATTGGTGATTCTGCAGATCACCACATAATCAGGTATAGCATCTGTATTATTGGTGATACTGCAGATCACCAATAATCAGAAAATCTGTTCTTGCTGACACCAATCGTTACAATTATACACTTTACATTACAGCAAGAAAGACTAAGCAACCTTACTACACCTTATGCTTGCAAACCATTTCTCAAAATTAGATCATCTAGTTAAGTGAAGAGAAAAAGAAAGCTCACCAAAGAGAAGGTTTGGCCAAGTCATGGAGGCTTAACCCCTTGAGGACCGTGGGCTTAACCCCCCTTAAGGACCGGCCACTTTTTTTCCATTCAGACCACTGCAGCTTTCACGGTTTATTGCTCGGTTTATTGTTTGGAAGCGCTGCCATTTCCTTCTGCTGTACAAAACTTAAGTATACTTCAGGCTAGCTGCCTCCAGGGGTGTCAGCTTGCATTCAAATTTTAGAATTTAGATTAGTGTTAGCACATAATTTGCATCTGATTTGTATTCAAGGTATGTATTTAGCCCCAAGGGGCTGGGCATATCTCTGGAGCTTTCACTTCACTTGCAGCCTGTGAGCGCTGCCCATTGCTTGCTGTCTTTTGAACAAATGTGTATACCATTTATGGCTAGCTGCAACAGGTAAGGATTATGATTTTAATTTTAGACTAGCTAGGGTTCACTGTTGGATATGTTTCTGTGATGATCCACTCAGCTGGCTGCACAGGCAGACAGCTGTTTGTCCATTCCTCTAGTCTGTGGGCTACAGGTCTCTGGAACAGAAACCTGTCTTTCCATTGCAAGTTTCTGGTCTATTCTCTTGCTGGGGAATTTGCATACATTCGTTATGCAAATCCCCTACCTGCCTTCTTTGATGACTGGCACTATAGGAGCTTTATGTTTCCCAGAAGGCTTTGCTGGTCATTTCCTTTCCATGGTCTGTTCCTGATGGACACTGCTGGAGTGTCAGCCATTGCTATCTAGTATAGTTAATTCCTGGGGGTTGCTTTAGGCTCCCCTTCTAGCCCAGTCAGGTTGTATTATCTGTATTGCCTGTTCTGTCTTGTCTTGCCTGTTGCCATTGTCCTGCCCCAAAGGTGGTCGACAGGAAATGGTTCTGATCTCTGTTCTTGGAGTATAGCTGGTGCAGCGGTTGCTACCAGCTATCTCTTCTGTTCTGTCTCCTGGGATCGCGCTAGCTACTTTTCGCTAGCGCTGGGGATCCTTCTGTTCTGCTACTCTGTACCTGGATCACGCTGGCCACTTTTCGCTAGTGCTGTGGATCCTATCTCTCGTTTGTCCCTGTTTTCGTGTGTCTGTCTTGTCCGCTACGCTTGCTGCAGGCTCGGTGAGGTAACCGTTAAGCAAGCGCTCGCGTCCTCTGTTTCATGTTTGTCTGTTAATGGTTAGTTAGGCGTGCTTGTCTCTATTGTGCTTATCACGTGGAGATCGCGCATAACCGCGTGCACTGTTGCGAATGAGAGCGGTGTTCGCGGTTAGCTAGCGTTTATTATTTTCTGTATCTCCTTATTGTATTATTTGCTGTGCCTTTGCTACCCTCGTATTCTATTCTGATCTGCCTTGTGTCACGTCTGGCGATCGCACCTCTCGCGATCGCGTTCCTATTTCATATCTGCTGTTGTGTGTGTGCGGTCGCGGAGTGGCGACTGGATTGGTGCACACACATACAACCTGTCCCTTTGCTCATTCTCATTCGCAATCGCCTCTCTTGCGATTGCGTTCTGCGCTTCGTACAATTCCTGTCTGGCACTTGTGGAGGTACAGAGGATTGGTTCCTCTGCACTCCCCAGCGCCATCTGCCGACAGGAATTTCCCTCTACAGGTGCGTAGCACCTTTTGCTGGGTGCCTGCAAATATACGCTTGTGGAGGATTTCCGCCGTGTCAGCGCACGCGTTGTGCGCTGATCACGGAGAAAGTTCCACAATCGTTACAGCTTCACTGTTGAATATGCTTCACCATTACATTAGTTTGAGGTTTTAACCCTTTTTTCTTTTTTGGACAATTTTCATTGTTTGAACATGCTTCACTTTTTGATATGTTTCACTGCTAGATTAGTGGTTAGTTTCTCTCCTGTTGGGGCACGTCACGGCCGTAGGAGAGTCTATTAGGGATAATTTGTGCACAACTTATGCTGAAGCTAACGCCCCCTTTACTGTACCTGTTTTGAATGCAAGGTGTGTAACCTGCCCGTTAGTCGAGCTCTGCTTACTTGTGCAGGTAGTCAATTCAGGTGCAGCGTCTGTTTGGAAGCGCTGCCATTTCCTTCTGCTGTACAAAACTTAAAGGGACTCCGAGCAGTACAGAAACTATGGAAAGATGCATATCATTTTAAAGCTCTCTTTCTCCTCTTTCCAATGATATATAAACCACCACCCTACGTCTTTTAGTTTTCGCTATTTTCGCGATTGAAATTGCCGCGACCGCGATTTCGATCGCGAAAATAGAGAAAACTAAAAGGTGTAGGGCAACGATTTAGATGACGTCATAAAGAGGAGAAAGAGAGCTTTAAAATGATATCCATCAAGCCATAGTTATATTGTATTACACAGGACGACACTTTCCCCAGTGTCAGCAGCTCCATTCTGCTGAATGCAGCTGCTGACTTTGACAAAAAGTCGCCCTGTGTAATACAATATAACTATGGCTTGATGGATATCATTTTAAAGCTCTCTTTCTCCTCTTTCTGACGACACCTACATCGTTGCCCTACGCCTTTTAGTTTTCTCTATTTTCACGATCGAAATCGCGGCCGCGGCAATTTCAATCGCGAAAATAGCGAAAACTAAAAGGCGTAGGGTGGCGGTTTATATCATTGGAAAGAGGAGAAAGAGAGCTTTAAAATGATGTGCATCTTTCCATAGTTTCTGCACTGCTCGGAGTCCCTTTAAGTATACTTCAGGCTAGCTGCCTCCAGGGGTGTCAGCTTGCATTCAAATTTTAGAATTTAGATTAGTGTTAGCACATAATTTGCATCTGATTTGTATTCAAGGTATGTATTTAGCCCCAAGGGGCTGGGCATATCTCTGGAGCTTTCACTTCACTTGCAGCCTGTGAGCGCTGCCCATTGCTTGCTGTATATTACAACACTATTATTGTAATAGATAGTGGAGATACCGCCGCAGAGGCAAGCGCCATGACGGCTATCTCCGCGTATCAGCCGGCGGCCTCTGCCACACAGTTACATGCTGGTGCTCTGCCTGGTCCTTCTATTGCACATAGACTGAGGGCTACGCGCGCGCGCGCACGTGCGTGCCAGGCGACAGGACCTTTATGCGAATAGAAGGGGAGTCAGCTGATCAGTCCAGTCAGCTGACTCCAACAGTACTCTGGATTGGCTGAGTGACTGGGGCGACGCTGTGGAGCGTTCTCAGTATATATTGGACCTGCATGTCAGTTGCTCCTCGTCTGCTGTTGCGAATGCTAACGTGTTAGCGCTCAGACCTTAGTCAGATCCCAAAGTGTGCTAGAACCAGCTTGGGATCCACACTTAGCCAGATTCTATTGATAGCTTAAAGTACTAATTGCATTGTATTATCTGTTATGACCTTCTGCTTCCTTTGACTATTCTCCTGCTTACTGATTCTGTACCTCTGGCTATCTGATTCCTGTTGCCGACTCTGCCTGAACATAACTCTGAGTTAGCCTTCTGTCTTTGTACTGTATCTGTCCATACGTTGCCGAATCTGCCTGTCTGACCATTCTGTCCTCGCCAGTGGGCATAGCCACTGGTGAGGGATTCTTAGTATTAATCACCTACTCCTCTGGTGAACATTAGTTGCAGTGCAGTCTGTGACACCTGCTCCTCAGGTGAGTCACGACTGCAGTACAGTCTGAATCACCCGCTCCTTGGGAGATCTTATCTCTTCAGTATTTGCATCTCCAGCTTGCTGGGGCCAGTACTCTCGTGTTCTATAGAGATACCTCTCTCCACCAGCTCCTCTGGGGTAGCGAGTATCTCTATCTCATTCGTGTTGCACCAAACACTGATCTCACATTGGATGTCCTGTGTCTCGCTATACTAGCATTATTGGTGATTCTGCAGATCACCACATAATCAGGTATAGCATCTGTATTATTGGTGATACTGCAGATCACCAATAATCAGAAAATCTGTTCTTGCTGACACCAATCGTTACAATTATACACTTTACATTACAGCAAGAAAGACTAAGCAACCTTACTACACCTTATGCTTGCAAACCATTTCTCAAATTTAGATCATCTAGCTAAGTGAAGAGAAAAAGAAAGCTCACCAAAGAGAAGGTTTGGCCAAGTCATGGAGGCTTAACCCCTTGAGGACCGTGGGCTTTACCCTCCTTAACCTCCCTGGCGTTCTATTAAAATCGCCAGGGAGGCTGCGGGAGGGTTTTTTTAAATTAAAAAAAAAGTATTTCATGCAGCCAACTGAAAGTTGGCTGCATGAAAGCCCACTAGAGGGCGCTCCGGAAGCGTACTTTCGATCGCCTCCGGCAATCGAAAGTAACAAGATAGGCCGCAATGAGCGGCCTATCTTGTTTCGCTTTCCTCGTCGCCATGGCGACGAGCGGAGTGACGTCATGGACGTCAGTCGACGTCCTGACGTCAGAGCCGCCCGATCCAGCCCCTAGCGCCGGCCGGAACTGTTTGTTCCGGCTGCGCTGGGCTCGGGCGGCTGGGGGGACCCTCTTTCGCCGCTGCACGCGGCGGATCGCCGCGGAGCGGCGGCGATCGGGTAGCACACGCGGCTGGCAAAGTGCCGGCTGCGTGTGCTGCTTTTTACAAAATTGAAATCGGCCCAGCAGGGCCTGAGCGGTGACCTCCGGCGGCATACCCCGAGCTCAGCTCGGGATTACCGCCAAGGAGGTTAAGGACCGGCCACTTTTTTTCCATTCAGACCACTGCAGCTTTCACGGTTTATTGCTCGCTCATACAACCTACCACCTAAATGAATTTTTGCTCCTTTTCTTGTCACTAATAAAGCTTTCTTTTGGTGCTATTTGATTGCTCCAGCGATTTTTACTTTTTATTATATTCATCAAAAAAGACATGAATTTTGGCAAAAAAATGATTTTTTTTAACTTTCTGTGCTGACATTTTTCAAATAAAGTAAAATTTCTGTATACATGCAGCGCGAAAAATGTGGACAAACATGTTTTTGATTAAAAAAAAAACCCATTCAGTGTATATTTATTGGTTTGGGTAAAAGTTATAGCGTTTACAAACTATGGTGCAAAAAGTGAATTTTCCCATTTTCAAACATCTATGACTTTTCTGACCACCTGACATGTTTCATGAGGGGCTAGAATTCCAGGATAGTATAAATAACCCCCAAATGACCCCATTTTGGAAAGAAGACATCCCAAAGTATTCACTGAGAGGCATAGTGAGTTCATAGAAGATATTAATTTTTGTCACAAGTAAGCGGAAAATGACACTTTGTGAAAAAAAAAAAAAAAAGTTTCCATTTCTTCTAACTTGCGACAAAAAAAATGAAATCTGCCACAGACTCACCATGCCCCTCTCTGAATACCTTGAAGTGTCTACTTTCCAAAATGGGGTCATTTGTGGGGTGTGTTTACTGTCCTCGCATTTTGGGGGGTGCTAATTTGTAAGCACCCCTGTAAAGCCTAAAGGTGCTCATTGGACTTTGGGCCCCTTAGCGCAGTTAGGCTGCAAAAAAGTGCCACACATGTGGTATTGCCGTACTCAGGAGAAGTAGTATAATGTGTTTTGGGGTGTATTTTTACACATACCCATGCTGGGTGGGAGAAATATCTCTGTAAATGACCATTTTTTAATTGTTTTTACACACAATTGTCCATTTACCGAGAGCTTTCTCCCACTCAGCATGGGTATGTGTAAAAATACACCCCAAAACACATTATACTACTTCTCCTGAGTACGGCGATACCACATGTGTGGCACTTTTTTGCACCCTAACTGCGCTAAGGGGCCCAAAGTCCAATGAGTACCTTTAGGATTTCACAGGTCATTTTGAGAAATTTCGTTTCAAGACTACTCCTCACGGTTTAGGGCCCCTAAAATGCCAGGACAGTATAGGAACCCCACAAATGACCCCATTTTAGAAAGAAGACACCCCAAGGTATTTCGTTAGTAGTACGGTGAGTTCATAGAATATTTTATTTTTTGTCACAAGTTAGCGGAAAATGACACTTTGTGAAAAAAACTAATAAAAAATCACTTTCCGCTAACTTGTGACAAAAGATAAAATCTTCTATGAACTCACCGTACTACTAACAGAATACCTTGGGGTGTCTTCTTTCTAAAATGGAGTCATTTGTGGGGTTCCTATACTGTCCTGGCATTTTAGGGGCCCTAAACCGTGAGGAGTAGTCTTGAAACAAAATTTCTCAAAATGACCTGTGAAATCCTAAAGGTACTCATTGGACTTTGGGCCCCTTAGCGCAGTTAGGGTGCAAAAAAGTGCCACACATGTGGTATCGTCGTACTCGGGAGAAGTAGTACAATGTGTTTTGGGGGTGTATTTTTACACATACCCATGCTGGGTGGGAGAAATAACTCTGTAAATGGACAATTGTGTGTAAAAAAATCAAAAGATTGTCATTTACAGAGGTATTTCTCCCACCCAGCATGGGTACGTGTAAAAATACACCCCAAAACACATTATACTACTTCTCCTGAGTACGGCGATACCACATGATTGGCACTTTTTTGCAGCCTAACTACGCTAAGGGGCCCAAAGTCCAATGAGTTCCTTTAGGATTTCACAGGTCATTTTTGTTTCAAGACTACTCCTCACGGTTTAGGGCCCCTAAAATGCCAGTGCAGTATAGGAACCCCACTAATGACCCCATTTTAGAAAGAAGACACTCCAAGGTATTCCGTTAGGAGTATGGTGAGTTCATAGAAGTTTTTATTTTTTTGTCACAAGTTAGCGGAAATTGATTTTAATTGTTTTTTTTCACAAAGTGTCATTTTCCGCTAACTTGTGTCAAAAAATAAAATCTTCTATGAACTCACCATACTCCTAACGGAATACGTTTGGGTGTCTTCTTTCTAGAATGGGGTCATTTGTGGGGTTCCTATACTGCCCTGGCATTTTAGGGGCCCTAAACCGTGAGGAGTAGTCTTGAAACCAAATGTCGCAAAATGACCTGTGAAATCCTAAAGGTACTCATTGGACTTTGGGCCCCTTAGCGTACTTAGGGTGTAAAAAAGTGCCACATATGTGGTACCGCCATACTCAGGAAAAGTAGTATAATGTGTTTTGGGGTGTATTTTTACACATACCCATGCTGGGTGGGAGAAATATCTCTGTAAATGACAATTGTTCGAATTTTTTTACACACAATTGTCCATTTACAGAGAGATTTCTCCCACCCAGCATGGGTATGTGTAAAAATACACTCCAAAACACATTATACTACTTCTCCTGAGTACGGCGATACCACATGTGTGACACTTTTTTGCAGCCTAGGTGCGCTAAGGGGCCCAACGTCCTAATCACAGGTCATTTTGAGGCATTTGTTTTCTAGACTACTCCTCACGGTTTAGGGCCCCTAAAATGCCAGGGCAGTATAGGAACCCCACAAGTGACCCCATTTTAGAAAGAAGACACCCCAAGGTATTCCGTTAGGTGTATGGCGAGTTCATAGAAGATTTTATTTTTTGTCACAAGTTAGTGAAAAATGACACTTTGTGAAAAAAAACCAAAAATCAATTTCCGCTAACTTTTGACAAAAAATTAAATCTTCTATGAACTCGTCATACACCTAACAGAATACATTGGGGTGTCTTTTTTCTAAAATGGGGTCAGTTTGTGGGGTTCCTATACCGCCTGGCATTTTACGGGCCAAAAACCGTGAGTAGTCTGGAAACCAAATGTCTAAAAATGACTGTTCAGGGGTATAAGCATCTGCAAATTTTGATGACAGGTGGTCTATGAGGGGGCAAATTTTGTGGAACCGGTCATATGCAGGGTGGCCTTTTAGATGACAGGTTGTATTGGGCCTGATCTGATGGATAGGAGTGCTAGGGGGGGGTGACAGGAGGTGATTGATGGGTGTCTCAGGGGGTGGTTAGAGGGGAAAATAGATGCAATCAATGCACTGGGGAGGTGATCGGAAGGGGGTCTGAGGGGGATCTGAGGGTTTGGCCGAGTGATCAGGAGCCCACACGGGGCAAATTAGGGCCTGATCTGATGGGTAGGTGTGCTAGGGGGTGACAGGAGGTGATTGATGGGTGTCTCAAGGTGTGATTAGAGGGGAGAATAGATGCAAGCAATGCACTGGCAAGGTGATCAGGGCTGGGGCCTGAGGGCATTCTGAGGGTGTGGGCGGGTGATTGAGTGCCCTAGGGGCAGATAGGGGTCTAATCTGATAGGTAGCAGTGACAGGGGGTGATTGATGGGTAATTAGTGGGTGTTTAGGGTAGAAAACAGATATAAACACTGCACTTGGGAGGTGATCTGACGTCGGATCTGCGGGCGAACTATTGGTGTGGGTGGGTGATCAGATTGCCCGCAAGGGGCAGGTTAGGGGCTGATTGATGAGTGGCAGTGACAGGGGGTGATTGATGGGTGGCAGTGCCAGGGGGTGATTGATGGGTGGCAGTGACAGGGGGTGATTGATGGGTGATTGACAGGTGATTGACAGGTGATCAGTGGGTTATTACAGGAAAGAACAGATGTAACTAATGCACTGGCGAATTGATAAGGGGGGGTCTGAGGGCAATCTGAGCGTGTAGGTGGGTGATTGGGTGCCCGCAAGGGGCAGATTAGGGTCTGATCTGATGGGTAACAGTGACAGGTGGTGATGGGGGGTGATTGATGGGTAATTAGTGGGTGTTTAGGGTAGATAACAGATGTAAACACTGCACTTGGGAGGTGATCTGACGTCGAATCTGCGGGCGATCTATTGGTGTGGGTGGGTGATCAGATTGCCCGCAAGGGGCAGGTTAGGGGCAGATTGATGGGTGGCAGTGCCAGGGGGTGATTGATGGGTGGCAGTGACAGGGGGTGATTGATGGGTGATTGACAGGTGATCAGTGGGTTATTATAGGGAAGCACAGATGTAAATATTGCACTGGCGAATTGATAAGGGGGGTCTGAGGGCAATCTGAGCGTGTAGGCGGGTGATTGGGTGCCCGCAAGCGACAGATTAGGGTCTGATCTGATGGGTAACAGTGACAGGTGGTGATAGGGGGTGATTGATGGGTGATTGATGGGTAATTAGTGGGTGTTTAGGGTAGATAACAGATGTAAACACTGCACTTGGGAGATGATCTGACGTCGGATCTGCGGGCGATCTATTGGTGTGGGTGGGTGATCCGCAAGGGGCAGGTTAGGGGCTGATTGATGGGTGGCAGTGACAGGGGGTGATTGATGGGTGATTGATGGGTGATTGACAGGTGATCAGGGGGATAGATTCATACAGTACACGGGGGGGTGGGGTCTGGGGGGGGGGTCTGGGGAGAATCTGAGGGGTGGGGGGTGATCAGGAGGGGGCAGGGGGCAGGGGGGATTAAAAAAAATAGCGTTTACAGATAGTGACAGGGAGTGATTGATGGGTGATTAGGGGGGTGATTGGGTGCAAACAGGGGTCTGGGAGGTGGGCAGGGGGGGGGTCTGAGGGGTGCTGTGGGCGATCTGGGGCAGGGGGGGGGGAAAAATCAGTGTGCTTGGGTGCGACATAGGGTGGCTGCAGCCTGCCCTGGTGGTCCCTTGGACATTGGGACCACCAGGGCAGGAGGCAGCCTGTATAATACACTTTGTAAACATTACAAAGTGTATTAAACACTTTGTATGCAGCGATCGCGGGGTTAACATCCCGCCGGCGCTTCCGTATGGCCGGCGGGATGTTGCAGCGGGTGAGCGGTGACAGGCGCCGGCGGAGGATCGCGTCACGGATGACGCGATCGCTCCGCCCATGCCCTTACAAGGACCGCTGCCTCTGTGGGTGAGCTGGTCCTTGCGGGCTCCACTTCCCGGCCGCCCCTGTGCGTTAGGCGGTCGGGAAGTGGTTAATGTTCCGCCAAAGCAGACACCATTCCCTCCGACTCAACCTTCCCTCCTCAAGACCCCGAATTTTCCCAACCTCACCAATAATGCCATGCACCACCACCTGGACAGGGAGGACTTTCTGATGGATCGCAATTTGACACCGTTCATTCCAAGTGTAATACCGAATCACTAAACTGACTAAAAATAAAGTGTCCAAATTAAATGACCCCCGGTTATTGAATGCTCCATAAGTCCACTCCGCGTAACTAAGCCGCTCTAAGAAAGGAATACCTAAAGCCCTACCCACCTGTTTATATACTTCTTTTTTAAAGGAACAGTCCACCAGGAAATGGTCCATGGTCTCCTCCACACTCCTCATGAGGACAACCACGATCCCTATCCCCAATGAACTTCAAATTTCCTCTAACAAAGAGTCTGCCGTGAAAGGAAAGCCAAGCCAGGTCCCTGAATTTGTTCAGAATCCTAGGAGAACATAGCATGTGCAAACCTACTCCATAATTGGGCTTGGGCAATCTCTCGGGGCCAATGGGTCTTGAAAGAAGGTCTCAATCACTCTCTCCTCCAGGGCTTTCCTAGGGATTGAAATGATCTCCTCCCTCGTCAGTTCCCAATGCCTCATCACTTTCAGACATGGTGCAACATAGGCCGGGAGATAATCAGGACCAGCTCTCAGTCTTTTCACCAAACCACCACTTTCCCATTGCCTGAGAAAAGGCTTAAACCAGGACTGGAAATTACCCATCCATCCAGGCAGTTCCTCCGCATACATTTTTACCAAGATTGTGCTTAATAAATAACAGAGAAAAGAAAACCACTGGGTTGACCATACCTAAGCCACCCTTCTGCCTTCATTGATAAGTGACATTCCTCCTAACGTGGTTCATCTTATTTCCCCAGAGCATCTGGAAAAACAAGCTGTAAATTCTTGTATGAAGAGACACTGGCAAAACACAGACAAAACTGAGACAAACACCATGATTGGAATTAGATAGGTCTTGATTATGTCAATCCATTCTCTGAAAGTCAATCGACAACCTTTCCAGCGGACCACCTTAGCCTCGGCACATTTTAGTCTGCTTTCCCAATTTTGGTGACCATAATCACCCAGGCCAAATTCTATGCCAAGTATTTTAATCTTTTCCTTTGGTGCTGGAAAAGAGACTGGAAGCAAGAAGCTCTCATTTTCCTTACTGTAACGATCGGTGTAACACAGAGAGGGTCTGATTACCGGTGAACTGCAGTATCACCGAGAATACAGAGTATACCCGATTATTGGTGATCTGCAGTATTACCGATAATCAGATATATCTACTAACCTCTGGACACCTGAGATAACAAGTGAGTGATAGATGCAACAGTATACTTTGAGTACTGCACCTCAGGAGAAGGTACAGGAGCAGTAAAGAGTACTGCACAGAAGTAGGTTCCTTCCAATGGCCTAGACTCTCCCGGGGGAGGAGCTAGGCTAAGAGTAGGAAGGACAGAGCGTGAGTGACACCAGTGAGGGGGTGTCACTAACAAATCTGTGAACTGCCTCTAACAGTAAGGCCAGTTCTCGAGGTCGGGCAAGCCAGGTCGTTAACACACAGACAGATAAGGTACAGATTCAGGAGACAGATACGTAATCCAATAGACAGGCAGAGTTTGGCAACAGGATATCAGAAATAGCAAGGTACAGAATCAGAGTTCAGAGGAATAGTCAGGCAGGCAAAAGGTCATAACAAATAATACAGATCAATATTCCTAATGCTAAGGTGTGAGGTCCTTGATCGTCAACACCTTTGGAAACTATGCTAGAACACAGATACAGACAAGGTCTGAGTGCTACCACATTGTGATCGCAACGCCAGACACCAGAGAAGTGACCAGCACCCAGTATATATACCATAGCGCTCACCAGCGCCACCCCTAAGTGCTGGACCAATGGATGGTGGTAAAAATGTCAGCTGACCAGCTTGGTCAGCTGACTCTTCTCTGGCTGTCATATAAGCTCTGCCTCTCAGCGCGCGCGCGCGTCCTTCTGAACCTGTGTGGACTAGCAGTCCCAGCCACACCAGACATGTCTTGCAATTTATCTGCCGATTCGGGTGCGGGGGTCGCCGCACCGCTCTCCAAGCTAGCGGCGGCTTCCCCGCGTCCAACCACAATGTTTGTAGTATTGCCATGCATGCAATCCGCCGCGTCCAACGCGGACTCCACCGCTCTGCCCATGCAGCATGCGGCGGTTTCTTCGCGTTGTGCCGCCCTGTTGGACGCGGAAACAGCCGCCTCATTCTGAATACTTGCGGCGGCTTTTCCGCGTTTCTTCACAGTACCCCCCCCCTGAGGAGTGGACTCCGGACAACTCCTACCAGGCTTCTCAGGATGCAACGTGTGGAACTCCCTTCTTAATTTGTCAGCATGCATGCGACATTCAGGTACCCATGATCTCTCCTCAATTCCATACCCTTCCAATGAACCAGATATTGTACTGAGTTCTGAACTATGCGAGAGTCTAAAATCTTCTCTACTTCATACTCAGGTTGGTCATCTATCATCACAGGAGGAGGAGGAGTGGGACCTACATGGACTGCTGGCTTAAGCAGGGACACATGAAAGGATCTTATGCCACGCATACTGGCAGGAAGATCAATGGCATAAGTAACATTGTTGATCTTTCTAGCCACTGGAAACGGACCCACAAACCTGGGCCCCAACTTGGCTGAGGGCTGTTTCAAGGTCAAGTGACGTGTGGAAACCCAGACTAAGTCTCCTGGTTGAAACCTCCACTACAATCAGAATCAGAATCAGAATTTATTTCGCCAAGTACAACGGTGGATTGTACCCGGAATTGGTTTTGGCGCATACAGGGTCGTTGATGAAAACAAGGAAAGAGCACGATTAAGCATGGTACATACATAGACATGGGACAAGCATACATAGGACAACATTACAGCTTGAGCGTACAGTTGAGCGGAGCGTCATATACAGTTAAGCATGGTACATACGTATAAACATTAAAAGCAAAATAAAAAGCAAAAAAAGAGAACATTACAGCATACACGTACAGTTAACGTAATACAAACAAAGCAAAAACATACACTGATAGCAGGAACAGAAAAGAGTGGGACTGGAGGAGCAGCCTGAGAGCTGATCTGAGCGCTGCCATTTTCGGCACTGGACGCTACACAGCGACACGCTCCCAACAAGACAAGTGCTCCGATTGTCCACGAAAAGTAGAGAGGAAACTGAGGGGAATTATGATAGAGGCGGACAGCAGAGTGTCCTGGTAAAGAGTGGAGAGGGATAGCTACAGAGAAAAAGAGGAAAGAAGGAGAGAGAGCTAAGGCTGCAGATTGAACAGATTAAAACACCTCTGGTACAGTCCGACAATCAGTCACCGTGTGCTTGAGCCACGCTTGGCTTGCTGCTCAACCAAGGTGGTCCAGAGTCCATATGCTGGTGGTTGCAGGCAGAGGGGGCCCAGTGGTGAGGAAGAGGCAGGGCAAATCAGTGCAGTGCCTGGGCCTGTGATGGTTGCTCCACGTGGATGCGGCAGCTGCTCAGCTGATCAGGCCCAGGCTGGTCAGGGCAGCAGCTATGTGCCCCCTGGATTGGTGTGGTCTCCCCTGCCGTTTGGACAGATGGGGAGGCATCCTGAAAGTGCCTGAGGTGGCTTCCAGGCGGCGGTGGTGAACGGCAGGGCGAAGCAGTGCAGTGCCTGGGCCCCTGGTCACTCCACGTGGGTGGCGGTGGCCGCTTCAGCTGATAGGCCCTGTGGTGTCCTGGCAGTCGCGTGACTGCGTGCTCAGAGGTAGCAGTTCGCCGACGGGGATGCGGCTCTGGTGTGTGGCTGCGGGGCTGCAGCAGCTGATGGGCTCACAGTGAGCAAAGGGGACAATGGAGGGGGACGGGGACGGCCCCCCCTGACGGCAGCCAATACACTGGCTGTCCCCGCAATCTACGGTGCACCCGGAGAGGGGGCACCCCTCATGCGGCGTCCTGGTTTCCTGGCAACCGGTGAGGCGGCCCGACTCATCTGCCTGCCCGGAATGCCGAAATCGGGCTGGTGGAGACACAGCGCGTCCTCCTCACTAACGGGTCCCGGCGGACGGAGGAATGGTCCATGTGCTAGAGAGCGCACACCTGGGTCAGTTCCTCGGTGGCCCGAACAGCCGATGCCAGCCATGTGGTGCTCGTCTGTGACCTCTGCATCTCCCCCAGGCGGATGGAGGATGTCGGTGAGAGCAGGAGGGAAGAATTTAAAGGAAAAAAAAGAAAGAAGACCGGAGCCCTGTGGCCGTGGCGTCCGCACCCGGCGCCATCTTGGATGTATTCCAAGGAACGTTTTTTATCAGCTTGACCCTTTTGACTTTGAAACGCCTTCTCCAAACCACCATTGGTCTGTGGGTGGTAGCCCGACGAAAATGACAGTTCCATGCCCATTTGGTGACAAAATGCCCTCCAAAATCTCGAAACAAATTGGACTCCCCGATCTGATACTATGTTTTCCGGAATGCCATGCAATCTGAAAACGTGGCTGATGAACAAATTGGCCAACTCCTGGGCCGAGGGGAGTCCTTTCAAGGGCACAAAATGGGCCATTTTACTAAAGCGGTCGACTACCACCCAAATGACCGACATGCCCTCAGACCTGGGAAGCTCACCCACAAAATCCATGGACAGGTGGGTCCACGGCTCGCTCGGGGTGGGTAAGGGCTGCAACGTTCCCACAGGTGCCAGCCGGGAGGGCTTACTCTTTGCACACACCGCACACTCCCTAACATACTCCTTGCAATCTGTTGCCAGAGAAGGCCACCAAGGGCACCTGGCAACAAGATCCTGTGTTCTGGAGGCCCCAGGGTGTCCCGCATTCTTGTCTGAGTGGAACAGCTGTAAGATCTGAAGATGGAAGGGCAGTGGTATGAACATAACCCCTTAGGGTTTCCCCTCCGGGATGTCCTGCTGAAAGGGACCTAAAGTCTCTGTCCAATCTTCCCAAGTCTCAGTTGTTGCTAACACCAGTTTCTGTGGAACAATGGTCTCTGGGGCGGAGGGCTGTGCTGTCTCCGGCTCAAAGCATCTGGACAGGGCATCTGCCTTAATGTTTTTGCTACCTGGAGTGTATGTAATTATAAATCTGAACCTCGAGAAAAACAAAGACCATTGAGCCTGACGGGGGCTTAATCTCTTAGCTCCCTCGATATATTCCAAGTTTTTGTGATCAGTATAAACTGTAATCGTATGTTCTGCTCCTTCCAACCAATGACGCCATTCTTCAAAGGCCAATTTGATGGCCAGGAGCTCTCTGTTGCCTATATCGTAGTTTCTCTCTGCCGGAAAGAACCTACGAGAAAAATAGGCACATGGATGCAATCTACCCTGCAACCCTGACCACTGGGACAGCACAGCCCCTACCCCGACCTCCGAGGTGTCCACCTCAACAATAAAGGGATAGGCTGTATCAACGTGTCTTAGGATGGGTGCAGAGCAAAACAAATCTTTCAATGTGGAGAATGCATGCAGAGCTTCTGAAGACCAGTGTGTAGTATCTGCCCCTTTTTTAGTGAGACTGGTGAGGGGTGCAATGACAGTGGAGTACCCCTTTATGAACCTTCTATAGTAATTGGCAAAGCCTAAAAATCTCTGAAGAGATTTCAACCCCACAGGTTGAGGCCATTCCAACACAGCAGAGACCTTGGCAGGATCCATAGACAGGCCCGAGGTGGAAATTATGTATCCTAAAAATGTGACAGATGTCACCTCGAAGATACATTTCTCCAGTTTAGCGTAAAGCATGTTTTGCCTTAGTTTGTCCAATACAAACTTGACGTGTGTCCTGTGCTCAGAGAGGTTGTTTGAGAAAATAAGTATATCATCTAGGTATACCAACACGAATTTGCCCAACACCTCTCTGAATACCTCATTAATTAGTTCTTGGAAGACGGCCGGGGCGTTACACAGCCCGAAGGGCATCACTAAATACTCGTAATGCCTGTCGGGCGTGTTAAAGGCCGTCTTCCATTCATCGCCCTTTCTAATCTGCACCAGGTTGTATGCACCCCTTAAATCCAATTTTGAAAAGATCTTAGCGCCGGTAACCTGTGTAAACAAGTCATCTATCAGGGGCAAAGGGGAACGATTCTTCACTGTGATTTTATTCAGGCCCCGGTAATCAATACATGGCCGCAGGCCTCCGTCTTTTTTCTTAACAAAAAAGAACCCTGCACCAGCGGGCGACCGGGAAGGGTGAATGAACCTCTTGGCTAAATTATCACGAATGTACACCTGCATGGCCACTTTCTCTGGCCCCGACAAATTGTAGAGATGACCCCTAGGGGTGCAACCTGATCGGAGATCGATGGGGCAATCAAATGGGCGATGTGGAGGTAACTTATCAGCAGCCTTGGAACAGAACACATCGGAATACTCGGAATATTGTACTGGTACCCCCTCCAAATGAATCCTGGTCTGGCCCAGTGTCACTGTAACGATCGGTGAAGCACAGAGAGGGTCTAATTACCGGTGATCTGCAGTATCACAGGAAATACAGATGTATACCAGATTACACGTGATCTGCAGTATCACCGATAATCCGATATACTAACTAACCTCTGTTCACCTGAGTAGAGTGTAGTGTTTGGTGTAACAGTAACACTTGGAGGCCTAGGCCTCAGTGCAGCAAGGAAAACTGCACGGATTCCTTCCGCAGACCTGAGCTCTCCAAGACGGGAGGAGTCAGACTGACAGTAGGAAGGATAGTCCGAGAGTGACACTCAGGAGGAAGTGTCACTAACAGGACGGGGAACCGCCTCCAATAGTGAGGTCGGTTCTCGAGGTCGGACAAGCCAGGTCGTAACACATGGACAGATAAAGTACAGATACAGTAGGCAGAGGCGGAGTCTAAGTACAGGCAGGGTTCAGCAACGGGTATCAGAAATATCAAGGTACAAAATCAGGAGGCAGAAACAGAGTCTAAGGACGAGCCGGGGTTCGGCTACAGGTATCAGAAATATCGAGGTACAAGATCAGAGTTCAGGAGGATAGTCAAGGCAGGCAAAAGTCATAACAAATAAATACAATCAAACTAGTACTTTAGCTATCAACAGAATCTAGCTAAGTGTAGGATTACAGCTCCAGCTGGTCCCTGCACACTTGCGGATCTGACTACGGATCTGGGTGCTCCCACATGTGTGATCGCAACACCAGACAAAGAGCAAGTGAACAGCCAGCAGTATAAATACTCAAGGACCTTTCCAGGACCTCCCTAATTGCTGGACCAATGAGAGTTGTGGAAAATGTCAGCTGACCAGCCTGGTCAGCTGACTCACTTCTGGCTGTTATTTAAACTCAGCCTCTGTGCTCGCGCGCGTGTAAGTCTGAATCTTGGTGGACTATCAGTCCCAGCCACACCAGTACTGTTTTGCAATGTATCTAGTGAACCAAGTGCGGGAGCCGCCTCCAATGCGGATTCCGCCGTTACCGATGCGGATTCCGCCGTTCCCAATGCAGATTCCGCCGTTCCCAATGCGGATTCCGCCGCTCTGCCTGAGCGGCATGCGGCGTTTTTTCCGCGTTGTGGCGTCCTGCTGGACGCGGAAACAGCCGCCTCACCTTGAGAGGCCGCGGCTTTTCCGCGTTTCATTACAGTCACCCTCCCTAAACACTGCTGAAAACAATGAGTTGACCAGCTAGTTAGCTGACCAGTAGCCCAATTGATTTGTGGGGAGTGACGGTGCAACCATGGCATGCCAAGGATGACTGTGGAGGTGGTCATGTGTAACACAAAAAACTGCAGTTTCTCCTTATGTAACACCCATATAGTGACTTCCACCTCTGGTGTCTGAGACAGCGGATGATTACTTTGCAGGGGGGAATCATCTACTGCCGTAACTTGAATGGGTGGTTTTACCGGGGTGAGCAGAATACCCAATTTCTTTGCAAATTCAAAATCCATAAAATTAGCTGCAGATCCTGAGTCAACAAAAGCCTCAGAAACCTCAGTTTTATCCTCCCACGTAACAGTACAAGGAAGAAGTAACCGTTTCTCTTCTAGGGGTAAAAGTCGAGCGCCTAGGGTGTTACCCCCTACAACTCCTAGGCGGTAGCGTTTCCCGACTTGTTAGGGCAATTACGTACTCTATGACCCCCCTCTGCGCAGTAAAGACACAGCTGCTTAGACATCCTACGTCTTCGCTCCACTTGGGATAGTTTCGACCGACCAATTTGCATAGGTTCGGGTGGAGGCGAGACGGGAGGAGGTGGAGTTACTGGAGGCGCAGCGTAGGACACCATTCTTACAGGACTACTACCCCGGGTCTGTTTCTGATAGCGCAGCCTGCGGTCGACTCGAATGGCCGATGTAATGGCCTCATCGACTGTTTTTGGTTCCGGCAGACTTAACATGAGATCGGAGACCTCATCTGACAACCCTGATAAGAAACAATCTAAGAGGGCATAGGTGTCCCACCTGGCTGAAACTGACCACCTCCTAAATTCGGCTGCATAATCCTCGACCGGACCCTTGCCTTGACGCAAAAGCTTGAGCTTCCGCTCGGAGGTCGCAGCAAGGTCTGGGTCGTCGTAAATTACTGCCATCGGTTTAAAAAATTAATCCACTGATGAGAGGGCTAAGTCTCCGGTGGGCAAACTGTACGCCCACGTCTGAGAATCGCCTGACAACAAAGTCTTAATAAATGTGACCCTTTGGGCCATATTTCCAGAAGATCAAGGTCTCAACTCAAAGTAAGATAACACTCTACTCCTAAAATTTCGGAAGTCAGATCTGTGACCAGAAAATTTCTCAGGTACAGGCAAACGTATGTCAGAGCTAGGAGGGGATCGCACCTCGTCCACTGCCGTCTGGAGAGTTTGTAAAGAACCAGATAAGGCTTCAATCATAGTCTTGTGACTACCCAGCACTTGGTTGATGTTTTCCACCGAAGTGGCAAGTGCGCCTAGACGATCAGTGTGTGCGTCCATTTGCATTTTTGGTCTGGCGTTCTGTAACGATCGGTGTAACACAGAGAGGGTCTGATTACCGGTGAACTGCAGTATTACCGAGAATACAGAGTATACCCGATTATTGGTGATCTGCAGTATCACCGATAATCAGATATATCTACTAACCTCTGGACACCTGAGATAACAAGTGAGTGATAGATGCAACAGTATACTTTGAGTACTGCACCTCAGGAGAAGGTACAGGAGCAGTAAAGAGTACTGCACAGAAGTAGGTTCCTTCCGATGGCCTAGACTCTCCCGGGGGAGGAGCTAGGCTAAGAGTAGGAAGGTCAGAGCGTGAGTGACACCAGTGAGGGGGTGTCACTAACAGATCTGTGAACTGCCTCTAACAGTAGGGCCAGTTCTCGAGGTCGGGCAAGCCAGGTCGTTAACACACAGACAGATAAGGTACAGATTCAGGAGACAGATACGTAATCCAATAGACAGGCAGAGTTTGGCAACAGGATATCAGAATAGCGAGGTACAGAGTCAGGAGGCAAATACTGAGTTCAGGAATGAGCAGAGTTTGGCAACAGGATATCAGAAATAGCAAGGTACAGAATCAGAGTTCAGAGGAATAGTCAGGCAGGCAAAAGGTCATAACAAATAATACAGATCAATATTCCTAATGCTAAGGTGTGAGGTCCTTGATCGTCAACACCTTTGGAAACTATGCTAGAACACAGATACAGACAAGGTCTGAGTGCTACCACGTTGTGATCGCAACGCCAGACACCAGAGAAGTGACCAGCACCCAGTATATATACCATAGCGCTCACCAGCGCCACCCCTAAGTGCTGGACCAATGGATGGTGGTAAAAATGCCAGCTGACCAGCTTGGTCAGCTGACTCTTCTCTGGCTGTCATATAAGCTCTGCCTCTCAGCGCGCGCGTCCTTCTGAACCTGTGTGGACTAGCAGTCCCAGCCACACCAGACATGTCTTGCAATTTATCTGCCGATTCGGGCGCGGGGGTCGCCGCACCGCTCTCCAAGTTAGCGGCAACTTCCCCGCGTCCAACCACAATGTTTGTAGTATTGCCATGCGTGCAATCCGCCGCGTCCAACGCGGACTCCACCGCTCTGCCCATGCGGCAGTTTCTTCGCGTTGTGCCGCCCTGTTGGACGCGGAAACAGCCGCCTCATTCTGAATACTTGCGGCGGCTTTTCCGCGTTTCTTCACACTTACCCATCCAGAAAGCCTCACATTTGTCCTGATTGATCTTGGAACCTGATGCCAACGAGTAACGGGCAATCTCTGCACAAACGCCTTCTGCCTCCTCCTGCCCAGAGACCACCACAGTCACATCATCAGCATTGGCCACAACCTTGAGAGGAGGCACACCAGCATTGCCCGACGGCACTCCACACAAAGCTCCACCCTCAATCCTCCGTATGAAAGGATCAATGGCAAAAGCATATGGCAGGGGACTCAAGGGACACCCCTGGCGCACCCCTGATCTACCCTCAAAGGTCTGTCCAACCCAACCATTGACAAGCAGGAAACTTTCAGCACCTTTGTACAAAACTTTCAGCCAATTGATAAACCTCCCCAGCAGACCATACTTACTAAGGAGAATCCACAGATACTCATGATTGACATGATCAAAAGCTTTTGCCTGATCCAACGCCAGTAAGTACTTTCCCCAACCAGCAGCCTTGCACCTCTCCAGAATCTCCCGGACCGTTGATACGGCTGAAAAAGTGCTCCTCCCCTGAATAGAACAATGCTGCTGGCGAGAAAGCACCCCATTTGCCACCTGGCTCAGACGCCAAAAAATTATTTTAGCCAGAATCTTTCGATCAACATTGAGAAGGCTGATGGGCCGCCAATTCTCAATCATTGAAGAATCTTTACCCTTTGATAGAAGAATAACTGCTGATTCTCTCATAGAGGAAGGAAGCTCATCCTCTGCATGGCTGCGATTGTAAACCTCTGCTAACTCAGGAGCCAGAATGTCTTTGAAGACTTTATAAAACTCCGCCGTCAGTCCATCCGGACTCGGAGTCTTCTTAACAGCAAGACATTCTATGGCTTTCGCCACTTCCTCAGCAGAAATTCTTTCCGTCAAAAACGCAAGGGGAACATCTACATTTTCCAGTCCTGGAATATTACACAAGAAAGACTCCATCACTGTCTCATCAAGAGGTCTGCTACCCAACAGTTCAGCATAAAAGGATCTCACGATTTCCAGAATCCCTGCTCTGGACTGCACCAGAGATCCTGTACTATCCTTGAGACCATAGATGACCTTAACTGCTACACTTTGTTTGCAATTCTGATAAGGGTCCGGCGAGTGACTTTTACCGTAATCCCTTTCCAGAAGCAAAGAAGCATGCCGATCATACTGACTCTTGCGCAACAAATCCTTGATCCTTTTGATCACCCCAGGATCTCCATCCCCCGAGACAGCGATTTCAAGTTTCCGCCTCAGACGCTGGTAGGTAACATATTTACCAAAAGCTCTCTTTTTTGCTATGTTCTTAAAAAGACCTACTGCCCGCCTTTTGACCATCTACCACCACTCTGACCTACTGCTGCAACAGTCCAGAAAAGTAACCTGTGCCTGAAAAAAATCCCTGAAAGATTGTCTTACACTTTCTTCTTTCAACAGCAACGAATTTAATCTCCAGATACCCTTTCCTTTTGGAGGGACATCTGCAACATTTAACACCACAGACAGAATACAGTGATCAGAGAACTCCACCACCTGCACCTTTGAAGATGAGGAGGCAGAGCTCTCCTTAACAAAAAACCTATCTATCCTACTCCTACGTTCTCCACTGAAATAAGTGAACCCTGTGTCATGTGGAGTGTGCTTTATATGCACATCTACTAGACCAGCATCTCTAACCATATTATTCAAAAAGTTACTGTCGTAGCCCAGGCAGGTCTTGGTACCTCTCCTGTCTCTTTGCCTGACTATGGTATTGAAATCACCACCAAAGACCACCTCCTGGGCTGTAAACAGAAATGGCTTGATCTCTGTAAAGAGGCATTTCCTATCTCTCTCGGATTGAGGTCCATAGATGTTAATTAGCCTCAAATCCTGCCCCCTTACAGAGACATCTATGACCAAGCAACGCCCCATCTCAACTTCACTTACTCGCCGGAAAGTTACCATGTCGGTCTTAAAAAGGACCGCCACCCCAGTATAAGGCTCAGCCGCAAGAGACCAATAAGAGGGACCGTAATGCCAGTCCCTCTTAGCTTCATGGATGTCAGACAGTGTTTGAAGCCTGGTCTCCTGCAAAAATAAAATGTCGGCATTAAACTGACCGAGAAAAAATATGGCTTCCCTTCGAGCACTTACAGATCTCATACTAGCAACATTAATGGTTGCCAGTTTCAAAGGGATGGGAACCTCCATCAGAATAAATGAAAAGAGATTGCCTAGCCTTCCTTAAACTGCCTCTTCCGCCTCCCCACCAGAGGATATCTCCATACCCTCTGTTTTCCCATCACCATCAAATTCACCTTCTGCATCACTATTTACAGTATTACTTTCAGACATATCAGATTGATCAGATAACACATCAAACTTATTTTTGACCGAAACAGATTTCTTTTTCTTGATCTCCTCTAATTTTTCATTTGCTTTTTTTCCGTCACCATCCTCCTTCTTTCCTTCCTTCTTTCTTTTGCAGACATGACCACTGTGAAATTCTCTGACTCATCCACCTCCTTCTCTTTCACCTCCCCACTTTGTTTATTCCTCCCTCTCCCTCTGCCTACACATTCTGCCTTTGTTTCTTTTGGGGCTCTGGCATTAGCCTTCCTCTCCTTCTCGACCTCCTCCCCTTTAGAAACTTCTTCCATATTATTCTTTTTCCCAGAAGGTGTCTCTTTCCCCTCCTCAGAAAACGTTTTTTTGTACACAGAAAATATGTTTTTCCCTCCACCAGGTTCTGCAATCTTAAAAATTGCCTCAGTTCCCAGAGCCGCCTCCCTCATCCTGGCGGCCACCTGGACCAGGGAAGGAGGAGGAGAAGGTGGAGACATTGACTTCAACACCGATATAAAAGGCGCCAACACACCCTGCGATTCCAAGGCGGCGGACCCCGATTGTGACGGTCCACTACCAGTGGCCACCTCTTCACAGTCCTCCTCTAAAATTTTCTCTATCTCTTTCACAACTTCCTCATCCACATTGGCCCATGATTCAGGACACTGCAAGTATGGGTGACCCAACTTAAGACATATGCTACATCGAATATCCTTGCAGTCTTTTGCTAAGTGCCCTAAAGCATGGCAACGTGAACACTTCAACTCCTTACAGGAGATACTGTAGTGACTGTGAGAGCCACATTTGTAACACGCACGAGGCTGCCCCTGATAGTAGACCGCCATTCTGTCTTTTCCGATAAAGACAGAGGTAGGGATGTGTTTCACCACATTCCCCACACTGTCCAATCTTACCATCAGCTCACAACCTCCCCCCCAGATCCCGAACTCATCCATCACCTTTTTTGGCTCATTCAATGGTTTCCCATAGTTTCTTAGCCAGACCATAAGATCATGCACAGGTATGGATTCATTCGGGACCACGATTGTCACCTTTTTGTCCATCGACCGACCAGACACAGACTGGGGAACTAACCCAGACCACTCCTCGCTTGCTTTCCAGGTTTTTTCATACTTCTCCCAGAATGTGTCCAGGCCAGTCGGGGACAAAAAGCTGACATAGAAAAAGGAAGGGGGGCTTTCAGGAGTCAAGATGGCATAGAAGTCCACCGCCTTGAAACCCATCTTCAACAACAGCTGAATAAATGTTTTCTGTGTGAATGTCACACTATCTCCCCTTCTGTAGCTCACTCTCACCACATTCCTTCTATTCCCTGCAGACTGACCAGCCACATCATGCACAGACTGTTTTGATATTTTATTACTCGCATTTTTCTTTAATGTATTTGCATACGATACATTTTTCACACCAGACACTGCTACCACATTTTGTTTATTTACAGGCATTTTATCAGTGGCATTAAGATTCCTCCCACCCTCCTCCTCCCCCTGTACACTTTCTACACTCTTTTTGCTTACCCCCTCCAGACCATCCTCCCTCCTTCTCTTTGCTGCCTGTATAACCCCTTTTGCAGTAATGCCCATTACCTTTTCAGCTGTGTTGTGAGCTTCCAGAGCAGCATCAGATGATGCTGCCCTATTCTCAATGCCTCCACCTTCCATCCTCACTTCCAGCAGCCCGCAGGGAGGAGCAGGCACCATACCACTCATGCCTCCTTCCTGCAGTCCATCAGCCTTCACTTCCCTGCTGTTTGCTGAACCGGAAGTGACCCCTGGAGCAGCACTGACATCACTTCCTGTTTCAGCATGCCCAATTTCCGCACATTGCGCCGCTGCTGGGGCATTAGGGGAGCTCTGCCCACCTGCCAGCACCTCTGCAGATGCTCCCCCAGCCCCCCCCCCCACCGCAAAAAACACGCTCCCCCCCCATTCTGGCCGCTGCCGTTAGGCCATGCCCCCACCGTTAGGCCACGCCCCCATGTCGACTCCAGGAACCATTGCCATCTTGGGTAAAGGCAAAGCTTGCCCATTCCCTACCAAACCAAAATTTACAGCATTGCTGGACATCACTGGATTATTACACACAGGGGAAGGACTCACAAGGTAGGGATTTGAAACATTTGGAAAATTTACACTGGGAAATAGGTTTGGAGACACATTAGGAAAAGGGGAAGGGGAAGGGGATTGGGACAAAGACAAACTTTGCTGCAACAATTGATTGTTCATACTATTAACATAACTTTGATAGTGTAAATTAGGATACATCTCTGTTGCATGTAATTCGAACCAGCAGAGTCCTGCACAACATGCAAATGCATACTGCTGCTTCCAGGCATTAGGCTGGGTCCACACTAGACCCAGTTGCAGGACGGATGCTGCAGTCCGTGCTCAGGGGAACTCCCGCGGACCGCAAACGGATCCGTTTTACCAAAAAGTGCATCCGTTTTGCATCCGTTTCCGGTCCGTTTTTAACCCCAAAAAACGGACAGAAAACGTTTCTATGCTTTTCAATGGAATTTAGGCCAAAAGGGAGGAGTTTTTGGGACAATAATCAATCAATTTGAATGGTAAAATTCAATGGGCAGGACATGGGTGTTGTCAATTCAGTGGGCAGGACATGGGTGTGGTTAATGTTTTCCAAAAAAGGTTAATTAACCTTTTTTGAGCATGGGGAATGTAGTTGAGGTGGCTGTGGGAGTGGATTTGGAACAATAGCCGGGAAGTGGGAGTGGTTTTTCTGTAAAGAAAGTAGATTAGCACCATGTAAGGATATTTTTAATGTACAGGGGAGTGTTTTGGGAGTGGCTTTGATGTCTATTGTGTGAAACACCTGTTTTCAGCACATTCCAGCAGGAGAGCACTCCAGCCACTCCAGCACTGCTGCCCAGCCAAGGCCATGGACCCCATTGTCTTTATGTACTGGCTTAACCTAGCCTGGCTGGGTGTCCTGCTGTACTATGCCGGAAACCTCCTGGAGTCAAGTCGGAGACGGTGGTGGGTGCATCCCCTGTTACAAGAGAGGGAGAGGAAAGGGCAGTTCTCTCAGCTCTACAGAGACCTCAGACGACACCCACCAAAGTTCTTCAACTACTGCTGGATGTCTGTGAGTGTGTAAGTACACTTGATTACCAATTTTACCTATACTTTACCTTGTCCTGTTCCCATATTTGTCACATTGCTAATGGTGATATCCCTTCCTTTTTGAAGCTTTGATAAACTTCTGGAGATGTTGAGGCCCCATCTTCAGAAGAAAGACACCAGGTTGCGGAAGTCCATCACCCCAGAGGAACAACTTCTGATCACCTTGCGGTATGTAATGTCTGCTTTACCTATACCACTTTTCATTTTGTATTGATGAGGAGACAATTTTGTAAACAAACAAAAACTTTATTTTTTTGGGAGTTTTTATTGAATAACTACCAACATGGTAGGTTATAAAGTTCTCCTTCCAACCTGGAAGAGACAGGTTTAGAAAATGTACTTGCTGTTCAGGCATTCAGGTCTTTACATTTTGTGTCTTTGTTTTCCCCTTCCCCCCAGAACACATGTCTTGCACATTACCGGGGTCAGCCCAGCTTGGACAATAGACAATTGTCTTTGCTATCTGCTGTTCAGGGAGAAAGATTAGCTCTATTGACCCAGGGGGTGTGGGACATTGGCCATGAGCAGCAAACATCTGTAGTGCAAAGTAATTTAAGTGTAGTACCTAGAACACATCTTAAAATTTCTATAAAATGTAAACAATGTTGCTCACAAGGTGGATCCCACACACTGCCTGCCTCAGTAGATTGAGCTACCTGCCATTGAAGGCCTAGGATCATCATCATCCCTTTGTCGTGTTGATGGAAAGCTACGTTGGGCATGTGTTGATCACAAGGCCTTCAAAGGCAGGTAGCAAATCTTTTGACCCAGGGGGTGTGGGACATTGGCCATGAGCAGCAAACCTCTATAGTGCAAAGTAATTTAAGTGCAGTACCTAGAACACATCTTAAAATTTCTATAAAATGTAAACAATGTTGCTCACAAGGTGGATCCCACACACTGCCTGCCTCAGTAGATTGAGCTACCTGCCATTGAAGGCCTAGGGTCATCATCATCCCTTTGTCGTGTTGATGGAAAGCTACGTTGGGCATGTGTTGATCACAAGGCCTTCAAAGGCAGGTAGCAAATCTATTGACCCAGGGGGTGTGGGACATTGGCCATGAGCAGCAAACCTCTATAGTGCAAAGTAATTTAAGTGCAGTACCTAGAACACATCTTAAAATTTCTATAAAATGTAAACAATGTTGCTCACAAGGTGGATCCCACACACTGCCTGCCTCAGTAGATTGAGCTACCTGCCATTGAAGGCCTAGGATCATCATCATCATCCCTTTGTCGTGTTGATGGAAAGCTACGTTGGGCATGTGTTGATCTCAAGGCCTTCAAAGGCAGGTAGCAAATCTAGTGACCCAGGGGGTGTGGGACATTGGCCATGAGCAGCAAATCCTACTTTTTAGGATCTTGTTCAGGGAAAAAAGAGTAGTTTCCACCTATTTGCTGGGAAGACGTATTAGGGGGGCTGGGTTGCATGCCGCCACCTAGCTGAGTATAAACGGGACGTTCATCTGCTTGAGAGGGAGGGAAGGAAGGGCCTTGCTGATAACTCTGGTATGACTGAGAGGGAGATGGACCCTGGTATGGCTGAGTGTGAGAAGGTTGCCATGCGCTAGGTGGCCTACTTGGTGCAGGTGAGAATTCAAAATGACTTTTGATACACTCAAGCAAACTACACTGGCACTGTATTAAACGATGTCGTGGCACTTGTTCCATTAAAGGCAAAAGTGACATCACCGAGTAGTACAATTGGCTGTTCTGGTGTTGCATTATCCGGTCAATCTCGTGGCGATGCTGCATGTGTAGAGATTGAATCTGCTCCTGAAACATCTGCCTTTCCTTTTGGAGTACTTGGTTGGATTCATCTAATTGTTTTTTTAGCATTTCTATGTGTTGCAAATATTGTTGTGATAGACCAGAACTTGTATCCTGTAGTCTTCGTGAAACCATACTTTCTTGATTGCGCATCATTCCAACCAAACTTGAATCAGCTCCAGCCATCTGAACATTAGCTGTTCTGCTCTGTCCACGAGCACTTGTAGGGCGAGCAGCTGGTCGTCTGGCTTCTGAACGAGTGGTTTCAGCATTTGCTTTGTCGGTGGCAGGTTGTGCGTCTGGCCGTGGAGTAGATGTGGAAGGGGTTGGTGACTCAGATGTCATAGAATCATCCTCTGCTATGTCATCCACGTTGATGGTTGTCAAGTCTTCAAAGGAATGTTCAGGGGATGAATCCCAATTTGTCGCAGCAGGTGCTTCATTAGAATCATCCATGAGTGCATCAAAATTATCTTCAGTACTGTGGGTAGAAAAGAAACAGCAATGGTTACATGTGTGAAAAGTAGAGGCGCATCGGTGTTTACCAAAAAAAAAAAAAGAACTAGAGAGATTAAACTGTTGTGGGAGAGCATACACATAACAGCAATTTCAAGTTGCAAACTTCGCTCACTCACCCTCGCGCTTGTACGAGTGGTTGTAAGAATGAAAGAAGACGAGTGTGGCAATATGGAGTCCTTTTCGATGCACCACTTCCACTCCTCTGTTCTTCTTTCTCCACCTTAAGTTCCTTGACAAAACTGTCCCGTATACTTCGCCATTTTGTCTTCATTTTTTCAACTGTGTAAACAACAAACAAACAATATGTTTTCATTTCATTTCAGGTTCCTTGCGACGGGACAAAGCTATGCAAGTCTACATCTAACATTCAGAGTGGGCAAAAGCACCGTCGCCAACATCGTGAACAGGACAAGCCGGGTGATCTGGAGCAAGCTCGTCGAGAAGTACATGCCAGTTCCCGACTCTAAAAAGTGGATGGAGGTTGCTGAACTGTTCTGGGATAGGTGCAACTTCCCGAACTGCCTAGGAGCCATTGAAGGCAAACATATGTGGCTACAGAAGCCAGCGAGGAGTGGGAGTCTGTATTTTAATTATAAAAAGTACTTTAGTTTGGTACTCCTTGCTGTAGCCGACGCAGACTACAAGTTTGTCTACGTCGACGTTGGCTCCAACGCGGTTCAAGTGACTCGGGGATATTCCAGCGCTCCAGGTTGCATGGACTACTGAACGAGGACCGGCTGGACATCCCCGGGGACAAGCCATGGCCTGGAAGAACATCGCCCAGCTACCCCTACGTGTTTGTTGGCGACGAGGCCATTGCCTTGTCACACCATGTCATGCGGCCGTATGGGATGAGAGGCCTCGGCCGCCAGCAACGCGTGTTCAATTACCGGTTGACAAGGGCTCGTAGGATGGTGGAGTGTACATTTGGCATCATGTCGAACAAGTGGAGGATGTTCCACTCGCCACTACAGCTGAGCCCTGCCAACGCCACAGCTGTAGTTAAAGCAGCTTGCATCCTAAACAACTTTGTTCGACAGGAGCAAGGGTACAATCTCCAGCATGCCGACATAGACTACTTGCCCCAAATTCGCCGGTATGCGACAAGGGGTAGGGTTCAGGCCCAGAGGAATTGGGATCGGTTGGCACAGTACTTCTTGTCGCCGGAGGGGTACTTCCCATACCAAGACATTATTGTGCCTCTTTGAGTGCACATTTTTGTTGCTGTACTTGTTTTGGGTTTTTTTAGTGGGGGTGGGGGGGGGGGGTGGGGGGGGGGTGATTACGCTGTATTTAGTTATACATTTTATATGTAAATTTTTAATTGTATATTTCTTTGTTTAATAAAATTTTTCTAAACTTTTTACAGATGAGTGTTCTTATAAATGCAACATGTGTGGCACTGGGGAAGGCAGTTTAGGAGACACTTCAGGGGGGCAGAGCATTTTTGAGACAATGAGTGGGCTAGATTGAGGGGGGAGGGGACGGTGGGGGGCTAGAGAGTGGCAGTTTAGGAGACACTGGAGGGGGGGGGCAGAGAGTGGCATTTAGATTACTTAAAAACATGTATTTCAAACCACACAGATATGAGGGGGCACACTTACGTTCCTTGGCCTGCTTCCTGGCTGGAAACTTGTCATACTCAGGAACAAATTGCTTTGTGATCTCCTCCCATACCCTCCTGGCATGCTGTAGGTCACTATAGAGGTCATTCTGTGATGATTTGCTCAGCTGCCTGTGCAGGCAGCCAGCCTTTTGACCATTGTGTAGGTTTGCATGCTGCAGGACTCTGGAAAGAAGAGCTTCTGTCAGTTTTGCAGCTTGTGCTTGCAGAGGAATTTGCATACGTTGTCATGCAAATTGCCTGGCCACATTCATTGGAGGCGTGTACTATAAGTACTATGTCTTTCCCACAATGCTGGGCTGTTCATAAGGATTTCGTCCTATGTAACACTCCTGGTGGGGTGTCAGCCTTGCTCTCTGTTTGAACATCAGCTTAGAGTAATTCCTGAATCTGCGCTAGGCAGATTTCCCTAGTGCAGTTAGGATTGTATTATCTGTATTGCCTGTTCTGTCTGTCTGTGGGGTGCTAACCAGAGCAGCGGTTGCTACTGGTAGGCCCTTCTGTTCTGTTATTATCTTCTCTGGATCGCACTAGTCTCTTTGCGCTAGTGCTGTGGATCCTTCTGTTCTGTCTTCTGGGATCGCGCTAGCCACTTTTCGCTAGCGCTGGGGATCCTTCTGTTCTGTCTCCTGGGATCGCGCTAGCTACTTTTCGCTAGCGCTGGGGATCCTTCTGTTCTGTCTTCTGGGATCGCGCTAGCCACTTTTCGCTAGCGCTGGGGATCCTTCTGTTCTGCTACTCTGTACTTGGATCGCGCTAGCCACTTTTCGCTAGTGCTGTGGATCCTATCTCTCGCTTGTCCCTGTTTTCGTGTGTCTGTCTGCTACGCTTGCTGGAGGCTCGGTGAGGTAACCGTTAAGCAAGCGCTCGCGTCCTCTGTTTCATGTTTGTCTGTTAATGGTTGGTTAGGCGTGCTTGTCTCTATTGTGCTTATCACGTGGAGACCGCGCATAACCGCGTGCACTGTTGCGAATGAGTGCGGTGTTCGCGGTTAGCTAGCGTTTGTTATTTTCCGTATCTCCTCATTGTATTATTTGCTGTGCCTTTGCTAACCTCGTATTCTGTCCTGATCTGCCTTGTGTCTCGTCTGGCGATCTGTTAAGCTTGGGGGTGTAATCTCCACAGTCAGCATACAACACATAAGCTGACGTGAAGGAGGTACACACACCAGCACAAGGGATCAGGATATCCCCAGTTTAGTGGAGGAGAGGACTGACTCCAATAGGAGATTGTGGTGCACAGAGCCGGTGCAGATCTGAACAGCCACAAACACTTTCGTAATAACGTCTCAGCGCAAGGTAGCGCTGAGCGCATAAACCAGGACTGAGGAGATCAGGACAGGTAGACAGAATGAACGCTTGCTAGCTAGCGATTACTTAGCGACAGCAAGCGTCCAAAACCAGACAGACTGGAATGAGGCAGCCAATGCGTTGCGGCGATGGCGTGCCTCACAAAGACAGGACAGGAGAGACAGGAAATAGCAGGATCGAGATAGATAAACGTAACACAGATAAATATACAATAAGTATGTTTTCCTAGCGTATTACAATTACAGCTATCAATGAAACTATTCGTAACGTCTGACTAACATATGTATATATTGGCAATGAACCGATATATGACATAAGCAGGAACTCTGACTAAGACTGAAGTAATACAGGGAACAGGACTCAGAAGGATTCGCTATCTCTTCGCAGAGATGAACGCAATCCACAAACAGGACCAGGAACAGGATTCAGAAGGATTCGTTATCTCTTCACAGAGATGAACGCAATCCACAAACAGGACCAGGAACAGGATAACTAGCTCAGCACGGGTGTTCACGATACGCGCAAACTACCAAAACGTGCTGGAAAACTGACTAGCTGAACACAGGAAATAAACAGTTCGTGTACGTATATATCAGCGACACTGATATATTAACGTAACACGAATACAAGGAAAATAACAAAATGCGCAAGTATGCGTATATATTGGCGATGAACCAATATATGACACAAGACAAGCAAGTAGCAACTTCTAGAACAAGAGCAGAACTAGGAGGACTCGCTGACCCCTTCGCAGGAGTCAGCGCAGTCCACACGGACCAGGAACGAGGTGGGGCACGAGCAGAGTAACAGATAGAGTCTGAAACTATGATAGCCCATGAGGCATTGCAGGAAGCAGTTCTTTATACTGAGGTCATCCAATGGGAGCAGACCTGCAGATTCCCACACAAGTGAATGGTAATTAATCACAGGCTGATAGCAGGAAAAGGCAGACAATGATATGCAGCCTGCAGGAAAGGGACCGCCCCTCCACTGCAGCAGACAATGTTTGTTTACACAAAAGCATATTAAACTGTCATTAACTTCAGAGCGACTGCAGATGGAATCAGCAACTAGTTTAAGTGCAAACCAAACTATGCAAGCAAATGCATGTAATGACATTAGAACTGCTTGGTTTGCAATACCACTGCAGTCAGCAGAAAACGCTGCAGAAGCGATCATAACAGTACCCCCTCCCTTAAACGCGGCCTCTGGACGCCTATGAAAACTGACATATTTCTCCTGAACCACCCAAACCAAAAAATCAGAAGTGGGAAATCCAGCAAACTGATCTGACTGAAAATTCATGAAGGTCGGATCCGTCCGACAAAACCAAATTCCTGAATCAGTCTCACCAAAACTAGACCAATTGGAACCAGAACCTACCGAACCATGCCCGTCAGCACTACAAGCCTCAGTGTGATACCCATCAGAACCACGACTTCCAGAGAAAAGCCCCCAGAAACTCTCTGAGCGATACCCACCGCCTTCTCGGGACTGTCCAAAAACGCCAAAGCCTTTACAATGCCCACCGGAACTGTCCCCACCAACACAAAACCCACCGTTGAACCAGTCCAAGGTACCAGGACAAGTTTCCTCAGAGATCTCCCAGAACACTTGGAAGCTCCAAAGAGATCCCCACAGGTCAGAACGCCCCTTAGGGACACATGGAGAACCATCAAGAACCCCTATGGAACCCAGGGCAACTCTAGAGTCAGGGTCACAAGGACAAACATCAAGATCAGGGTTTTTAGGGACCAGAACCATCTCCGGGCATGCAGGCCAACCGGCAACATCAGAACATGTCTCCACTAGGGAAGCGTGTGAGCACGCCAACACAGACACACTTGGGCATTCTGGCATACGAAGCACATCTGGGCACACTGGCACAAGAGAGACTTCTGGGCATGTCAAGGAACTGCAAACCTCAAAGTCAGTCAAGGTAGGACCGAAACCAGGACTGGGCAAAAAAAAATCATCATGACTAGACTTCACAGTTACTGGATTGTCACTAAAAAATGCAGGATTAGACTTAGATGTCTCTGATTCCAGCAAAGTTATTAACAAATCATGTTCAGGGGCATTTACAAGACAGGACAAATCTTCTGATGTATGCACCGAACTAGACAGGGTTCCCATAACTTCTTCTGGACTAGACAGAGACTCATCAAATACACTGGATTGGAGCTCATGAAGGGCTGCAAAACAAGTCAGTAGTGCAGCAATCCCCACTGAACTAGGCAAAACTGAGTAACTCACTGGACAGGAAGGGGACTCAGGAATTTCTGCCACACCGGCCAGAGAACCAGAATTTTCCAGGATACAGGGCTGGGTTTCAGAAACACTCATTAACCCGGACTGAAATTCTGAGATTTCTATTATTTTTTCCAGCGAGTCAGAATTATCCATGTTACAGGGCAAGACTTTTGAAACATTCAGAGGACAGGGCTGGAGTTCCTCGGCTGTTACAACACTGGAGAGGGACTCAACAACATTGGTTAAATCAGACTGTGTACAGGGCAAGGTATCTGACACACTTGCTGACGAGGACAATATTTCAATGGCTTCTGCTTCGCTGGGCAGAAATTCATCAAGTTTTATTAGAGCAGACTGTAATTCCAAAACAGCTGCTAGACAAGTGAATATTACTGTAACACCAACTGAGGTAAGCAGTGCCTCAGACTGTTCTGCTAGAGGGTTTGAAGTATCCCAAGTACTGGGTGAAGCATAAGACTCTGTGACCACAGCTTCACTGGACAGGATCACCGAACAGTCCACACTGCAGGGCAAAACCATGGAAGCACCTGCTGGACAGCATAAGGATTCTGTGACCTGAGTTTCATTGGAGAGATCTACTGCACAATTCATGGTACAGGGCAAATTTATTGGAAAATTTTCTGAACAAGGTAATAATTCTGCGATTTCAGGTTCACATAGCAGATGCTCTGAGCTATTCACGAAACTAGAGCGAGGTGTAGAAACAGGAAGATCAAGACACAATGTTTGCGCATCTGAATCACCATTCATTTGTAAAATTGGAAAATTCAGATGCTGGGGTTCTGAGTTTACTAGACAGGATTGCTGGGACTCGGAAACTGATGTAGTGCATCTATTGGCATCTGCTGGATCAGACAGGAGTTGAACTTTATTAACACAGGTAATTTCTGCAGAAGTGTTTGCAGAGACAGGCAAGATTTTTCTGGTGTCTGTTTCACTAAACAAAGAGTCATGAGTACTGGCTAGGCTGGACTCGAAAGTCAGCAGGACCTCTGGGTCCTCTGCTGAGAAATTTGTGCAGGGCAAGATTAAGGAAGTATTAGTAATTTCTGTCTTACTGGGAAGTAACACTGAGTTATCCATGGTACAGGGTGGAATTACAGGAACTTCAATTTCACACAAAAGGAGCTCAGAATCACTCGCTGAATCAGCCAAAGGTGCTGAAGCAGGCGAGTCCTCAGGAACTGAGGAAGTGGAACAATCTCCACTTGACAGTGTGTCTTCCCTGGTATCAACTGATTGAATTGCATAAAAATCGTCCAGAATCATTCTCCACACATCGATCAATGGAGCCACAAAGTCATACCCACACACACCAGTTTTTATTAGGTTATAAGCAGACTTAATGCATGCATTCAATACTAATTCACTTTTTGCACTGTAAAACTGACAAAATGAACTTGCATCTTTCTTCCATTCATAGACCAGAGCTTCCATCTCTCCTTTCTCAAATGGAGGATCCCATGCATATTTAACAGCTGAGCATTCCGGCTGATCATAGTTTGCAAATGTGTTAGTGGCAGAAACATACATTGGGTTATTTAGCAGGTGATTGGCCGATTTCTTATTCCTAAGGATCTCCAATACCTGTAGCAAGTATTGAACTGTAGTGTATGCAAATTTCCCTTGCTGCACGAATAAATTGATCTGTTCAATACTCTGTAATATATCTTCATAATCATATTCAGATAATTCATTTAAACAAGAACCTTTATTTTCCCTGGCTAGCAATGAAAGCTCATTAGTAGTTTCATAGGTCCATTTGACTCCCCTGAATGGTGACTGAATTTCATTATCTGCTAATGGTGGAGTCTCGTTACAGATCTGATGCGCAGTCGCCAAGGGCAACGACTCCGCTGATTGTAACGCTTTTCTTTTGGAGCGTTTACGTTTGGCTTTAGACCCTGCTGCCTTAGCAGAAGAAAAGTTATCAGAACAATTATCTGCTTGCTGATTATTTTTGTAGGCAGTAGAAGGAGCAGATGATTGACAAGCTGCCAGGAGCTTATCAAAAGGGCTAGGCAAATCGGTTTTGCGCAGCCAGTTATGGATCACAAACGCTAGAAATTCCAGTGGTCTTTCTTTTAAATTGGTATGATCCAAGACATCGTAGGCCCACTGAAACAATCTTCCCTTAAATAAAACATAAACTAGCTGGGGGGCCCACGTTGAAACAGGAGTAGCCTGGAGCTCAGGATTGGCCAGGAACCTGGCACATTCAGAAAAAAACTCATTTTCTGTTTCAGAATTGAGCTTCTCAAATTTCTTAAAGGAACAGGAACCATAACAAACAGTGTCATTTTTGCTGGGAACCCCCCCCACAATGGGGATTGGTAATGGGGCTATCATAATGTTAAGCTTGGGGGTGTAATCTCCACAGTCAGCATACAACACATAAGCTGACGTGAAGGAGGTACACACACCAGCACAAGGGATCAGGATATCCCCAGTTTAGTGGAGGAGAGGACTGACTCCAATAGGAGATTGTGGTGCACAGAGCCGGTGCAGATCTGAACAGCCACAAACACTTTCGTAATAACGTCTCAGCGCAAGGTAGCGCTGAGCGCATAAACCAGGACTGAGGAGATCAGGACAGGTAGACAGAATGAACGCTTGCTAGCTAGCGATTACTTAGCGACAGCAAGCGTCCAAAACCAGACAGACTGGAATGAGGCAGCCAATGCGTTGCGGCGATGGCGTGCCTCACAAAGACAGGACAGGAGAGACAGGAAATAGCAGGATCGAGATAGATAAACGTAACACAGATAAATATACAATAAGTATGTTTTCCTAGCGTATTACAATTACAGCTATCAATGAAACTATTCGTAACGTCTGACTAACATATGTATATATTGGCAATGAACCGATATATGACATAAGCAGGAACTCTGACTAAGACTGAAGTAATACAGGGAACAGGACTCAGAAGGATTCGCTATCTCTTCGCAGAGATGAACGCAATCCACAAACAGGACCAGGAACAGGATTCAGAAGGATTCGTTATCTCTTCACAGAGATGAACGCAATCCACAAACAGGACCAGGAACAGGATAACTAGCTCAGCACGGGTGTTCACGATACGCGCAAACTACCAAAACGTGCTGGAAAACTGACTAGCTGAACACAGGAAATAAACAGTTCGTGTACGTATATATCAGCGACACTGATATATTAACGTAACACGAATACAAGGAAAATAACAAAATGCGCAAGTATGCGTATATATTGGCGATGAACCAATATATGACACAAGACAAGCAAGTAGCAACTTCTAGAACAAGAGCAGAACTAGGAGGACTCGCTGACCCCTTCGCAGGAGTCAGCGCAGTCCACACGGACCAGGAACGAGGTGGGGCACGAGCAGAGTAACAGATAGAGTCTGAAACTATGATAGCCCATGAGGCATTGCAGGAAGCAGTTCTTTATACTGAGGTCATCCAATGGGAGCAGACCTGCAGATTCCCACACAAGTGAATGGTAATTAATCACAGGCTGATAGCAGGAAAAGGCAGACAATGATATGCAGCCTGCAGGAAAGGGACCGCCCCTCCACTGCAGCAGACAATGTTTGTTTACACAAAAGCATATTAAACTGTCATTAACTTCAGAGCGACTGCAGATGGAATCAGCAACTAGTTTAAGTGCAAACCAAACTATGCAAGCAAATGCATGTAATGACATTAGAACTGCTTGGTTTGCAATACCACTGCAGTCAGCAGAAAACGCTGCAGAAGCGATCATAACACGATCGCACCTCTCGCGATCGCGTTCCTATTTCATATCTGCTGTTGTGTGTGCGCGGTCGCGGGGTGGTGACTGGATTGGCGCACACACATACAACCTGTCCCTTTGCTCATTCTCATTCGCAATCGCCTCTCTTGCGATTGTGTTCTGCGTTTCGTACAATTCCTGTCTGGCATTTGTGGAGGTACAGAGGATTGGTTCCTCTGCACTCCCCAGCGCCATCTGCCGACAGGAATTTTCCCTCTACGGGTGCGTAGCACCTTTTGCTGGGTTCTTGCAAATTATACGCTTGTGGAGGATTTCCGCCGTGTCAGCGCACGCGTTGTGCGCTGATCACGGGGAAAGTTCCACAATCGTTGTTGACCACCGCTGGGACAGGACAATCGCAACAGACAAACAAAACAGATAAACAATCCTAACTGCACTAGGGAAAACCTGCCTTGCGCAGATTCAGGAATACTCTAAGCTGATCTTCAAACAGAGAGCATGGCTGACACTCCACCGGGAGTATTACATAGGACCAAATCCTTATGGACAGCAAAGCATTGTGGGACACACATAGTACTTATAGTACACGCCTCCAATGAATGTGGCCAGGCAATTTGCATGACAACGTATGCAAATTCCTCAGCAAGCACAAGCTGCAAAACTGACAGAAGCTCTTCTTTCCAGAGTCCTGCAGCATGCAAACCTACACAATGGTCAAAAAGCTGCCTGCCTGCACAGGCAGCTGAGTAAATCATCACATGAAGCTTCAATAACTGCGGATTCGTTTTTAAAAATAAGCCGGCTTCCAGGACTGACTATACTTATTAATGCGCTTTTTCAAGTCTTATTGTAAGAAGTCCAAAGTCTCCTGCACAGTTTTGACACTCTTGTGCCACTCCACTACCGTACTCACAGTTCCGCCAGCCGTTGGAACACTGTCCCCAGCTTTATGAGCCTCCATCTTGGAGGACAGGGATGCCTTCTCAGGGCCCAGGCCCCCCAGAACCGTCCAGCCCAAGGGAGCCCAAAACCTCCACACACGAAGTCCTTCTCCCCTCCTCACACGCTCAGCCTTGACAGGGTCCCGGGTCCTGGGTAGAAATCAAGGAAATTCACTCCAGCAGCCGGATCTGCTGGAGCTCAGCAGAAGAGATCCTCTCTCCTCGGCAGCCACACACACACTGACCTCCAAGGGGCGGGGCAATGTATTGTGTGGACCCTGGCCGCGAACGGCACTTCATGTGCTAACTGTTTAGCACACCCGTGCTAAACAGTTTTCACTGCTTTGTGAATCAGGCCCTATATGTGTATACATCAATCAGGAAGTGTAATCTTGTCTTCCAGGGATCTGTAGGATTTCAAAAGCATGCTCACATACCTTGGGCAGGAATTGTTCGCAGGTTGACTGCTTAAAGGGCAGCTATGCTCACCACTATACTATCAACACTACAGTCTGAAGCCAGCCTAGCTGGCCTGGGAAGCAGAGGCGGGACAAGGTCCTCCAGCACCCAAGGCTGAGACACCAAAGTGCGCCCCTCCATCCCTGCCACCCCAGCTGTCACACACTGATTGCTATTAGACTAAGAGGTGCCACAGGGCCCACAACCTCCCCAACACCTTAATATCTAGTTATCTGGCTTGCAGTCACTGCTATGTATCCCCTTTTCTTCTTTCTTTCTGCTTCAAACACAATTAGGATTGACAGCTGAATGAATTGTGCGCCCCCTCTTACACTGCGCCCTGAGGCTGGAGCCTCTCCAGCCTATGCCTCGGCCCGGCCCTGCTGGGAAGGATGAAAAGCTAGGTGGCCATGCAACCATTCCTGCTAACCTAAAGCTTACTTGTGTCTTACAACACATTGGCTTAAGACTTTACCAAATCCAATGCTCCAATATAGGGAAGCTTCTCTGCTTGCTGTTTTGTTTTTTTGTTTTTAAAGTGTGGTGTCACAGTTCACTCATCTCCTAAACTCCAGGAAAGGCCCAGGAGTAGTCTTAGCTACTGTAATATCTATGTTACGGCAGCCAGGGCCCTTATTACACTTTCTCTTACAGGGCTATGGAAACCATTTAGCCCATGCGATAAAGCGAGGTGCAAAAATGAAATCATGCCTAGCAGAGAATGGTTTTGATCCATCAACCTCTTGGTTATGGGCCCAGCACACTTCCGCTGCACTACTCTGCAGTCTGCTTACATTTGTATACAATCTTCAAGTTTAAGAAGGGTACATTACTTCCCTTCACAAAACACAAGGCCATCCCTGGGTGGGCTTGAACCACCAACCTTTCAGTTAACAGCCAAATGCACTAACCAATTGTGCCACAAGGCTTGTGTGTATGTCATTGCTGCTAAATGGCTATATGGGGTTTTCTTCGGACAACTATTGAACACAAAATGCAAGGCCATCCCCAGGTGGGCTTGAACCACCAACCTTTCGGTTAACAGCCAAATGCACTAACCAATTGTGCCACAAGGACTGTGTGTATGTTGCTGCTGCTAAATGGCTATCTGGGGTTTTCTTCGGACAACTGTTGAACACAAAATGCAAGGCCATCCCTGGGTGGACTTGAACCACCTAACTTTTGGTTAACAGCCAAATGCACTAACCAATTGTGCCACAAGGACTGTATGTATGTTGTTACTGCTAAACAGCTATCTGGGGTTTTCTTCAGACAACTGTTGAACACAAAATGCAAGGCCATCCCTGGGTGGGCTTGAACCACCAACCTTTCGGTTAACAGCCAAATGCACTAACCAATGGCTGCCATAGCCCCTTAAGAGAAAGTGGCATTAGGGCCTTGCTGTAACGTAGATTGTAGTGTAACTATTTCAACTAATGTACCCTTCTTAAACTTGAAGATTGTATACAAATGTAAGCATACTGCAGAGTGGCGCAGCAGAAGTTAGCCAGGCGAATAATCCAGAGGATGATAGATCAAAACCATCCTCTGCTAGGTGTACTTTATTTTTTACACCTTGCTTTACCACATGGGCCAATCGGCGGCCATAGCCTCTTAAAAGAAAGTATCATTAGGGCCTTGCTGTAACATAGAGTGTAGTGTAACTATTTCAACTAATGTACCCTTCTTAAACTTGAAGATTGTATACAAACGTAAGCAGACTGCAGAGTGGAGCAGCAGAAGTGTGCTGGGCCCATAGACCAGAGGTTGATGGATCAAAACCATCCTCTGCTAGGCATGATTTCATTTTTGCACCTCGCTTTATTGCATCCCCATCAGGGGCGTAACTAGGCCCCACCGGGCCCCCCTGTATAATTTCAGAGTTCTTTACTTCAATACCTTCCTTATATCCTACTGAATACAGGGTTTGCTCATGCGCAGTATATCATCATATGTCACCATAATTACAGAAAGTCATGATTTACAAGAAATAACACAGTTCAATGATCACGGGGAATATATATTATTCATGACCATACAGGTGCTTACCCAGGGACACTCAGGTGATTGGCCCAGAGAGAATTTGACTATTCTGGGTTTCATACAGCCAGACTTTCCTGCACAGATGTGTGTGTGTGTCACAATTGTGGAACTTTCCCCGTGATCAGCGCACAACGCGTGCGCTGACACGGCGGAGATCCTCCACAAGCGTATAATTTGCAGGAACCCAGCAAAAGGTGCTACGCACCTGTAGAGGGAAATTCCTGTCGGCAGATGGCGCTGGGGAGTGCAGAGGAACCAATCCTCTGTACCTCCACAAGTGCCAGACAGGAATTGTACGAAGCACAGAATGCAATCGCAAGAGAGGCGATAGTGAATGAGATTGAGCAAAAGGGATAGGTTGTATGTGTGTGCGCCAATCCAGTCGCCACTCCGCGACCGCGCACACACAACAACAGATACGAAATAGGAACGCGATCGCGAGAGGTGCGATCGCGAGACGTGACACAAGGCAGAACAGAATAGAATACAAGGGTAGCAAAGGCACAGCAAATACAATAAGGAGATACGGAAAACAACAACTGCTAGCTAACCGCAAACACCGCACTCATTCGCAACAGTGCAAGCGGTTATGCGCGATCTCCACGTGATAAGCACAATAGAGACAAGCACGCCTAACTAACCATAAACAGACAAACATGAAACAGGGGACGCGAGCGCTTGCTTAACGGTTACCTCACCGAGCCTGTAGCAAGCGCAGCGGACAAGACAGACACACGAAAAACAAGAACTAGGCAGGAAGGATCCACCGCTCTTCCACCAGAGCAAGTGTGATCCAAGCAGGAACATAGATCAGAAAGATCCACAGCCGCTAACGCTAGCGGCTAGTGCGATCTCAGCAAGACAGAACAATTCGCTATCAACCGCCGTTTGGTGACAGCGCAATCGCGACCGACAAGACAGAACAGAAGGATCCCCAGCGCTCGCACAAAGTAGCTAGCGCGATCCCAGGAAACAGAACAGAAGGATCCCCAGCGCTAGCACAAAGTAGCTAGCGCGATCCCAGGAAACAGAACAGAAGAGATAGCTGGTAGCAACCGCTGCACCAGCTATACTCCAAGAACATAGATCAGAACCATTTCCTGTCAACCATCATAGGGACAGGACAATGGCAAACAGGCAAGACAAGACAGAACAGGCAATACAGATAATACAACCTGACTGGGCTAGAAGGGGAGCCAAAAGCAACCCCCAGGAATTAACTATACTAGATAGCAATGGCTGACACTCCAGCAGTGTCCATCAGGAACTGAGCAAGGAAGGGAAATGACCAGCAAAGCATTCTGGGAAACATAAAGCTCTTATAGTGCCAGTCATCAAAGAAGGCAGGTAGAGGATTTGCATAACGAATGTATGCAAATTCCCCAGCAAGAGAACAGAACAGAAACTTGCAATGAAAAGACAGGTCTCTGTTCCAGAGACCTGCAGCCCACAGACTAGAGGAATGGACAAACAGCTGTCTGCCTGTGCAGCCAGCTGAGCGGATCATCACAGTACCCCCCCTTCTAGGGATGGATTCCAGACATCCCTCAAGACTGGTAACATCACAAAACTCTAACTGAAGACTCATGAAGGTCAGGACAGCCCGACAAGGCCCAATTCCAGAGTCAGTCCATCCGAAACCGACCTCATCGGAAGCAGAAGCCACCGAAACATGCCCATCAGCACTACAAGTCTCAGCGTAACACCCATCAGGACTGTGGACACCAGAGAAGAAGCCATCGACACCCTCCAGACAATACCCACCACCTTCCAAGGAGCGTCCAAGAATACCAAACCTGCCGCAATACCTGTTCGAAGTGTCCCTTACAACACCAAAGCCATTGCTGATCGTATTCAGGGCACCAAGCAAAACCTTTCCCGGAATCTCCCAGAACGCCTTGAAGCTCCACAGAGATCCCAAGAAGCCAGAACGCTCACCAGGCTCACATGGAGAACCACCAAGAACCCCTATGGAACCTATGATCATTCCAGACTCAAAATTAGCAGGACACCCATCAAGATCAGGACTTTCAGGGCCCACTTCTGGGCATGCAAGCAGGCAGGCTATATCAAAACATGTCTCCACTGAGGAAGCATCTGAGTACGCTGGTAACCGAGGCACACTTGGGCTTTCTGGGTCACAGAGCACATCGGGGTACACTAGTACAGGAGAAACCTCAGGACATGTCGGGGAACTGCCAACCTCAGAGTCCGACACGACAAGACCAAAACCAGTACCGGGCAGAAAATCATCACGAGTAAAGGTCACAGGTACTGGTCTTTCAAAAGAAGACTCAAATTCAGAATTTTCTGTAACTGTAATATCATCATTGACTACACATGAATGAAGCTCCACAAGAGCTGCAAAAGTAGTCAGCAAGGCAGCAATGCCTACTGAAGTGGGCAACACCTCAGAAGGACCTGGGGGGCAGGAGACATCTCCTTCAAGTTCTGCACCCTTTGGGAGGAACTCGGAGACCTTCAGATCATCAAACAAGACCTCAGGAACATCATTTTTCAAATTGTCTAAGAAGGATTCTGTACTATCCATGTTACAGGGCAAAACTGGAACTTTACTTTGAGAACAGGGCAGATGTCCCAGGGAAGGTTCCACCATAAACTGAGACTGAATTTCATCATCATGAGTGGAACGTACAGGAATATTCACTGGACCACACACTGACTCCCTAACTTTAATCTCGCTGCACCCAGAACTCTGCGTAGTAATCAAACTAGCTTGCAACTCCAAAACTGCAGAAAGACAGGTAAAAATAGCAGCAATACCTAGACGAGCCTCTAGGGGCAGGGCAGGAGATATTGTACAAGGCAATATTGACTCATCCAGAGTACTGGGTGGAGAGTCAATACTTTCTTCAGAATCAGACTCGCAAATGTCAATGCAAGTGGACATCATGCCTTCATTCATGGTACAGGGCAGGTTCAGAGAAAGCTTCTCTGGACAAGGCAAAGAAGCTTCAGCATCAGATTCGCAAAACCGAAGTGCTGTCTCACTCTTAGATTCGGCTAACAAGGTCGAATCCGAGGAGTCAGAACGCAAAATTTGCGGATCCACAATCGCTTTAGGTTGCGAAACTGACGTTTCCATATCGCAAACCTCCGCGATCTGCGGAGCAGACTGCAAGGCATCTAGGACAGAAACACTGGAGCAACTGTCATCAGGCAACAGGCCTGCACAGGTGCGAACAGAATAAGACATAGATTCATTTGCAAAAGAAGTGGTGACAACAACAGGAGAAACTTTATTAGACACATCAATAATTTTCTTAAAGTTGCATAACTTAGGAATTTTCCCCATGGCAGGCTCACAAACGGACGATCTTAGAGATCCTGAGGGAAAAAATCTGTCTTCCTTAGACACAGGACCACACAGACCTTTTGCAGCCATACGTGCGGTGGCGACATCAGACCGCACTGGTTCAACTTCCACACAAGCAACTGCTCTGAACGACTTGCACTCAGACTTCAAACACTCAGTTGCTTTGGGAAAGGGAATGCATTCAAAACTCACTTTCTTTAAATCCAGAGGATTGGAACAATCGTCCGCTGACAATGTGTTTTTAGCAGATTGAAGCGCATGTAGTTCATCCAAAATCATTCTCCACACGTCAAACAGCGGAGTCACAAAGTCAGAGATACATTCACCAGTCTTGATTAAAGTGCACGCAGACTCAATGCACGCATACAAAACTGCTTCGTTTTTAGAACGGTATTGATTGCAAAACGATCTCCAATCACATTCCAATTCATAGACCAGGAGCTCGATCTCCCATTTCTCAAACGGGTGCTCCCATGCACACTTAACAAAGGATGAACAATCATAGTGCGCACAGTCTACAGATGGAACTGGAGCAGGAACAGAACGGGAATCTTTTACCTCTTTATTGGGATCAATTAATTGGTGTGTGTGTAATTCATCCAAAATGATCTGCCACACATACATCACCAGATCCACAACACACTTGTCACATTCATCAGAATCAATCAAAAGGCACACAGAGTCAAGACAATCGTTCAGGACATCCGCGCTTTTTGCGATGTAAAAATCGCAAAAGGCTTTCCAATCCAAATCAAATTCCTCCACCAAGGCCCCGATTTCCCATGAGGCAAATGGCGGTTCGAACAACCCAGTATCTAAATAATCTCCATATGGGTGGGGATCAGGAACGAGTACAAATTTTTTGACTGCTTTAACCACCCTGGCGTTCTGATAAGATCGCCAGGGAGGCTGCGGGAGGGTTTTTTTTAAATTAAAAAAAAACTATTTCATGCAGCCAACTGAAAGTTGGCTGCATGAAAGCCCACTAGAGGGCGCTCCGGAGGCGTTCTTCCGATCGCCTCCGGCGCCCAGAATAAACAAGGAAGGCCGCAATGAGCGGCCTTCCTTGTTTTGCTTACACCGTCGCCATAGCGACGAGCGGAGTGACGTCATGGACGTCAGCCGACGTCCTGACGTCAGACGCCTCCGATCCAGCCCTTAGCGCTGGCCGGAACTTTTTGTTCCGGCTGCGCAGGGCTCAGGCGGCTGGGGGGACCCTCTTTCGCTGCTGCTCGCGGCGAATCGCCGCAGAGCGGCGGCGATCGGGCAGCACACGCGGCTGGCAAAGTGCCGGCTGCGTGTGCTGCTCTTTATTTGGCGCAAATCGGCCCAGCAGGGCCTGAGCGGCAGCCTCCGGCGGTGATGGACGAGCTGAGCTCGTCCATACCGCCCAGGTGGTTAATATAGTGTGCGATCCTACCTATAGCAGGATCCACATAAGCTTTGGATTGGGGCAAAAAACCTGGAAACTGATCAGCAGATGCATTATAAACATCATTATCATCATGCATGGTTTTGCCCATTTCAGACTTGACAGAAATAACCTCTCTATCTGTGGTTGCCATGGGCAACGGATCTTTCCGCTGGGAAGCCTTCCTAGATCTTTTACGTTTAGACTTAGAGGCTTTGGATGGCTGCTTTATGGATGAAAGAGTAGATGGAACAGCTGATTGAGCTGCTGACAACAACTCATTAAGGGGGTATGGTAATTGAGGTAATCTCAGCCAATTGTGAATTAAAAAGGCCAAGAATTCCAGGGGTCTTTGACTCAGGGTGGTATGATCTAACACATCATAACCCCACATTGACATTTCGCCCCCCAACAGAATGTAGACCATTTGGGGGGCCCAGGTAGACACTGGGGTGCATTGGAATTCAGGGTTCGCTAACAGTTTCGTACACTCAGACAAAAATTCGTCTGCTGATTCAGGTTCAAGTTTTTTAAATCTCTTAAAGGTACAAGAGCCATATTCGACAAAATCGTACAAATCGGAAATTCCGTCTACACTGGGGTTTTGGGTTAGGCTGGTCATTCTGTCACGATTGTGGAACTTTCCCCGTGATCAGCGCACAACGCGTGCGCTGACACGGCGGAGATCCTCCACAAGCGTATAATTTGCAGGAACCCAGCAAAAGGTGCTACGCACCTGTAGAGGGAAATTCCTGTCGGCAGATGGCGCTGGGGAGTGCAGAGGAACCAATCCTCTGTACCTCCACAAGTGCCAGACAGGAATTGTACGAAGCGCAGAATGCAATCGCAAGAGAGGCGAAAGTGAATGAGATTGAGCAAAAGGGATAGGTTGTATGTGTGTGCGCCAATCCAGTCGCCACTCCGCGACCGCGCACACACAACAGCAGATACGAAATAGGAACGCGATCGCGAGAGGTGCGATCGCGAGACGTGACACAAGGCAGAACAGAATAGAATACAAGGGTAGCAAAGGCACAGCAAATACAATAAGGAGATACGGAAAACAACAACCGCTAGCTAACCGCAAACACCGCACTCATTCGCAACAGTGCAAGCGGTTATGCGCGATCTCCACGTGATAAGCACAATAGAGACAAGCACGCCTAACTAACCATAAACAGACAAACATGAAACAGGGGACGCGAGCGCTTGCTTAACGGTTACCTCACCGAGCCTGTAGCAAGCGCAGCGGACAAGACAGACACACGAAAAACAAGAACTAGGCAGGAAGGATCCACCGCTCTTCCACCAGAGCAAGTGTGATCCAAGCAGGAACATAGATCAGAAAGATCCACAGCCGCTAACGCTAGCGGCTAGTGCGATCTCAGCAAGACAGAACGATTCGCTATCAACCGCCGTTTGGTGACAGCGCAATCGCGACCGACAAGACAGAACAGAAGAATCCATAGCGCTCGCACAAAGTAGCTAGCGCGATCCCAGGAAACAGAACAGAAGGATCCCCAGCGCTAGCACAAAGTAGCTAGCGCGATCCCAGGAAACAGAACAGAAGAGATAGCTGGTAGCAACCGCTGCACCAGCTATACTCCAAGAACATAGATCAGAACCATTTGCTGTCAACCACCATAGGGACAGGACAATGGCAAACAGGCAAGACAAGACAGAACAGGCAATACAGATAATACAACCTGACTGGGCTAGAAGGGGAGCCAAAAGCAACCCCCAGGAATTAACTATACTAGATAGCAATGGCTGACACTCCAGCAGTGTCCATCAGGAACTGAGCAAGGAAGGGAAATGACCAGCAAAGCATTCTGGGAAACATAAAGCTCTTATAGTGCCAGTCATCAAAGAAGGCAGGTAGAGGATTTGCATAACGAATGTATGCAAATTCCCCAGCAAGAGAACAGAACAGAAACTTGCAATGAAAAGACAGGTCTCTGTTCCAGAGACCTGCAGCCCACAGACTAGAGGAATGGACAAACAGCTGTCTGCCTGTGCAGCCAGCTGAGCGGATCATCACAGTGTGGCTGATTGTTCTGACACTCTAATATCACACTGATCAGATACATGTATACTTGTATATGAAATTGATCTATAGACTAATATATATACACATATATATATATATATATATATATATATATATATATATATATACCTACATATCCTTTCAGCCCCCCCCCCCCCTCTCCATTGGCCTGCTCGGGGCCGTTTTGTGGGGGCTGGAGGGGTGGCAACATGAGGGGAAAGCCTTGGCCACAGTCGGCGGGGAGAGGGGAAGTTCCCCCCTCTCCCTCACCTCGGGGCTCTCCCCTCTGCGCTCCCCTCCAGCTAAAGTTATAGTGTGGGCAGCAGGCAGCGGCGGGCAGATACATACCTTCCATGCGTTCCACCGCATACTCCTGGCTCTGGCGTCTGACGTCACTTCCGGAAGTGACGTCACTTCCGGAAGTGACGTCAGATGCCAGAGCGAAGATTATGTGGTGGAACGCAAGGAAGGTATGTATCTGCCCGCCGCTGCCCACACTATAACTTTAGCTGGAGGGGAGAGCCCCGAGGTGAGGGAGAGGGGGGGAACTTCCCCTCTCCCCGCCGACTGTGGCCAAGGCTTTCCCCTCATGCTGCCACCCCTCCAGCTCCCACAAAACGGCCCTGAGTGGGCCCAGGGGGGGGGGGGGGGGCTGCAGGGCCTATTGGTATACCAGTAATCCCCATATTGGAGCATTGGATTTGGTAAAGTCTTAAGCCAAAGTGTTGTAAGACACAAGTAAGCTTTAGGTTAGCAGGAATGGTTGCATGGCCACCTAGCTTTTCATCCTTCCCAGGCCAGCTAGACTAGCTTCAGCCTGTAGTGTTGGTAGTATAGTGGTGAGCATAGCTGCCCTCCAAGCAGTTGACTTAGGTTCGCTTCCAGGCCAAGGTATGTAAGCGTGCTTTTGAAATCCTACAAATCCCTGGAAGACAAGTGTAACCATCGGTGTAACACAGAGAGGGTCTGATTACCGGTGAACTGCAGTATCACCGAGAATACAGAATATACCTGATTATTGATGATCTGCAGTATCACCGATAATCAGATATATCTACTAATCTTTGGACACCTGAGATATGAGAGTGTTTGGTGCAACAGCAATACTTTAAGTACTGCACCTCAGGAGAAGGTACAGGAGCAGTAAGGAGTACTGCACAGAAGTAGGTTCCTTCTGATGGCCTAGACTCTCCCGGGGGAGGAGCTAGGCTAAGAGTAGGAAGGACAGAGCGTGAGTGACACCAGTGAGGAGGTGTCACTAACAGATCTTGGAACTGCCTTTAACAGTAAGGCCAGTTCTCGAGGTCGGGCAAGCCAGGTCGTTAACACACAGACAGACAAGGTACAGATTCAGGAGACAGATACGTAATCCAATGGACAGGCAGAGTTCGGCAACGGGGTGTCAGAATAGCGAGGTACAGAGTCAGGAGGCAAATACAGAGTTCAGGAACGAGCAGAGTTTGGCAACAGGATATCAGAAATAGCAAGGTACAGAATCAGAGTTCAGGAGGATTAGTCAGGCAAGCAGAAGGTCATAACAAATAATACAGTTCAATATTCCTAACGCTAAGGTGTGAGCTCCGTGATCATCAACACCTTTGGAAACTATGCTAGAACACAGATATGACAAGGTCTGAGTGCTACCACGTTGTGATCGCAACGCCAGACACCAGAGAAATGACCAGCACCCAGTATATATACATTAGCGCTTCCAGCGCCTCCCCTAAGTGCTGGACCAATGACAAGTGGTGGAAATGTCAGCTGAACAGCTTGGTCAGCTGACCTTCTTCTGGCTGTCATATAAACTCTCAGCGCGCAGGCGTCATTCTGAACCTGTGTGGACTATCAGTCCCAGCCACACCAGTCATGTTTTGCAATGTCTCTGCTGGCCTGCACGTGGGGTGAGACGCACCGCTATCAGCACATGCGGTGGCCTCCCCGCGCCTGGTCAGACTGTCAGTAGCAGGCCTATGCGCGCAAACCGCCGCGTCAGACGCGGCGGTTTCTCCGCGTTCCTCTATGCCCGCCTCGGAAACAGCCGCCTCATCCTGCGTCCATGCGGCGGCTTTTCCGCCTTTCTTCACAACAAGATCCTCCTCCGGAGGAAGGGGAGAGACTGTTGTGGGGTGCTATATAAGGAATAACAAGGAGCAAGCTAACAAGCTTTCCCTAGCAGAGTCTGTCAGCAGCTGTCCCTTAACTAATTACTGTAGGCAGACAAGTGAGTAAAACAGCCAGAGAACCTTGCCTTTTATAAGGGGGGGTGGGGCTCCAGGAGTGAGTGTAGTCTGATTGGTGACAATGGGCCTGATTCACAAAGCGGTGCAAAGTGTTTGCACGCCTGTGAAAAGCCCCTTATCACGCCTAAACTCAGTTTAGGCGTGATAAAATGAAACTCGCGCGAAATTCCCGAGCGCAAAGTTTTGCGCGCGATGCGCCCATTAAACCCTATGGGCGCTGCGCGGGGAATTACGCGATTGCACGCGTAAAACTTTACGCGCGGGACTTTGCGCGCGATAAAGAGCACAAATCGGTGCTAACTCAGCAGTGCAAAGCTTATCACGCCTAAACTCTTTTAGGCATGATAACTGAGTTATCACCGCTTTGTGAATCAGGCCCAATGTGTCTGCTGACTGTGATGTAGAGCAGTGTTTCTCAACATTTTATTGGCATGTACCCCTTTTAAAGCACTGTACTCACCAAGTACCCCCTAGCATAGTAAACATGATCACAAGTACCCCTTGACAAATATATATTTAATCGTAGTACATGATCATTGGTTCTAAACAATTTCCAAGCATTTACTTGCTTTTAATTAGCTAAAACACTAATTTGGTGTTGTTTAAATAAGGTTTATCATTGTCTAAAACTCTAAAATGTGTTATTCTTGGTTAAGTATATCAAGCCGAGTACCCCCTGGAACCATCAGAAGTACCCCCTGGAGTACGCGTACCACACGTTGAGAACCTAGGATGTAGAGGGTGAATGTTGACCGTAATGGAGCATTATGGGGGCGAACTGAACTTCTGCAAAACTTTGCCTTCGCTGGTAAACGCGAACCACCTAAATTTCGCCTGGAACCGTTCGTGGGTGAACTGTTCAGGCCATCTCTATCCTGCAATGCATTGTGGGACTTGTAGTTCCTTAACAGCTGGAGAGCCAAGTTTGCAGATCACTGCTCTAGTGCAATCTGTCCCATCCATTTACATTGGAAGAGAGTTTAGGGAAATTGCTAGTGATGGAAACTCTCAAAAATGCTCTAGTGGGTTTCAGCCCTTACAAATGTTTGTTTGTGGTGTGATGCTCTACCCCTGTTACATTGCATCCCAAAGCACATAATGCCAATCATATGACCCTGTGGCAGAATGCTTAGCATGCAGGAGCACTTTTGCAGCGTTCTTATACTTTACATTGGAGTGCAGTCACTCCCAAAATGCTGCATGACATGTGATTGCAAATATCCTCCATTTGCTTTTATTGGGAAAGTGTGTTTTGTAATTGCCAGTGATGCCAAAAGTGGGGACATCCTGTTCAATGCTTACATGTTGGTGAATGAGATGTTAATAATTGAAAGTGACAAGACATAAAGTATTTATTGTGCACTTTTATGCTGGCAGAGCTGCAGCCACAAGGGCATGATCTAGCAGCATTAGCAAGGCTTATCCAAGGTGGCCTCACTTAATAGATTTCTACACTGCATACATTCAGAATTATTTGCATCTCATTGGCCATACTAAAGTCTAGAGGTTCATACACACATCAGACTATAGTCTTTGGAAACTGAAAGATCACAGACCAATCTTACCACCCTTCATGTAGTATGAGAGCCATACTCTACACAGTCTATTCTATTGAGCTGAACTTTCCATCAGATAAAAATCTTAGCAACATGCTGCACACACAGATGCTGTACACATGCAAAAGATCAGTATCTGCAAAAGATCAGTTCCTGCAAATTGCAATGATAGTCTATGAGATCTGCAGATCATCATACACACATGATTTAACTGACATTCATCTGCAGATCAAGCAATCATCCACAGATCTGAAAATCCATCCTGGTGGATCTGATCTGCAGATGAATGTCAGTTAAATCATGTGTGTATGATGATCTGCAGATCTCATAGACTATCATTGCAATTTGCAGGAACGGATCTTTTGCAGGAACAGATCTTTTGCAGATACTGATCTTTTGTGTCTGTACAGCATCTGTGTGTGCAGCATCTTGCCAAGATTTTTTTCTGATGTGGAGTTCAGCTCCATAGAAAAGACTGTGTAGAGTATGGCTCTCATACTACATGAAGGGTGGTAAGATTGGTCTGTGATCTTTCATTTTCAAAAGACTATAGTCTGATGTGTGTATGCACCTTAGTACACACTTTCAATTATGATTGGCCAAGCACTGACCAATTTTAACACCCCCATGTAATAAGAGGGTGAACACATATTGGGCTTGATTCACTAAACTGTGATAACTCATATCACGGCTGTTTTCGCGTGAATTTTCACGTTTGTGTAAGATTGCAAATTTGTGTGTGCAATTTTGAAGTTTCGAGCGAAAACTATATCGTTTTGGAGTGCAAATTTGTGTTTACAATTTGAATTGCGAAAAGGCCCAATTGCGCGTGAAATTCGCGATCGCAGGCAAATGCGAAAATGCAAGTGAAAATGGCCGTGATATGAGTTATCATGGTTTAGTGAATGAAGCCCATTGAATACTATGAGCAGATTGTGTAGGTGAACCCTCATACTACATAGAAGTATTATTATTGGTAAGTGATTGAGCAATCATAATGGAAAGTGTGTACCAGGCTTTAATATTAGAGTTGGGCCGAACCTCCGATTTTAGGTTTGCGAACCGGGTTCGCGAACTTTCGCGGAACGTTCGGTTCGCGTTAAAGTTCGCGAACCGCAATAGACTTCAATGGGGATGCGAACTTTGAAAAAAATAATAATTATGCTGGCCACAAAAGTGATGGAAAAGATGTTTCAAGGGGTCTAACACCTGGAGGGGGGCATGGCGGAGTGGGATACACGCCAAAAGTCCCCGGGAAAAATCTGGATTTGACGCAAAGCAGCGTTTTAAGGGCAGAAATCACATTGAATGCTAAATGACAGGCCTAAAGTGCTTTCAAACATCTTGCATGTGTATACATCAATCAGGTAGTGTAATTAAGGTACTGCTTCACACTGACACACCAAACTCACCGTGTAACGCACCGCAAACAGCTGTTTGTGTAGTGACGGCCGTGCTGGACTGGTGCGCACCATGGCGAGAGTGCAGGTTTTGGTGGCTTTACAGCCCATATGGTCGGCCTGGCTGATGTAGCTGAATGACAGAACAGTGACTGTCCAGCTGATCAAATTTGGTCTGACCACAATGAAGCAACGACCTTATTATCTTTTGTGTGCCCCCCGAGACACTCATCTAGGCGCCGGTCATTGCTTCATTGTGATACGCAAGCCCCTTCACCACGGCAAGGTAATGATCACGAAGGGGAATGGGCGCATGTACATGCCTTTTCTTTTGTTGTTGCAGCTGCCCTCAGTGCAGCCAGAAAAATTAGGCAGTCATGTACACGCACCATAAAAATTATTACAGCGGCCGCTGCTAGCAGCGGCCTAAAAAATTCAGCAATCTGCCTGGAGTCCCGGACCCTGTTGGTGGTGGCGGAGAAGGTAGTGAAGCGGCCTGCAGGCAGACATGCTGTGTGGAGGGACTGGGAGCGACTTAGTCTTTTTGGGGCAGGCCAGGCAGCCAGTCACATGGCGTGCAGGCAGAGATGCTGTGTGTGCGGGGACTGACTTAGTCTTGGGGCGGGCAGCAGCCCTCCGGGATCCATGCCTCATTCATTTTGATAAAGGTGAGGTACTTAACACTTTTGTGACTTAGGCGACTTCTCTTCTCTGTGACAATGCCTTAGGCTGCGCTGAAGGTCCTTTCTGAGAGGACGCTTGCGGCAGGGCAGGAGAGAAGTTGGATGGCAAATTGGGACAGCTCTGGCCACAGGTCAAGCCTGCGCACCCAGTAGTTCAAGGGTTCCTCATCACTGTTCACAGCAGTGTCTACATCCACACTTAAGGCCAGGTAGTCGGCTACCTGCCGGTCGAGGCGTTGGTGGAGGGTGGATCCGGAAGGGCTACGGCGAGGCGTTGGACTAAAGAACGTCCGCATGTCCGACATCACCATGAGATCGCTGGAGCGTCCTGTCTTTGACTGCGTGGACACGGGAGGAGGATTAGTGGCAGTGGTACCTTGCTGGCGTTGTGCTGTCACATCACCCTTAAAGGCATTGTAAAGCATAGTTGACAGCTGGTTCTGCATGTGCTGCATCCTTTCCACCTTCAGGTGAGTTGGTAACAGGTCCGCCACTTTGTGCCTGTACCGAGGGTCTAGTAGTGTGGCCACCCAGTACAGCTCATTCCCCTTGAGGTTTTTTATACGGGGGTCCCTCAACAGGCAGGACAGCATAAAAGACGACATCTGCACAAAGTCGGATCCAGTACCCTCCATCTCCTCTTGCTCTTCCTCAGTGACGTCACGTAAGTCAAACTCCTCCCCCCAGCCGCGAACAATACCACAGGAAGGTTGAGCAGCACAAGCCCCCTGCGACGCCTGCTGCGGTTGTTCTCCTGCCGCTGTCCCCTCCTCCTCCTCCTCCTCCTCCCCCAAAGAAACACCTTGCTCATCATCCTCTGAGTCTGACTCGTCTTCTGCACACGACCTCTCTTCTTCCTCCTCCTCCCCCCTCTGTGCTGCCGCAGGTGTTGAGGAAACAGCTGGGTCTGATGAAAATTGGTCCCATGCCTGTTCCTGCCGTAACGGTTCCTGGTCACGCTCATTCGCAGCTTCATCCGCCACTCTACGCACAGCACGCTCCAAGAAGTACGCGTAGGGAATTAAGTCGCTGATGGTGCCCTCACTGCGGCTCACCAGGTTGGTCACCTCCTCAAACGGCCGCATGAGCCTGCATGCATTTTTCATCAGTGTCCAGTTGTCGGGCCAGAACATCCCCATCTTCCCAGACTGTTTCGTTCTACTCCAGTTGTAGAGGTACTGGGTGACGGCTTTCTTCTGTTCTAGCAGGCGGGAGAACATGAGCAGGGTCGAGTTCCAGCGAGTGGGGCTATCGCAAATGAGGCGTCTCACCGGCATGTTGTTTGTACGCTGAATTTCTGCAAATCGTGCCATGGCTGTGTAAGAGCGCCTCAAATGCCCACAGAACTTCCTGGCCTGCTTCAGGACATCCGCTAAGCCAGGGTACTTTGCCACAAATCTTTGAACCACTAGATTCATGACATGTGCCATGCAGGGTATGTGTGTCAGCTTCCCCATATGCAAAGCGGCAAGCAGATTGCTGCCGTTGTCGCACACCACGTTGCCTATCTCCAGGTGGTGCGGGGTCAGCCACTCATCCACCTGTTTCTTAAGAGCAGCCAGGAGAGCTGCTCCAGTGTGACTCTCCGCTTTGAGACAAGCCATGTCTAAGATGGCGTGACACCGTCGTACCTGGCATGCAGCATAGGCCCTGCGGAGCTGGGGCTGTGTAGCTGGAGAGGAGAACTGCCACTCAGCCAAGGAGGAGGAGGAGGACAGCGAAGAGCATGTAGCAGGAGGAGAGGAGGTGGCAGGAGGCCTGCCTGCAAGCCGTGGAGGTGTCACAATTTGGTCCGCCGCTTTCTGCTTGCCATCGTTCACCACCAGGTTCACCCAATGGGCTGTGTAGGTAATGTAGCGGCCCTGCCCGTGCTTGGCAGACCAGCCATCCGTGGTCAGGTGTACCCTTGACCCAACGCTCTTCGCAAGAGATGACACCACTTGCCTCTCAACTTCACGGTGCAGTTGGGGTATGGCCTTTCTCGAAAAATAAGTGCGGCCTGGCATCTTCCACTGCGGTGTTCCGATGGCCACAAATTTACGGAAGGCCTCAGAGTCCACCAGCCGGTATGGTAACAGCTGGCGAGCTAACAGTTCCGCCACGCCAGCTGTCAGACGCCGGGCAAGGGGCTGACTGGCCAAAAGTGGCTTCTTCCGCTCAAACATTTCCTTCACGGACACCTGACTGCTGCTGTGGGCAGAGGAGCAGGAACCGCTCAAGGGCAGAGGCGGAGTGGAGGAGGGTGCCTGTGAAGGTGCAAGGGAGAAAGCGGCAGAAGCAGATGATGCACCTGAAGGAGGAAGAGGAGAAGGAGGGTGACTTTTCTTTTGTGTGCTGCTGCTGCTTTTGCTCAGGTGGCCATCCCATTGCTGTTTGTGCCTTTTCTCCAGGTGCCTTCGTAAGGCACTTGTCCCTACGTGAGTGTTGGCCTTTCCACGGCTCAATTTTTGTTGGCAGAGCGAACAGATGGCTTTGGTCCGATCTGAGGCACACACATTAAAAAATTTCCACACCGCTGAGCCACCCTGGGATGTGGGCACTATGGGGACCTCAGCAGCTGATGCTGAAGGGCAAGTTGGCTGGCTGTACATAGGTGGCGATACATGGTGCCGGACTCTGCCACCAGCTGTTTCTGACGAAGAGCTGCCCCAGCTTCTTTCAGCAACTTCTCTCCTCCTACTACTCTCTGACTCCCCCTCTGAACTGTCCCCCTCTTCATCTCCTCTATTGGGAACATACAGAGGATCCCTATTACCGTCATCATCGTAGTCATCCTGCCCAGCTTCGCTTGCCTCAGACAAATCCAAACTTGCACCATCAGTAGGTCCTTCATCCTCCTGACACGTTACATCCATAGTGTTGCCGCGTAACTCAGACATATTAGCTGGTGAAAATTCATCTGGCTGTAACAACAATGGCTGTGCATCAGTGATTTCAACACTAAATAATTCTTGCGAAGTGTCAAATGCAGCGGAAGTGGTGCTAGTAGTAGCGCTGGTGGCTGAGCAAGATGAGGTGTTCTGTGTCGCTAAATACTCAACCACGTCCTGACAATCTTGGGAGGTGATGGGACGTGCCTTCTTCCGAGCAGCACTGTACTGTGGGCCAGGTCCACACGAAATTACATTTACACGACCTCGCGCAGACCTGCCGGGTGGCCTTCCTCTGCCTCTGCCACTACCTCTTCCTCTTCCTCTACCTGTTTTGTCCATATCGGGTATGCACGGAGTGGTATATCACACTGCGTGCACTCACGTAGGTAGGTGGGTTCACTTAACTGCACAGGTATGCGCACTGATGCGGTGGGTTCACTGAACAGTACAGGTATACAGTGGCAGGTTCACTGAACACAACAGGTATGCAGTGGCGGGTTCACTGAACAGGTATACAGTGGCGGGTCCACTGAACAGAACAGGTATACAGTGGCGGGTCCACTGAACAGAACAGGTATACAGTGGCGGGTTCACAGAACAGGTATGCAGTGGCAGGTTCACTGAACACAACAGGTATGCAGTGGCGGGTTCACTGAACAGGTATACAGTGGCGGGTCCACTGAACAGAACAGGTATACAGTGGCGGGTCCACTGAACAGAACAGGTATACAGTGGCGGGTCCACTGAACAGAACAGGTATACAGTGGCGGGTTCACAGAACAGGTATACAGTGGCGGGTCCACTGAACAGAACAGGTATACAGTGGCGGGTTCACAGAACAGGTATGCAGTGGCAGGATCACTGAACACAATAGGTATGCAGTGGCGTGTTCACTAAACAGGTATACAGTGGCGGGTCCACTGAACAGAACAGGTATACAGTGGCGGGTTCACTGAACAGGTATACAGTGGCGGGTCCACTGAACAGAACAGGTATACAGTGGCGGGTTCACAGAACAGGTATGCAGTGGCAGGTTCACTGAACACAACAGGTATGCAGTGGCGGGTTCACTGAACAGGTATACAGTGGCGGGTCCACTGAACAGAACAGGTATACAGTGGCGGGTCCACTGAACAGAACAGGTATACAGTGGCGGGTCCACTGAACAGAACAGGTATACAGTGGCGGGTTCACAGAACAGGTATACAGTGGCGGGTCCACTGAACAGAACAGGTATACAGTGGCGGGTTCACAGAACAGGTATGCAGTGGCAGGATCACTGAACAGGTATGCAGTGGCAGGATCACTGAACAGGTATGGAGTGGCAGGATCACAGTACAGGTATGCAGTGGGCTGAGGGCTCACTGAACAGAACAGGTATGCAGTGGCAGGATCACTGAACAGGTATGGAGTGGCAGGATCACAGTACAGGTATGCAGTGGGCTGAGGGCTCACTGAACAGAACAGGTATGCAGTGGCAGGATCACTGAACAGGTATGCAGTGGCAGGATCACAGTACAGGTATGCAGTGGGCTGAGGGCTCACTGAACAGAACAGGTATGCAGCCAGGAAGAAGTTAAGCCTAACTAATCTTTCCCTATATGAGAGACTGCAGCAGCTCGCCCTACTCTCACTAATGCAGGCACACGAGTGGCCGTAATGGCCGCCGCTGCCTGCCTTATATAAGGGGGGGTGGGGCTCCAGGGGCTAGTGTAGCCTAATTGGCTACACTGGGCCTGCTGACTGTGATGTAGAGGGTCAAAGTTGACCCTCAGTGCATTATGGGGCGAACCGAACTTCTTCCGCAAAAGGTTCGCGCGAACCTACGTTCGCACGAACCACGTTCGCCGGCGAACCGTTCGGCCCAACTCTATTTAATATTGACTACATAGTAATTTGTCATTTTTTGGGGTTTAGGATCCAGTGAATCTATCCTAATGGTTTTTGTTTTGGTAATGAGTACCGTAAACCCATGTAAACATGGGGAGAACACACAAAAGTATATAATTCATGCAGCTGTTGTGTAAGGGTACAAACATACATCCCATTTTGATTGGCCAATCACTGACCAATTTTACCATCTCTAAGGCCTAGTGCACACCGAGTGGATTTGGTCGCGTTTTTAGATCCGCTTGCGGATGTGGAAACGCTTGGGTAATGTATTTCAATGGGCTGGTGCACACCAGAGCGGTAGGCGTTTTGCAGAAACGCATACTCCCGGGCTGCAGCATTTTTTGGATTTCGGAGGTGTTTCTGCCTCCAATGTTAAGTATAAGAAAAACGCAAAACGCTTGAAAACCCCCCAGATCAGAGTGGTTTTCCAGGCGTTTTTGTTACAGTAGCTGTTCACTAACAGCTTTACTGTAACAATATCTGTAATCTGCTACACAAAAAAGCTATACAAAACCACAAAACGCTAGCAATACGCTTCATCATAAGAAGAAAATCCGCTAGCGTTTTGCGGATCTGCTAGCGGTTTTTGGTGTGCCCTAGGCCTTAGTTGTATGAGGCTGGGTGCATACATAGCAGAAACGCTTGAGTTGTGTAAAATGCTGTGTTTTATGCAGCAATGTTAGTCAATGGCAGAAAAGATCGTAGATATCTGTGATTTACAGTATGAGTTTGGAAAATGCTGGTTTTGTTGCATAATATGCAGGAACTCTGCCAAAATGCACGTAATGAAATCATAAGTAGTAGGATAGAAAAACAGCTTTTTTGTAGCAATATCTGTAATCTGATACACAAAAAAAGCTACACAAAACCGCGAAACGCTAGCAATACGCTTCATCATAAGAAGAAAATACGCTTCAAAATCCGCTAGGGTTTTGCGGATCTGCTAGCGGTTTTTGGTGTGCCCTAGGCCTTAGTTGTATGAGGCTGGGTGCATACATAGCAGAAACGCTTGAGTTGTGTAAAATGCTGTGTTTTATGCAGCAATGTTAGTCAATGGCAGAAAAAATCGTAGAGACCTGTGATTTACAGTATGAGTTTGGAAAATGCTGGTTTTGTTGCATAATATGCAGGAACTCTGCCAAAATGCACGTAATGAAAGTCAATGGGAATGGTTGGTTTGGATTGGTTTTGTTTGGTTTATTTATTTATTTATTTAATGTGTTTTTAAAAAAAAAATTCAAGATTTCAGAAGTATTTCCGCTTCCTGTGGTCTTCTTAGTGATTTGCATAAATTAAAATTTAAAAATGCATACAAAAGGCATCTGCGTTACCAAAATGCAAATGCAGCAAAACCGCATGAGAAATGCAAAAAAAATCCTTAATGACATTAACATAAACCATGACATAAAAAGCTACTTTTTAGCGCTATGTCATGTGTGAACCCAGTCTGAAGGTCCAACAGACTGAAAATAGTAAGAACAGATTGTATTGGAAAGCGAAAGTGATAAAATTGGCCAATCAAAATGGGATGTGTGTACCAGGCTGTAGACTAGATTTGAACTTGAAGTGCTAGCACTGCAAGGCGAAAGGGCAATCCACAAGACTACGACTGCATGTAAAATTTTCAGCTTTCCTCACCAAATGAGTTTAATCACCCCTTTTTGTGGCTCTTTAGAGCTCTTTTAAAGATTGGTGATAGATTTCCTCAGTAGCTCACTAGACAAAAGTGCAGGTGTTGAAAGCAGAAGGTCTTGAGAAGATCATGAGTTCTCACCCCCAATGCAGTAAGGCCTGGAACCCACTGAAATCAGGAAATGCTAGCGTTTTGTCTGTGCGGTTTGCAAGCGGATTCATGCGCGTTTTTGGTTGTGTTTTGCAACATTGTATTTTTTTCCCCAGCGGGTGCCTAGCGTTTTGCGTTTTGCGTTTTTATCCTGATTGGTCCTGTGAATTATTTTTCATTTTGTTACAGTGTGCTGAACCGCAAAACGCTAGCAAAACCGCTCAGTTTAGGTTTTGCTGAGCGTTTCTGCTAGCGTTTCAATACTTTACATTGAAGCGCTAACGCTCCCAAAATGCTGCAGGTCCTGCGTTTGCGTTTCTGGGAAACGCAAACGCTCCTGTGGAAGTTGCCCCATCCATTAACATTAGCCCAGCGTTTTGGCAAACTGCTAGCGTATCGCAGTGCTGCCAAAACGCTGCCAAAAGCGCTCCTGTGGGTTCCAGCCCTAAGGCCCCATACACACATCAGACCATAGTCTTTTGAAAATGAAAGATCACAGACCAATCTTACCACCCTTCATGTAGTATGAGAGCCATACTCTACACAGTCTTTTCTATGGAGCTGAACTCCACATCAGAAAAAAATCTTTGCAAGATGCTGCACACACAGATGCTGTACAGACACAAAAGATCAGTATCTGCAAAAGATCTGTTCCTGCCAAAAGTCCATTCCTGCAAATTGCAATGATAGTCTATGAGATCTGCAGATCATCATACACACATGATTTAACTGACATTCATCTGCAGATCAAGCAATCATCTGCAGATCTGAAAATCCATCCTGGTGGATCTGATCTGCAGATGAATGTCTGTTAAATCATGTGTGTATGATGATCTGCAGATCTCATAGACTATCATTGCAATTTGCAGGAACAGATATTTGGCAGGAACAGATCTTTTGCAGATACTGATCTTTTGTGTGTGTACAGCATCTGTGTGTGCAGCATCTTGCAAAGATTTTTTTCTGATGTGGAGTTCAGCTCCATAGAATAGACTGTGTAGAGTATGGCTCTCATACTACATGAAGGGTGGTAAGATTGGTCTGTGATCTTTCATTTTCCAAAGACTATAGTCTGATGTGTGTATGCACCTTAAGGGTGGGTTCACAGTGATCTGTTGCATATAGAATGCATTATAATGGGCATGATTCACAAAGTGGTTTCACCTTATCTATGTTATATCTGTAAGGTTCCAAAGTTCAAAACTATAATATAACTAAGATAAGAAAAGTAATATAGAAAGTTAATCAGGATCAACTTATTTTGAGTGATTTTGTTGTTTGTAAATAAGCTGAAAGGTTATTTTTATCAATTAGGTGATAAGTCATTTATGAAAAGTTTTGTAAGTAGAGCTTAATGTGTGTGAACTGCACATATATTTTCATACAAAGCCTGCATGCAATGAGTTATTTAATTCCAAATATGTATGGTCAATGAGATTGCAATAAATTTGAATTGATGCAAGAATTTTGCAAATTTTGTATGCAAATTTATGCAGCTTCAAAATGGACTAATGAAATGTTACCTCAGCAGGATATCATTGGATCATTTGCAAGCTGCATAAATTAGTATACGAGATTTGGATACTGCTGTGTCAACTCAAAATCATTGGCATCTGATTGGATATCCATAATCCTGAAAATAGTCTTGATGTCCTATGGATTCAAACACATTGGGCTTGATTCACTAACCAGTGCTAACTCAGTTAGCACGTGTTAACCTGCTGAGCGGTCTGGACGAGCTCAGCTCGTCCAACACCGCCAGAGGCTGCCGCTCAGGCCCTGCTGGGCCGATTTTCGTCAAATAAAAAGCAGCACACGCAGCCGGCACTTTGCCAGCCGCGTGTGCTGCCTGATCGCCGCCGCTCTGCGGCGATCCGCCGCGAGCAGCGGCGAAAGAGGGTCCCCCCAGCCGCCTGAGCCCAGCGTAGCCGGAACAAAAAGTTCCGGCCAGCGCTAAGGGCTGGATCGGAGGCGGCTGACGTCAGGACGTCGGCTGACGTCGATGACGTCACTCCGCTCGTCGCTATGGCGACGATGTAAGCAAAACAAGGAAGGCCGCTCATTGCGGCCTTCCTTGTTTATTCTGGGTGCCGGAGGCGATCGGAAGAACGCCTCCGGAGCGCCCTCTAGTGGGCTTTCATGCAGCCAACTTTCAGTTGGCTGCATGAAATAGTTTTTTTTTAATTTAAAAAAAACCCTCCCGCAGCCACCCTGGCGATTTAATCAGGACGCCAGGGTGGTTAAGGCTTTGCACATGTAAACTAGGGTGCTAAGTAGTTTGCACGGCAAAGCTGTTGTTGTTTGTGTGCAGTGGCTGGATGGTGTAATGGTTAAAGGGACTCCGAGCAGTGCAGAAACTATGGAAAGATGCACATCATTTTAAAGCTCTCTTTCTCCTCTTTCCAATGATATATAAAACGCCACCCTACGCCTTTTAGTTTTCGCTATTTTCACGATTGAAATTGCCACAGCCGCGATTTCGATCGCAAAAATAGAGAAAACTAAAAGGCGTAGGGCAACTATTTAGGTGTAGCCAGAAAGAGGAGAAAGAGAGCTTTAAAATGATATCCATCTTTCCATAGTTATATTGTATTACACAGGGCGACTTTTTGTCAAAGTCAGCAGCTGCATTCAGCAAAATGGAGCTGCTGACACTGGGGAAAGTGTCGTCCTGTGTAATACAATATAACTATGGCTTGATGGATATCATTTTAAAGCTCTCTTTCTCCTCTTTCTGACGACACCTAAATCGTTGCCCTACACCTTTTAGTTTTCTCTATTTTCGCGATCAAAATTGCGGCCGCGGCAATTTCAATTGCGAAAATAGCGAAAACTAAAAGACGTAGGGTGGTGGTTTATATATCATTAGAAAGAGGAGAAAGGGAGCTTTAAAATGATATGCATCTTTCCATAGTTTCTGCACTGCTCGGAGTCCCTTTAAGGGCTCTGCCTCTGATGCAGGGAGACCAGGGTTTGAATCTCAGCTCTGACTGTTCAGTAAGCCAGCACCTATTCAGTAGGAGACCTTAGGCAAGTCTCTCTAACACTGCTACTGCCTAGTGGCTGCAGCTCTGGTGCTTTAAGTCCGCCAGGAGAAAAGTGTGATATGAATGTTACTTGTCTTGTCTATTTTAGTGTGCGTACAGTGTTACATGGTGTGCGCGTATGGCACTGCATGCTATGCTCTGTTTGCGTGATAATCCGTGACTTCACGGCTGATTTTGCATGTGAAGCGCCGCATGAAAGACTTTAGGTGCGCAGATTAAAACTCGTGTGTAAACTGTTACACGCATATTAGCGTGTGCAAACTGGCTCTACACGCGCTAATAATCTCGTGAATCAATCCCTATTATCACATTATTGTGGTTTTTTTGCGTGTTAACAACCATGTTCACATGATAAATTTGCATTATCGCCCAAACACCAACATTAACGTTCAAAAATTTGCCTCAACACGCGAACACAACTTTTTGCGTGCAATAACCGATTTTTCAAGCAAAATCAGTTTTCCCACCCTAAAACGCACTAATATGGCCAAAAATCAGTGGTAACAGTTGTGCTAACAGTTAGCACCGCTTTGTGAATCAATCCCTAAGCGTTAACATGCCAGTGAATGGCTTTGCGCGAGTGCGAGAAGACAAGAGCTTTATTCCCTAAGGAGGCAGGTCAGCTGATGCGACGATCAGCTGACCTAAGGCAGCCAATCACTTGCTAACCTTAGCTTCAGCCCCCTGGGTGGGCTGGTGGATCTGGGCTTCAGCATGGAAGCCCACAGGGTTCAATTGTTCACTGTCTGCTGTCATGAATACACTTGTTGTGTTAGCGCTCAGACCTTTAGTATAGTGCCCTGGTGTTGATACTAAGGATTTCACACCTTAGCTTAGGAATTATTGTTTATTGATCTGTGTTTTGACTCTGGCTATCCCTGACTACTCTATCTCTAGCTGATCTTGTACCTTTGCCCATCTGATCCTTGTTGCCGACCTCTGCCTGTCTAACGTTTACTCCTCTGCTTTCCGCTCCTGTACTGCCGCCACCATCTCTGTTGCCGAACCCTTGCCTGTCTGACCTTTCTCCCTTCAGTGGAACGTCTCCCACTGGAGGGTTATCTCTGAGGCTTACCTCTCTGAGACGCCTACCCCAAGCAGACTGTTACTGCTGGGGGTCGAGATTCCTCACTCAGCCTGGTTAGAGGATCTCACGCACGGGGTTCCCATTCAGAGGTAACCACACCTCTGAGGAATTACCGTGTGGTGGACATTTCCACACCACCTGATATATTACTGTCTTTATTGTGTTTTTTGCTGGTGTCCAGAGGTTAGCAATATATCGGATTATCGGTGATACTGCAGATCATCAATAATTGGGTATATATCTGCATTCTTGGTGATACTGCAGATCGCCAATAATCAGATTCTCTCTGTGTGCTGACACCGATCCTGACAGAAGCCCATAATGTTATGGTGGCTAGTCTGATACCTTATACACTACACTAATGCAGAGACTAGTTACCATCACCTCTGAAGCAAACTCTAAGGGCTCATTTCCACTATTGCGAATTCGCATGTGTTTTTCGCATGCAAATTTGCATAGCAATACAAGTGAATGGGACTGTTTCCACTTGTCAGGATTCCTTTGCGTTTTTCTGTGCAGAAAAAATTCGCATGGCAGAGCCATCAGAATTCGCATATCGCATACCGCTATGCGAATCACATACAATGTATTTAATAGGAAATTTGCATGAGGTTTGGGTATGCGAATTTTTCATTTGAATTTGCATGAAAATTTGCATAGAAACAATGAAAAAGCACACCAGCACTGCCATGGTTAAATTCGCATACATCGCCATCCATGTGAATTTGCGTGCAAATTCGCATGAAATTTCGCATAGACCTGCATGCGAAATTCGCATTCGCATGTGATTTTTGACCGCGGAGATTCGCACCGCACAAGTGGAAATGCAGCCTAAAGCAAATGAAAAAACATGAAAACAGGTTGAAAATTATTCCCTTGCCCATAAGCAGGGTTTGAACCTGTGATGCACAGGGCAATATCCTCATGTCCCAGTCTATTACACCACAAGCCTCATACAGCTTCTAGTTCATGTGTTGGTAGTCCATGTATGATGTCACACATGAATGCATAGGTAGATGCAGCATTGATTTTTCAAATAGTGTTTTATAAGGCAAAGTTGGCTTGAAGGACAAGAGCATGGGTCTTGTTACCATAAGGTCATGGGTTCAAAACCCAGTAGGTAAACCCATAATGTGTGGTTCCTGGGTACTAATAGACATTTGTATGTAAATGTTGTGCACCTTGGTCTTGGCATTTTATTTGTCAGTATAATAAATAAAATGGTATCTGCCTCTCTTCTTTTGTTCTGTTTAGCATGCAGTGCTCTAATCCATAACATACCAAATGAAATAGTAGATGGTGCCTTTAAATGCCAAATGAAATAGCACATGAGGTAAACATATTATTCAATTGTCATCCAGGTTTTGGGTAAATTACTGAATTGTTACTGAATGTGTGAAAATCATAGTGAATTATCAAAAAAAAATGGTTTTAGTGTATGAGGTACATTATTGTACATTACATTTTGAACATACTGATGTTGGCCAAGGAGGTCTCTGACTGGGATGTCCACAGATTAGGTACTGCTGTGTGCTGTTGTGATCATAGCTCCACTATTGACCATTCAGTCTCTCCATGTTATGTCAGCTGCAGGGATGCTTGGGTAGTACTTTTTACAATCTAAATTGATTTGGATCCAGATTTTCAGATGTCTGGATCTGGTTTGAAACTGAAGATATTTGACCTATTTGGATATCTGAATAGAGAAACCTATAAAGAAGTTCCTTTTAAAATGCTTTAAAAGCATTTTTAACCTTTAAAATCACCTTCTATCCTATTACCTTGCTCCTCTGGAGGAGGAGGATCTTGTCTTCCAGGGATTTGTAGGCTGTCAAAAGCATGCTCACATACATAGATCTGGCCAGGAATCGAACCCAGGTCCATGGCTTAGAAGGCAGCTCTCCTCACTGCTATACCACCACTGTCCGGGAATCAAGCCCAGGTTAACTAACATTACAGGCTGAAGCCAGCCATTTCACTCAACTCTTCAACTACAAGAAAGGCCCAGGAGTAGTCTTAGCTACTGTAATATCTATGTTATGGCAGGGTCCTTATTACACTTCTCTTTTACAGGGCTATGGAAACCGTTTTGCCCATGCGATAAAGCGAGGTGCAAAAATGAAATCATGCCTAGCAGAGGATGGTTTCAATCCATCAACCTCTAGGTTATGGGCACAGCACATTTCTGCTGCGCCACTCTGCAGTCTGTTTACATTTGCATACAATTTTCAAGTTTAAGAAGGGTACATTAGTTCCTTTCACAAAACTCAAGGCCATCCCTGGGTGGGCTTGAACAATCAACCTTTTGGTTAACAGCCAAATGCACTAACCAATTGAGCCACAGACACTGTGCACACAAGTGGTGTTAAATGGCTATCTGGGGCTCTCTTCGGACAACTGTTGAACACAAAAGGCAAAGTCATCCCTGGGTGGGCTTGAACCACCAACCTTTCAGTTAACAGCCAAATGCACTAACCAATTGAGCCACAGACACTGTGCACACAAGTGCTGCTAAATGGCTATCTGGGGTTCTCTTTGGACAACTGTTGATCACAAAAGGCAAATCCATCCTTGGGAGGGCTTGAACCACCAACCTTTCAGTTAGCAGCCAAATGCACTAACCAATTGAGCCACAGACACTGTGCACACAAGTGGTGTTAAATGGCTATCTGGGGTTCTCTTTGGACAACTGTTGAACACAAAAGGCAAAGCCATCCCTGGGTGGGCTTGAACCACCAACCTTTCAGTTAACAGCCAAATGCACTAACCAATTGAGCCACAGACAGTGTGCACACAAGTGCTGCTAAATGGCTATCTGGGGTTCTCTTTGGACAACTGTTGAACATAAAAGGCAAAGCCATCCCTGGGTGGGCTTGAACCTATAATAGGGTTTGAACAGGTGATGTCTAATATAATGTCATGATGCTTCAGTGTAATGCACCACTAAGCTCATACAGCACGTAACTGATAAATTGGTGGTCCATGTATGAAGATGAAAATAAATGTAATCTAAGAGTGCTTTGGATGTCAAGTATGTTTGTGGAATTAATTATGCTTGTAAAAGAAGGTTCCACTGTAGTTGAGATGAGCAGGGTTTAAAGTAGAAACCTATGTTGCAACATCCTGCTGACTTAATATGATACGCCACAGCATGCTTGATCCTGATGCAATGGTGGCACATGTATGAAGTGTATGAAGTAATGGTGTGACTTTGAAAGCATCTTTATATTTTGTTAATCTTTGGTTCTATCATTGTTTGGCTCAGAGGGTAAGTGAACAGGTTGTTTCTACAAATGATTTAGCATGTTTGTGAGGTCTAGGAGTCAAATATTGGAAACATAGGAAGAAAGTACAAAATATATGCAGATTGTGTTTCATAGCTGGTGAAATGAGAGCCTGGCATGCTTGTACCACAGTGAAGGATCACACTCCATCACTCCACCACTCCTTCTGTAATTTGGAGGTTACAAACTGCATAGTTAAAAGCTTGTGCATCCAAAGATAACTGTAAAGGTAAGAATTCCAGTCTTTGTATAGTGAATTTGGAAGAGCTGAGATTTGAACTCAGCTCTCCAATCTCAGAGGTAGAGCCCTTAACCATTACACTATTCAACCACTGCTGTAGCCATAGCATCTTGTCCACACCTTAGGAACTATTTGTTTAATTTTTGAGAGTAGACATTGGTTTGAAAAAACTGTTTGTGAACTGGATGTTGATTGCATTCATTTGAGGTCTATGTTGTTTATTGTGAGATGATAGGACAGGTTTGTGTTTTTCCCCAAATGACAGTGTGTGTAGCTGATTTCAATGTGTTTTGCTTTAATTTGTTAAATTGCAAATTAAAGCAGAAATTCATATGTGGACTGTGTTAATGGAAATGCAAAGTGAAAATGTGCTGCAAAATAAGAAAAAGTATTCTTCCTGCCTGAAGTGGGAAGTATATGGAGTCAGTCATATTTTCTTTTCTTTTAAACTATATCAATTGCCTTGCAGTCTTTAGTGCCTCATAGGGGAAAACTGTATATTTTAACCACTTCACAACGGAGGGGTTTTACCCCTGAAGCACCAGCGCAATTTGTACATTGCAGCGCTGCTTCCATTCTTTTTTACTGTGATATGATTGGTTATTGGGGACTGGGGTCCCCATAACCAATCATTGCACTGCAGAGCGGGGGTGTGTGCGCGCGCGCGCGGGTCGTGGGGGCGCGCGATCGCGCGCTGCACGTTTGTTTACATTTATTTGTTATCAATGGAGACTGCTTCTGTTTGAAGCAGTCTCCATTGTGTCCACAATCGGCGCGTCTAATTGGATTTAGGAACGCTTGTTCCTAACATCCAATTAGTCACCTGCTGTGCTGGCTGGCTGGAGTGTGCGCGCGAGGTCCCCGCCCACTGCCAGCCAGTAAACAAATAAGTGCGCCTTTCTCTGTCCCTGGGGGTGAAGCAGTGCGCAGAGGGACGGAGAAATTTAGCACTGGGGGGGGGGGGGGGGGGGGTAAAGTGGTTAAAAGGAAAAATTTGTGAGTTAACACCCACAGGGTGGTAATGGTGCTGTGAAGTAGCTTGAAGATGGAGTTCTGGGTTTATACCTCTTCCTTCCAGGTAATGCTGTGTTTCTGGGTCACCTTGACATATGTATGGCCCATTGCTGGTGATGGAAGATTCATTTTGAATGGTCAGTGGGCAACCTGCGCATTCAACCATGTTGACCATGTGATTGTATGCTACCTAGTCTCTATTTCTAACACTTCCTAACTAACTCCTAATAGTTGATGTGCAATGGATTCAAACTCAGAACCTTATGCTTGAGAGTCTGTGATTTTACATGGTAAACTAATCTCAAGTCTAAATTCAACAGCTACAAAGTGTGTCAAAGTAGATAAACTTAGAAGAACTGGTCAAACTATAGGCTATGCTTCTTCTTTATTTTTTGCAGGTGCAGTTTGTATGGCAGTGTGTGGCTCAAAGGGATAATGAGCAGGTCTTGTCATGACAAGAACATGGGTTCAAATCCCATCACTGCAAGAAAAATTCTAAAATGGTGCAATGTGTAGGCCTTGTTACTGCAAGACTATGTGTGCAATGCTCAAGTGTATGAGATGAAGTTGAAGGATAATAAATACAGAAATATGAATATATAAAAAGTGTAAGTGTAAGTGTAAGTGTAAGTGTAAGTGTAAGTGTAAGTGTAAGTGTAAGTGTAAGTGTAAGTGTAAGTGTAAGTGTAAGTGTAAGTGTAAGTGTAAGTGTAAGTGTAAGTGTAAGTGTAAGTGTAAGTGTAAGTGTAAGTGTAAGTGTAAGTGTAAGTGTAAGTGTAAGTGTAAGTGTAAGTGTAAGTGTAAGTGTAAGTGTAAGTGTAAGTGTAAGTGTAAGTGTAAGTGTAAGTGTAAGTGTAAGTGTAAGTGTAAGTGTAAGTGTAAGTGTAAGTGTAAGTGTAAGTGTAAGTGTAAGTGTAAGTGTAAGTGTAAGTGTAAGTGTAAGTGTAAGTGTAAGTGTAAGTGTAAGTGTAAGTGTAAGTGTAAGTGTAAGTGTAAGTGTAAGTGTAAGTGTAAGTGTAAGTGTAAGTGTAAGTGTAAGTGTAAGTGTAAGTGTAAGTGTAAGTGTAAGTGTAAGTGTAAGTGTAAGTGTAAGTGTAAGTGTAAGTGTAAGTGTAAGTGTAAGTGTAAGTGTAAGTGTAAGTGTAAGTGTAAGTGTAAGTGTAAGTGTAAGTGTAAGTGTAAGTGTAAGTGTAAGTGTAAGTGTAAGTGTCCTCAGTCCCGTCTGGGCTGGACCCAGTGGTCTGGTGGTTGGGTCGAGAGGATGGAAGTGTGCCGTGTCAGTGTCCTCAGTCCCGTCTGGGCTGGACCCAGTGGTCTGGTGGTTGGGTCGAGAGGATGGAAGTGTGCCGTGTCAGTGTCCTCAGTCCCGTCTGGGCTGGACCCAGTGGTCTGGTGGTTGGGTCGAGAGGATGGAAGTGTGCCGTGTCAGTGTCCTCAGTCCCGTCTGGGCTGGACCCAGTGGTCTGGTGGTTGGGTCGAGAGGATGGAAGTGTGCCGTGTCAGTGTCCTCAGTCCCGTCTGGGCTGGACCCAGTGGTCTGGTGGTTGGGTCGAGAGGATGGAAGTGTGCCGTGTCAGTGTCCTCAGTCCCGTCTGGGCTGGACCCAGTGGTCTGGTGGTTGGGTCGAGAGGATGGAAGTGTGCCGTGTCAGTGTCCTCAGTCCCGTCTGGGCTGGACCCAGTGGTCTGGTGGTTGGGTCGAGAGGATGGAAGTGTGCCGTGTCAGTGTCCTCAGTCCCGTCTGGGCTGGACCCAGTGGTCTGGTGGTTGGGTCGAGAGGATGGAAGTGTGCCGTGTCAGTGTCCTCAGTCCCGTCTGGGCTGGACCCAGTGGTCTGGTGGTTGGGTCGAGAGGATGGAAGTGTGCCGTGTCAGTGTCCTCAGTCCCGTCTGGGCTGGACCCAGTGGTCTGGTGGTTGGGTCGAGAGGATGGAAGTGTGCCGTGTCAGTGTCCTCAGTCCCGTCTGGGCTGGACCCAGTGGTCTGGTGGTTGGGTCGAGAGGATGGAAGTGTGCCGTGTCAGTGTCCTCAGTCCCGTCTGGGCTGGACCCAGTGGTCTGGTGGTTGGGTCGAGAGGATGGAAGTGTGCCGTGTCAGTGTCCTCAGTCCCGTCTGGGCTGGACCCAGTGGTCTGGTGGTTGGGTCGAGAGGATGGAAGTGTGCCGTGTCAGTGTCCTCAGTCCCGTCTGGGCTGGACCCAGTGGTCTGGTGGTTGGGTCGAGAGGATGGAAGTGTGCCGTGTCAGTGTCCTCAGTCCCGTCTGGGCTGGACCCAGTGGTCTGGTGGTTGGGTCGAGAGGATGGAAGTGTGCCGTGTCAGTGTCCTCAGTCCCGTCTGGGCTGGACCCAGTGGTCTGGTGGTTGGGTCGAGAGGATGGAAGTGTGCCGTGTCAGTGTCCTCAGTCCCGTCTGGGCTGGACCCAGTGGTCTGGTGGTTGGGTCGAGAGGATGGAAGTGTGCCGTGTCAGTGTCCTCAGTCCCGTCTGGGCTGGACCCAGTGGTCTGGTGGTTGGGTCGAGAGGATGGAAGTGTGCCGTGTCAGTGTCCTCAGTCCCGTCTGGGCTGGACCCAGTGGTCTGGTGGTTGGGTCGAGAGGATGGAAGTGTGCCGTGTCAGTGTCCTCAGTCCCGTCTGGGCTGGACCCAGTGGTCTGGTGGTTGGGTCGAGAGGATGGAAGTGTGCCGTGTCAGTGTCCTCAGTCCCGTCTGGGCTGGACCCAGTGGTCTGGTGGTTGGGTCGAGAGGATGGAAGTGTGCCGTGTCAGTGTCCTCAGTCCCGTCTGGGCTGGACCCAGTGGTCTGGTGGTTGGGTCGAGAGGATGGAAGTGTGCCGTGTCAGTGTCCTCAGTCCCGTCTGGGCTGGACCCAGTGGTCTGGTGGTTGGGTCGAGAGGATGGAAGTGTGCCGTGTCAGTGTCCTCAGTCCCGTCTGGGCTGGACCCAGTGGTCTGGTGGTTGGGTCGAGAGGATGGAAGTGTGCCGTGTCAGTGTCCTCAGTCCCGTCTGGGCTGGACCCAGTGGTCTGGTGGTTGGGTCGAGAGGATGGAAGTGTGCCGTGTCAGTGTCCTCAGTCCCGTCTGGGCTGGACCCAGTGGTCTGGTGGTTGGGTCGAGAGGATGGAAGTGTGCCGTGTCAGTGTCCTCAGTCCCGTCTGGGCTGGACCCAGTGGTCTGGTGGTTGGGTCGAGAGGATGGAAGTGTGCCGTGTCAGTGTCCTCAGTCCCGTCTGGGCTGGACCCAGTGGTCTGGTGGTTGGGTCGAGAGGATGGAAGTGTGCCGTGTCAGTGTCCTCAGTCCCGTCTGGGCTGGACCCAGTGGTCTGGTGGTTGGGTCGAGAGGATGGAAGTGTGCCGTGTCAGTGTCCTCAGTCCCGTCTGGGCTGGACCCAGTGGTCTGGTGGTTGGGTCGAGAGGATGGAAGTGTGCCGTGTCAGTGTCCTCAGTCCCGTCTGGGCTGGACCCAGTGGTCTGGTGGTTGGGTCGAGAGGATGGAAGTGTGCCGTGTCAGTGTCCTCAGTCCCGTCTGGGCTGGACCCAGTGGTCTGGTGGTTGGGTCGAGAGGATGGAAGTGTGCCGTGTCAGTGTCCTCAGTCCCGTCTGGGCTGGACCCAGTGGTCTGGTGGTTGGGTCGAGAGGATGGAAGTGTGCCGTGTCAGTGTCCTCAGTCCCGTCTGGGCTGGACCCAGTGGTCTGGTGGTTGGGTCGAGAGGATGGAAGTGTGCCGTGTCAGTGTCCTCAGTCCCGTCTGGGCTGGACCCAGTGGTCTGGTGGTTGGGTCGAGAGGATGGAAGTGTGCCGTGTCAGTGTCCTCAGTCCCGTCTGGGCTGGACCCAGTGGTCTGGTGGTTGGGTCGAGAGGATGGAAGTGTGCCGTGTCAGTGTCCTCAGTCCCGTCTGGGCTGGACCCAGTGGTCTGGTGGTTGGGTCGAGAGGATGGAAGTGTGCCGTGTCAGTGTCCTCAGTCCCGTCTGGGCTGGACCCAGTGGTCTGGTGGTTGGGTCGAGAGGATGGAAGTGTGCCGTGTCAGTGTCCTCAGTCCCGTCTGGGCTGGACCCAGTGGTCTGGTGGTTGGGTCGAGAGGATGGAAGTGTGCCGTGTCAGTGTCCTCAGTCCCGTCTGGGCTGGACCCAGTGGTCTGGTGGTTGGGTCGAGAGGATGGAAGTGTGCCGTGTCAGTGTCCTCAGTCCCGTCTGGGCTGGACCCAGTGGTCTGGTGGTTGGGTCGAGAGGATGGAAGTGTGCCGTGTCAGTGTCCTCAGTCCCGTCTGGGCTGGACCCAGTGGTCTGGTGGTTGGGTCGAGAGGATGGAAGTGTGCCGTGTCAGTGTCCTCAGTCCCGTCTGGGCTGGACCCAGTGGTCTGGTGGTTGGGTCGAGAGGATGGAAGTGTGCCGTGTCAGTGTCCTCAGTCCCGTCTGGGCTGGACCCAGTGGTCTGGTGGTTGGGTCGAGAGGATGGAAGTGTGCCGTGTCAGTGTCCTCAGTCCCGTCTGGGCTGGACCCAGTGGTCTGGTGGTTGGGTCGAGAGGATGGAAGTGTGCCGTGTCAGTGTCCTCAGTCCCGTCTGGGCTGGACCCAGTGGTCTGGTGGTTGGGTCGAGAGGATGGAAGTGTGCCGTGTCAGTGTCCTCAGTCCCGTCTGGGCTGGACCCAGTGGTCTGGTGGTTGGGTCGAGAGGATGGAAGTGTGCCGTGTCAGTGTCCTCAGTCCCGTCTGGGCTGGACCCAGTGGTCTGGTGGTTGGGTCGAGAGGATGGAAGTGTGCCGTGTCAGTGTCCTCAGTCCCGTCTGGGCTGGACCCAGTGGTCTGGTGGTTGGGTCGAGAGGATGGAAGTGTGCCGTGTCAGTGTCCTCAGTCCCGTCTGGGCTGGACCCAGTGGTCTGGTGGTTGGGTCGAGAGGATGGAAGTGTGCCGTGTCAGTGTCCTCAGTCCCGTCTGGGCTGGACCCAGTGGTCTGGTGGTTGGGTCGAGAGGATGGAAGTGTGCCGTGTCAGTGTCCTCAGTCCCGTCTGGGCTGGACCCAGTGGTCTGGTGGTTGGGTCGAGAGGATGGAAGTGTGCCGTGTCAGTGTCCTCAGTCCCGTCTGGGCTGGACCCAGTGGTCTGGTGGTTGGGTCGAGAGGATGGAAGTGTGCCGTGTCAGTGTCCTCAGTCCCGTCTGGGCTGGACCCAGTGGTCTGGTGGTTGGGTCGAGAGGATGGAAGTGTGCCGTGTCAGTGTCCTCAGTCCCGTCTGGGCTGGACCCAGTGGTCTGGTGGTTGGGTCGAGAGGATGGAAGTGTGCCGTGTCAGTGTCCTCAGTCCCGTCTGGGCTGGACCCAGTGGTCTGGTGGTTGGGTCGAGAGGATGGAAGTGTGCCGTGTCAGTGTCCTCAGTCCCGTCTGGGCTGGACCCAGTGGTCTGGTGGTTGGGTCGAGAGGATGGAAGTGTGCCGTGTCAGTGTCCTCAGTCCCGTCTGGGCTGGACCCAGTGGTCTGGTGGTTGGGTCGAGAGGATGGAAGTGTGCCGTGTCAGTGTCCTCAGTCCCGTCTGGGCTGGACCCAGTGGTCTGGTGGTTGGGTCGAGAGGATGGAAGTGTGCCGTGTCAGTGTCCTCAGTCCCGTCTGGGCTGGACCCAGTGGTCTGGTGGTTGGGTCGAGAGGATGGAAGTGTGCCGTGTCAGTGTCCTCAGTCCCGTCTGGGCTGGACCCAGTGGTCTGGTGGTTGGGTCGAGAGGATGGAAGTGTGCCGTGTCAGTGTCCTCAGTCCCGTCTGGGCTGGACCCAGTGGTCTGGTGGTTGGGTCGAGAGGATGGAAGTGTGCCGTGTCAGTGTCCTCAGTCCCGTCTGGGCTGGACCCAGTGGTCTGGTGGTTGGGTCGAGAGGATGGAAGTGTGCCGTGTCAGTGTCCTCAGTCCCGTCTGGGCTGGACCCAGTGGTCTGGTGGTTGGGTCGAGAGGATGGAAGTGTGCCGTGTCAGTGTCCTCAGTCCCGTCTGGGCTGGACCCAGTGGTCTGGTGGTTGGGTCGAGAGGATGGAAGTGTGCCGTGTCAGTGTCCTCAGTCCCGTCTGGGCTGGACCCAGTGGTCTGGTGGTTGGGTCGAGAGGATGGAAGTGTGCCGTGTCAGTGTCCTCAGTCCCGTCTGGGCTGGACCCAGTGGTCTGGTGGTTGGGTCGAGAGGATGGAAGTGTGCCGTGTCAGTGTCCTCAGTCCCGTCTGGGCTGGACCCAGTGGTCTGGTGGTTGGGTCGAGAGGATGGAAGTGTGCCGTGTCAGTGTCCTCAGTCCCGTCTGGGCTGGACCCAGTGGTCTGGTGGTTGGGTCGAGAGGATGGAAGTGTGCCGTGTCAGTGTCCTCAGTCCCGTCTGGGCTGGACCCAGTGGTCTGGTGGTTGGGTCGAGAGGATGGAAGTGTGCCGTGTCAGTGTCCTCAGTCCCGTCTGGGCTGGACCCAGTGGTCTGGTGGTTGGGTCGAGAGGATGGAAGTGTGCCGTGTCAGTGTCCTCAGTCCCGTCTGGGCTGGACCCAGTGGTCTGGTGGTTGGGTCGAGAGGATGGAAGTGTGCCGTGTCAGTGTCCTCAGTCCCGTCTGGGCTGGACCCAGTGGTCTGGTGGTTGGGTCGAGAGGATGGAAGTGTGCCGTGTCAGTGTCCTCAGTCCCGTCTGGGCTGGACCCAGTGGTCTGGTGGTTGGGTCGAGAGGATGGAAGTGTGCCGTGTCAGTGTCCTCAGTCCCGTCTGGGCTGGACCCAGTGGTCTGGTGGTTGGGTCGAGAGGATGGAAGTGTGCCGTGTCAGTGTCCTCAGTCCCGTCTGGGCTGGACCCAGTGGTCTGGTGGTTGGGTCGAGAGGATGGAAGTGTGCCGTGTCAGTGTCCTCAGTCCCGTCTGGGCTGGACCCAGTGGTCTGGTGGTTGGGTCGAGAGGATGGAAGTGTGCCGTGTCAGTGTCCTCAGTCCCGTCTGGGCTGGACCCAGTGGTCTGGTGGTTGGGTCGAGAGGATGGAAGTGTGCCGTGTCAGTGTCCTCAGTCCCGTCTGGGCTGGACCCAGTGGTCTGGTGGTTGGGTCGAGAGGATGGAAGTGTGCCGTGTCAGTGTCCTCAGTCCCGTCTGGGCTGGACCCAGTGGTCTGGTGGTTGGGTCGAGAGGATGGAAGTGTGCCGTGTCAGTGTCCTCAGTCCCGTCTGGGCTGGACCCAGTGGTCTGGTGGTTGGGTCGAGAGGATGGAAGTGTGCCGTGTCAGTGTCCTCAGTCCCGTCTGGGCTGGACCCAGTGGTCTGGTGGTTGGGTCGAGAGGATGGAAGTGTGCCGTGTCAGTGTCCTCAGTCCCGTCTGGGCTGGACCCAGTGGTCTGGTGGTTGGGTCGAGAGGATGGAAGTGTGCCGTGTCAGTGTCCTCAGTCCCGTCTGGGCTGGACCCAGTGGTCTGGTGGTTGGGTCGAGAGGATGGAAGTGTGCCGTGTCAGTGTCCTCAGTCCCGTCTGGGCTGGACCCAGTGGTCTGGTGGTTGGGTCGAGAGGATGGAAGTGTGCCGTGTCAGTGTCCTCAGTCCCGTCTGGGCTGGACCCAGTGGTCTGGTGGTTGGGTCGAGAGGATGGAAGTGTGCCGTGTCAGTGTCCTCAGTCCCGTCTGGGCTGGACCCAGTGGTCTGGTGGTTGGGTCGAGAGGATGGAAGTGTGCCGTGTCAGTGTCCTCAGTCCCGTCTGGGCTGGACCCAGTGGTCTGGTGGTTGGGTCGAGAGGATGGAAGTGTGCCGTGTCAGTGTCCTCAGTCCCGTCTGGGCTGGACCCAGTGGTCTGGTGGTTGGGTCGAGAGGATGGAAGTGTGCCGTGTCAGTGTCCTCAGTCCCGTCTGGGCTGGACCCAGTGGTCTGGTGGTTGGGTCGAGAGGATGGAAGTGTGCCGTGTCAGTGTCCTCAGTCCCGTCTGGGCTGGACCCAGTGGTCTGGTGGTTGGGTCGAGAGGATGGAAGTGTGCCGTGTCAGTGTCCTCAGTCCCGTCTGGGCTGGACCCAGTGGTCTGGTGGTTGGGTCGAGAGGATGGAAGTGTGCCGTGTCAGTGTCCTCAGTCCCGTCTGGGCTGGACCCAGTGGTCTGGTGGTTGGGTCGAGAGGATGGAAGTGTGCCGTGTCAGTGTCCTCAGTCCCGTCTGGGCTGGACCCAGTGGTCTGGTGGTTGGGTCGAGAGGATGGAAGTGTGCCGTGTCAGTGTCCTCAGTCCCGTCTGGGCTGGACCCAGTGGTCTGGTGGTTGGGTCGAGAGGATGGAAGTGTGCCGTGTCAGTGTCCTCAGTCCCGTCTGGGCTGGACCCAGTGGTCTGGTGGTTGGGTCGAGAGGATGGAAGTGTGCCGTGTCAGTGTCCTCAGTCCCGTCTGGGCTGGACCCAGTGGTCTGGTGGTTGGGTCGAGAGGATGGAAGTGTGCCGTGTCAGTGTCCTCAGTCCCGTCTGGGCTGGACCCAGTGGTCTGGTGGTTGGGTCGAGAGGATGGAAGTGTGCCGTGTCAGTGTCCTCAGTCCCGTCTGGGCTGGACCCAGTGGTCTGGTGGTTGGGTCGAGAGGATGGAAGTGTGCCGTGTCAGTGTCCTCAGTCCCGTCTGGGCTGGACCCAGTGGTCTGGTGGTTGGGTCGAGAGGATGGAAGTGTGCCGTGTCAGTGTCCTCAGTCCCGTCTGGGCTGGACCCAGTGGTCTGGTGGTTGGGTCGAGAGGATGGAAGTGTGCCGTGTCAGTGTCCTCAGTCCCGTCTGGGCTGGACCCAGTGGTCTGGTGGTTGGGTCGAGAGGATGGAAGTGTGCCGTGTCAGTGTCCTCAGTCCCGTCTGGGCTGGACCCAGTGGTCTGGTGGTTGGGTCGAGAGGATGGAAGTGTGCCGTGTCAGTGTCCTCAGTCCCGTCTGGGCTGGACCCAGTGGTCTGGTGGTTGGGTCGAGAGGATGGAAGTGTGCCGTGTCAGTGTCCTCAGTCCCGTCTGGGCTGGACCCAGTGGTCTGGTGGTTGGGTCGAGAGGATGGAAGTGTGCCGTGTCAGTGTCCTCAGTCCCGTCTGGGCTGGACCCAGTGGTCTGGTGGTTGGGTCGAGAGGATGGAAGTGTGCCGTGTCAGTGTCCTCAGTCCCGTCTGGGCTGGACCCAGTGGTCTGGTGGTTGGGTCGAGAGGATGGAAGTGTGCCGTGTCAGTGTCCTCAGTCCCGTCTGGGCTGGACCCAGTGGTCTGGTGGTTGGGTCGAGAGGATGGAAGTGTGCCGTGTCAGTGTCCTCAGTCCCGTCTGGGCTGGACCCAGTGGTCTGGTGGTTGGGTCGAGAGGATGGAAGTGTGCCGTGTCAGTGTCCTCAGTCCCGTCTGGGCTGGACCCAGTGGTCTGGTGGTTGGGTCGAGAGGATGGAAGTGTGCCGTGTCAGTGTCCTCAGTCCCGTCTGGGCTGGACCCAGTGGTCTGGTGGTTGGGTCGAGAGGATGGAAGTGTGCCGTGTCAGTGTCCTCAGTCCCGTCTGGGCTGGACCCAGTGGTCTGGTGGTTGGGTCGAGAGGATGGAAGTGTGCCGTGTCAGTGTCCTCAGTCCCGTCTGGGCTGGACCCAGTGGTCTGGTGGTTGGGTCGAGAGGATGGAAGTGTGCCGTGTCAGTGTCCTCAGTCCCGTCTGGGCTGGACCCAGTGGTCTGGTGGTTGGGTCGAGAGGATGGAAGTGTGCCGTGTCAGTGTCCTCAGTCCCGTCTGGGCTGGACCCAGTGGTCTGGTGGTTGGGTCGAGAGGATGGAAGTGTGCCGTGTCAGTGTCCTCAGTCCCGTCTGGGCTGGACCCAGTGGTCTGGTGGTTGGGTCGAGAGGATGGAAGTGTGCCGTGTCAGTGTCCTCAGTCCCGTCTGGGCTGGACCCAGTGGTCTGGTGGTTGGGTCGAGAGGATGGAAGTGTGCCGTGTCAGTGTCCTCAGTCCCGTCTGGGCTGGACCCAGTGGTCTGGTGGTTGGGTCGAGAGGATGGAAGTGTGCCGTGTCAGTGTCCTCAGTCCCGTCTGGGCTGGACCCAGTGGTCTGGTGGTTGGGTCGAGAGGATGGAAGTGTGCCGTGTCAGTGTCCTCAGTCCCGTCTGGGCTGGACCCAGTGGTCTGGTGGTTGGGTCGAGAGGATGGAAGTGTGCCGTGTCAGTGTCCTCAGTCCCGTCTGGGCTGGACCCAGTGGTCTGGTGGTTGGGTCGAGAGGATGGAAGTGTGCCGTGTCAGTGTCCTCAGTCCCGTCTGGGCTGGACCCAGTGGTCTGGTGGTTGGGTCGAGAGGATGGAAGTGTGCCGTGTCAGTGTCCTCAGTCCCGTCTGGGCTGGACCCAGTGGTCTGGTGGTTGGGTCGAGAGGATGGAAGTGTGCCGTGTCAGTGTCCTCAGTCCCGTCTGGGCTGGACCCAGTGGTCTGGTGGTTGGGTCGAGAGGATGGAAGTGTGCCGTGTCAGTGTCCTCAGTCCCGTCTGGGCTGGACCCAGTGGTCTGGTGGTTGGGTCGAGAGGATGGAAGTGTGCCGTGTCAGTGTCCTCAGTCCCGTCTGGGCTGGACCCAGTGGTCTGGTGGTTGGGTCGAGAGGATGGAAGTGTGCCGTGTCAGTGTCCTCAGTCCCGTCTGGGCTGGACCCAGTGGTCTGGTGGTTGGGTCGAGAGGATGGAAGTGTGCCGTGTCAGTGTCCTCAGTCCCGTCTGGGCTGGACCCAGTGGTCTGGTGGTTGGGTCGAGAGGATGGAAGTGTGCCGTGTCAGTGTCCTCAGTCCCGTCTGGGCTGGACCCAGTGGTCTGGTGGTTGGGTCGAGAGGATGGAAGTGTGCCGTGTCAGTGTCCTCAGTCCCGTCTGGGCTGGACCCAGTGGTCTGGTGGTTGGGTCGAGAGGATGGAAGTGTGCCGTGTCAGTGTCCTCAGTCCCGTCTGGGCTGGACCCAGTGGTCTGGTGGTTGGGTCGAGAGGATGGAAGTGTGCCGTGTCAGTGTCCTCAGTCCCGTCTGGGCTGGACCCAGTGGTCTGGTGGTTGGGTCGAGAGGATGGAAGTGTGCCGTGTCAGTGTCCTCAGTCCCGTCTGGGCTGGACCCAGTGGTCTGGTGGTTGGGTCGAGAGGATGGAAGTGTGCCGTGTCAGTGTCCTCAGTCCCGTCTGGGCTGGACCCAGTGGTCTGGTGGTTGGGTCGAGAGGATGGAAGTGTGCCGTGTCAGTGTCCTCAGTCCCGTCTGGGCTGGACCCAGTGGTCTGGTGGTTGGGTCGAGAGGATGGAAGTGTGCCGTGTCAGTGTCCTCAGTCCCGTCTGGGCTGGACCCAGTGGTCTGGTGGTTGGGTCGAGAGGATGGAAGTGTGCCGTGTCAGTGTCCTCAGTCCCGTCTGGGCTGGACCCAGTGGTCTGGTGGTTGGGTCGAGAGGATGGAAGTGTGCCGTGTCAGTGTCCTCAGTCCCGTCTGGGCTGGACCCAGTGGTCTGGTGGTTGGGTCGAGAGGATGGAAGTGTGCCGTGTCAGTGTCCTCAGTCCCGTCTGGGCTGGACCCAGTGGTCTGGTGGTTGGGTCGAGAGGATGGAAGTGTGCCGTGTCAGTGTCCTCAGTCCCGTCTGGGCTGGACCCAGTGGTCTGGTGGTTGGGTCGAGAGGATGGAAGTGTGCCGTGTCAGTGTCCTCAGTCCCGTCTGGGCTGGACCCAGTGGTCTGGTGGTTGGGTCGAGAGGATGGAAGTGTGCCGTGTCAGTGTCCTCAGTCCCGTCTGGGCTGGACCCAGTGGTCTGGTGGTTGGGTCGAGAGGATGGAAGTGTGCCGTGTCAGTGTCCTCAGTCCCGTCTGGGCTGGACCCAGTGGTCTGGTGGTTGGGTCGAGAGGATGGAAGTGTGCCGTGTCAGTGTCCTCAGTCCCGTCTGGGCTGGACCCAGTGGTCTGGTGGTTGGGTCGAGAGGATGGAAGTGTGCCGTGTCAGTGTCCTCAGTCCCGTCTGGGCTGGACCCAGTGGTCTGGTGGTTGGGTCGAGAGGATGGAAGTGTGCCGTGTCAGTGTCCTCAGTCCCGTCTGGGCTGGACCCAGTGGTCTGGTGGTTGGGTCGAGAGGATGGAAGTGTGCCGTGTCAGTGTCCTCAGTCCCGTCTGGGCTGGACCCAGTGGTCTGGTGGTTGGGTCGAGAGGATGGAAGTGTGCCGTGTCAGTGTCCTCAGTCCCGTCTGGGCTGGACCCAGTGGTCTGGTGGTTGGGTCGAGAGGATGGAAGTGTGCCGTGTCAGTGTCCTCAGTCCCGTCTGGGCTGGACCCAGTGGTCTGGTGGTTGGGTCGAGAGGATGGAAGTGTGCCGTGTCAGTGTCCTCAGTCCCGTCTGGGCTGGACCCAGTGGTCTGGTGGTTGGGTCGAGAGGATGGAAGTGTGCCGTGTCAGTGTCCTCAGTCCCGTCTGGGCTGGACCCAGTGGTCTGGTGGTTGGGTCGAGAGGATGGAAGTGTGCCGTGTCAGTGTCCTCAGTCCCGTCTGGGCTGGACCCAGTGGTCTGGTGGTTGGGTCGAGAGGATGGAAGTGTGCCGTGTCAGTGTCCTCAGTCCCGTCTGGGCTGGACCCAGTGGTCTGGTGGTTGGGTCGAGAGGATGGAAGTGTGCCGTGTCAGTGTCCTCAGTCCCGTCTGGGCTGGACCCAGTGGTCTGGTGGTTGGGTCGAGAGGATGGAAGTGTGCCGTGTCAGTGTCCTCAGTCCCGTCTGGGCTGGACCCAGTGGTCTGGTGGTTGGGTCGAGAGGATGGAAGTGTGCCGTGTCAGTGTCCTCAGTCCCGTCTGGGCTGGACCCAGTGGTCTGGTGGTTGGGTCGAGAGGATGGAAGTGTGCCGTGTCAGTGTCCTCAGTCCCGTCTGGGCTGGACCCAGTGGTCTGGTGGTTGGGTCGAGAGGATGGAAGTGTGCCGTGTCAGTGTCCTCAGTCCCGTCTGGGCTGGACCCAGTGGTCTGGTGGTTGGGTCGAGAGGATGGAAGTGTGCCGTGTCAGTGTCCTCAGTCCCGTCTGGGCTGGACCCAGTGGTCTGGTGGTTGGGTCGAGAGGATGGAAGTGTGCCGTGTCAGTGTCCTCAGTCCCGTCTGGGCTGGACCCAGTGGTCTGGTGGTTGGGTCGAGAGGATGGAAGTGTGCCGTGTCAGTGTCCTCAGTCCCGTCTGGGCTGGACCCAGTGGTCTGGTGGTTGGGTCGAGAGGATGGAAGTGTGCCGTGTCAGTGTCCTCAGTCCCGTCTGGGCTGGACCCAGTGGTCTGGTGGTTGGGTCGAGAGGATGGAAGTGTGCCGTGTCAGTGTCCTCAGTCCCGTCTGGGCTGGACCCAGTGGTCTGGTGGTTGGGTCGAGAGGATGGAAGTGTGCCGTGTCAGTGTCCTCAGTCCCGTCTGGGCTGGACCCAGTGGTCTGGTGGTTGGGTCGAGAGGATGGAAGTGTGCCGTGTCAGTGTCCTCAGTCCCGTCTGGGCTGGACCCAGTGGTCTGGTGGTTGGGTCGAGAGGATGGAAGTGTGCCGTGTCAGTGTCCTCAGTCCCGTCTGGGCTGGACCCAGTGGTCTGGTGGTTGGGTCGAGAGGATGGAAGTGTGCCGTGTCAGTGTCCTCAGTCCCGTCTGGGCTGGACCCAGTGGTCTGGTGGTTGGGTCGAGAGGATGGAAGTGTGCCGTGTCAGTGTCCTCAGTCCCGTCTGGGCTGGACCCAGTGGTCTGGTGGTTGGGTCGAGAGGATGGAAGTGTGCCGTGTCAGTGTCCTCAGTCCCGTCTGGGCTGGACCCAGTGGTCTGGTGGTTGGGTCGAGAGGATGGAAGTGTGCCGTGTCAGTGTCCTCAGTCCCGTCTGGGCTGGACCCAGTGGTCTGGTGGTTGGGTCGAGAGGATGGAAGTGTGCCGTGTCAGTGTCCTCAGTCCCGTCTGGGCTGGACCCAGTGGTCTGGTGGTTGGGTCGAGAGGATGGAAGTGTGCCGTGTCAGTGTCCTCAGTCCCGTCTGGGCTGGACCCAGTGGTCTGGTGGTTGGGTCGAGAGGATGGAAGTGTGCCGTGTCAGTGTCCTCAGTCCCGTCTGGGCTGGACCCAGTGGTCTGGTGGTTGGGTCGAGAGGATGGAAGTGTGCCGTGTCAGTGTCCTCAGTCCCGTCTGGGCTGGACCCAGTGGTCTGGTGGTTGGGTCGAGAGGATGGAAGTGTGCCGTGTCAGTGTCCTCAGTCCCGTCTGGGCTGGACCCAGTGGTCTGGTGGTTGGGTCGAGAGGATGGAAGTGTGCCGTGTCAGTGTCCTCAGTCCCGTCTGGGCTGGACCCAGTGGTCTGGTGGTTGGGTCGAGAGGATGGAAGTGTGCCGTGTCAGTGTCCTCAGTCCCGTCTGGGCTGGACCCAGTGGTCTGGTGGTTGGGTCGAGAGGATGGAAGTGTGCCGTGTCAGTGTCCTCAGTCCCGTCTGGGCTGGACCCAGTGGTCTGGTGGTTGGGTCGAGAGGATGGAAGTGTGCCGTGTCAGTGTCCTCAGTCCCGTCTGGGCTGGACCCAGTGGTCTGGTGGTTGGGTCGAGAGGATGGAAGTGTGCCGTGTCAGTGTCCTCAGTCCCGTCTGGGCTGGACCCAGTGGTCTGGTGGTTGGGTCGAGAGGATGGAAGTGTGCCGTGTCAGTGTCCTCAGTCCCGTCTGGGCTGGACCCAGTGGTCTGGTGGTTGGGTCGAGAGGATGGAAGTGTGCCGTGTCAGTGTCCTCAGTCCCGTCTGGGCTGGACCCAGTGGTCTGGTGGTTGGGTCGAGAGGATGGAAGTGTGCCGTGTCAGTGTCCTCAGTCCCGTCTGGGCTGGACCCAGTGGTCTGGTGGTTGGGTCGAGAGGATGGAAGTGTGCCGTGTCAGTGTCCTCAGTCCCGTCTGGGCTGGACCCAGTGGTCTGGTGGTTGGGTCGAGAGGATGGAAGTGTGCCGTGTCAGTGTCCTCAGTCCCGTCTGGGCTGGACCCAGTGGTCTGGTGGTTGGGTCGAGAGGATGGAAGTGTGCCGTGTCAGTGTCCTCAGTCCCGTCTGGGCTGGACCCAGTGGTCTGGTGGTTGGGTCGAGAGGATGGAAGTGTGCCGTGTCAGTGTCCTCAGTCCCGTCTGGGCTGGACCCAGTGGTCTGGTGGTTGGGTCGAGAGGATGGAAGTGTGCCGTGTCAGTGTCCTCAGTCCCGTCTGGGCTGGACCCAGTGGTCTGGTGGTTGGGTCGAGAGGATGGAAGTGTGCCGTGTCAGTGTCCTCAGTCCCGTCTGGGCTGGACCCAGTGGTCTGGTGGTTGGGTCGAGAGGATGGAAGTGTGCCGTGTCAGTGTCCTCAGTCCCGTCTGGGCTGGACCCAGTGGTCTGGTGGTTGGGTCGAGAGGATGGAAGTGTGCCGTGTCAGTGTCCTCAGTCCCGTCTGGGCTGGACCCAGTGGTCTGGTGGTTGGGTCGAGAGGATGGAAGTGTGCCGTGTCAGTGTCCTCAGTCCCGTCTGGGCTGGACCCAGTGGTCTGGTGGTTGGGTCGAGAGGATGGAAGTGTGCCGTGTCAGTGTCCTCAGTCCCGTCTGGGCTGGACCCAGTGGTCTGGTGGTTGGGTCGAGAGGATGGAAGTGTGCCGTGTCAGTGTCCTCAGTCCCGTCTGGGCTGGACCCAGTGGTCTGGTGGTTGGGTCGAGAGGATGGAAGTGTGCCGTGTCAGTGTCCTCAGTCCCGTCTGGGCTGGTCTTCAGTGTCCTCAAACTAAGTGGGAGGAGCTATCGACTCCAAACTTTGCCCACACCTCTAATCTGTCCTAAAATATATATATATCAAGTATCAAGTCAATATACCATACAGGGGCAATTTTACAAAGATTTAGATTAATTGCCCCACTAACTGGCAAAATGCCAAATTTTGCAAAATTACACCCAGAGACCCACAGAATCATAGGCAATATATTTCAGAGGTCAAAGGTCATCCTCGTCGCCATTTATGTATTGCTATGCCTATGTTTGTGGCGTTGCTAAGGCCTCACACTCGACTCACACCAGCCTACAGGCCGGGTAAATACATATCTTACAACTTCACACTGTATTAGGATATTTTTTCAATTATTTACATTATTTACAGGTATAGCAGTGAATCATGGATAAGTAATAGAGTAAAGAATCAATACATTACCGGATATTGCATCATCACTCCGTATCGGGGGACCAGCGATCGTCAGGAGGCAGCGCATACACAACATCACACAACTCGTCAGTAGTGGAGAGTCCCATCAGAGCAAGGGAAATCTCTCTGTCTTATACTCATAGCTCCACCCATTTTCCCTATTGCATCCTGGGGATGCTCAGGCATGAGCTTCACTACGGTTGGATGACTTATAGTCAATATTTTAATGAACAGGACTATGTCACGATCGGTGTAGCAGAGAGGGTCTGATTCTTGGTGATCTGCAGTATCACTGGGAATACAGATATATATCCGATTATTGATGATCTGCAGTATCACCGATAATCCGATATAACGCTAACCTCTGAACACCTGAGTAGTGTGAGTGCTTGGTGCAACAGTAGGACTAAGCCTCAGAAACAAGTGCTGTACTGTATGAAGTACTGCAGCAATACAGATTCCTTCCGAAGGCCTGGACTCTCCCGGGGGAGGAGTCAGGCGGAGCGTAGGAAGGACAGAACGTGAGTGACACCTAGGAGAGGGCTTCACTAACAGATCTGGGAACTGCCTCCAACAGCAAGGTCAGTTCTCGAAGTCGGGCAAGCCAGGTCGTAACACACGGACAGATACAGTACAGATACAGAAAGCAGAGGCGGAGTCTAATAAACAGGCAGGGTTCGGCAACAGGGTATCAGAAATATTGGGGTACAAGATCAGAATACAGAAGAATAGTAACAAGCATGGGGAACCTGAGGAGCGAGTTCCCAATGAATACATGAAGGGCCCCGAGGCAGCAAATACAGAGCTGGCCCTGTGGAGCAGGTGCCCAACAAATACAGAGCTGGCCCTATGGGGAGCAGGTGCCCAGCAAATACAGAGCTGGCCCTGTGGAGCAGGTGCCCAGCACATACAGAACTGGCCCTGTGGAGCAGGTGCCCAGAACATACAAAGCTGGCCCTGTGGAGCAGGTGCCCAGAACATACAAGGCATGAACTATCTCCTAGTGATAGAGATAGTTCTCAGGGTCAGGAAGGCCCTGGGGCGCAGGTGCCCAGCGAATACAGAGCTGGCCCTGTGGAGCAGCTGCCCAGCGAATACAGAGCTGGCTGTGAGAAAACGCGGAAGAGCCGCCGCCATGAGCCAGCGGCAGGCGGCTCTTTCCGCGCACGGACGCGCCACACACGGAGAGGCAGCCGCCTCCCCTCAGCATGAGGCGGCTGTCTCCGTGCAGGCGTCTGCGGAGCACGGAGAAACCGCCGCGTTGGACGCGGCGGTTCGTGCGCATGCCCCCGCTGCGGAGGCACCGCAGAGCGGGGCTGCTGTGGCTGGGACTCGTAGTCCCTCAGGTTTCAGAGTGACGCGCGCGCGCGCATTCAGGCAGGATTTATGACTCTTAGAAAGGAGTCAGCTGACCAGGCTGGTCAGCTGACTCGAGCTCCACTTCTCATTGGTCCAGCACTTAGGGAGGTGCTGGGGGCACAACTGTGTATATATACTACTGGCTGTTCACTTGCTCCTTGTCTGGCGTTGCGATCACATATGTGGGAGCACCCAGATCCGTAGTCAGATCCGCAAGTGTGCCGGGACCAGCTGGAGCTGTAATCCTACACTTAGCTAGATTCTGTTGATAGCTAAAGTACTAGTTTGATTGTGTTTATCTGTTATGACCTATTGCCTGCTCGACTATCCCCCTGAACTCTGATCTTGTACCTCGATATTTCTGATACTCTGTTGCCGAACCCCGGCTCGTTCCTTGACTCTGCTTCTGCCTCCTGATTTTGTACCCCGATATATCTGATACCCCGTTGCTGAACCCTGCCTGTACTTTGACTCCGCCTTTGCCTCCTGATCTTGTACTTTATCTGTCCGTGTGTGTACGACCTGGCTTGTCCGACCTCGAGAACCGACCTTACTGTTAGAGGCGGTTCCTCGCTCTGTTAGTGATCCTTCCTCCTGAAGGTTACTTTCAGTCTGTCCTTCCTACTGTCAGTCTGACTCCTCCCGTCTTGGAGAGCTCAGGTCTGCGGAAGGAATCTGTGCAGTACTCCTTGCTGCACTGAGGCCTAGTCCTCTAAGTGTTACTGTTACACCTAACACTACACTCTACTCAGGTGAACAGAGGTTAGCTAGTATATCGGATTATCAGTGATACTGCAGATCACGTATAATCTGGTATACATCTGTATTCCCAGTGATTCTGCAGATCACTGGTAATCAGATCCTCTCTGTGCTTCACCGATCGTTACACTGGCCCTGTGAAGCAGGTGCCCAGTACATACAGAACTGGCCCTGTGGAGCAGGTGCCCAGAACATACAAAGCATGAACTATCTCCTAGTGATAGAGATAGTTCTCAGGGTCGGGAAGGCCCTGGGGCGCAGGTGCCCAGCGAATACAGAGCTGGCCCTGTGGAGCAGGTGCCCAGCGAATACAGAGCTGGCCCTGTGAACCAGGTGCCCAGCACATACAGAGCTGGCCCTGTGAAGCAGGTGCCCAGCACATACAGAGCTGGCCCTGTGAAGCAGGTGCCCAGCACATACAAGGCATGAACTATCTCCTAGTGATAGAGATAGTTCTCAGGGTCGGGAAGGCCAGGTCGGCAACTCACAGACAAAAAAAGTACAGGATCAGAAGACAGAGGCAGAATCAGGGGCAAGCGGAGGTTGGCAACGGAGTATCAGAAAGGCAAGGTACAGGGTCAGATATCAGTAGAGTAGTCAGACAGGCAGGAAGTCATAACAGATAATCACAATCAAACTAGTACTTTAAGCTATCAACAGAATCTAGAAGTGTAGGATTACAGCTCCAGCTGGTCCCGGCACACTTAAGGATCTGACTAAGGGTCTGCGTGCTCCCACATTGTGATCGCAACGACAGGCAACCAGCAACTGACCAAGCAGCAGAATATATAGTTGCTGGACACTGCCGCCCCGCCCGAACCATTCAGCCAATCATGAGTCCTGCAGGAATCAGCTGACCTTCCTGATCAGCTGACACTTCCCCTGCTAGTATAAAGGTCCTACATTCAGACCCGCGCGTGCATAGCTCTCCATCTGCCTAAGTGCACTAACAGACCCAGCCACACCAAGCACACGCTGCTGCATGCAAAGAGCCACTTTGCTGTCAGGACATGCGGCGGCTTTTCTGCGTTCCACCACACACCCAGATGCGAGCAAACCACCGCATAGGACGCGGAGTCAGCCGCCTAGCTCTTGGCACACGCGGCGGCTTTCCGCGTTTCCTCACAGACTAGTTCTAGTTAAGTCGTGCAATCCCTGAAACAGTTAATTCAGGGTTACGCGCTTATTGCAACACAATGTTATATAACCATATCACGTGCCACGCATGCTCAGTACTTGCTGTGATAGGGTGTAGTCGGCCTTCAGCCTATCCACAACGTGGAAGTATGATTCATCCCTCGTGATCACTGCGTGCTCGCAGCGCAAACAACATGTTTTTATAACTTGCAATAACCTTTTGTCCTGCCCATGGTTTGTCTATGGAGAATGGTCTCATCACTACTAAAATATACAATATATCCTCTCTACCTACAGTCTAGCTTGCTAATGTGTTTCTCACCTAATAGCCAGTCATTCACACAGACTCTTCAGACTTGTATCACAGGTGGGTCCATGGCTCACACGGGGTGGGCAAGGACTGCAACGTTCCTACAGGTGCCAGCCGGAAGGGCTTACTTTTAGCACACACCGCACACTCTCTCACATACTCCTTGCAATCTGTTGCCAGGGAAGGCCACCAAGTGCATCTGGCAACAAGATCCTGTGTTCTGGAGGCCCCAGGGTGTCCCGCATTTTTATGTGAGTGGAACATTTGTAAGATCTGCAGACGGAATGGCAGTGGTACAAACATAACCCCTTCAGGCTTCCCCTCGGGGATGTCCTGCTGAAAGGGCCCTAATGTCTCCGTCCAGTCTTTCCATGTCTCAGTTGCTGCTAGTACCAGTCTTTGTGGGACAATAGTCTCTGGGGTAGAGGGCTGTGCTGTCTCTGGCTCAAAGCATCTGGACAGGGCATCTGTCTTAACGTTCTTGCTACCTGGATTGTACGTAATTATAAATCTGAACCTCGAAAAGAACAATGACCATCGAGCCTGACGGGGGCTTAATCTCTTAGCTCCCTCGATGTATTCCAAATTTTTGTGATCAGTATAAACCGTGATCGTATGCTCTGCTCCTTCCAACCAATGGCGCCATTCTTCAAAGGCCAACTTGATGGCCAGGAGCTCCCTGTTGCCTATGTCGTAGTTTCTCTCTGCCGGAGAGAACCTACGAGAAAAATAGGCACATGGGTGTAATCTACACTGCAACCCTGACCGCTGAGACAGCACAGCCCCCACCCCAACCTCCGATGCGTCCACCTCAACAATAAAGGGGTAGGAAGTGTCAACGCATCTTAGGATGGGTGCAGAGCAAAACAAGTCTTTTAACGTGGAGAATGCTTGCAGAGCTTCTGGAGACCAGTAGGTAGTATCTGCCCCATTTTTAGTAAGACTAGTGAGGGGTGCAATGACTGTGAAGTACCCCTTTATGAACCATCTATAGTAATTGGCAAAGCCTAAGAATCTCTGGAGAGATTTTAACCCCACAGGTTGAGGCTATTCCAGCACAGCAGAGACCTTGGCAGGATCCATAGACAGACCCGAGGTGGAAATTATGTACCCTAAAAAGGTGACAGATGTCACCTCGAAGATGCATTTCTCCAATTTAGCATAAAGCGAGTTTAGTCTTAATTTGTTCAATACAAATTTAACGTGTGTCCTGTGCTCAGAGAGATTGTTAGAGAAAATAAGTATATCATCCAGATATACCAACACGAATTTGCCCAACACCTCCCTGAATACTTCATTAATTAGTTCTTGGAAGACGGCCGGGGCGTTACACAGCATGTTGAAGGCCGTCTTCCATTCATCACCCTTTCTGATCCGTACCAGGTTGTATGCCCCCCGTAAATCCAATTTTGAAAAGATCTTGGCGTCGGTAACCTGTGTGAACAAGTCATCTATCAGAGGCAAGGGGTAGCGATTCTTCACTGCGATTTTATTTAGGCCCCGGTAGTCAATACATGGCCGCAGGCCTCCGTCTTTTTTCTTAACAAAAAAAAAATCTGCACCAGCGGGCGACCGGGAAGGGCGAATGAACCCCTTGGCTAAATTCTCACGAATGTACTCCTGCATGGCCACTTTCTCTGGCCCAGATAAATTGTAGAGATGACCCCTTGGGGGCATACAACCAGATCGGAGATCGATGGGGCAATCAAACGGGCAATGTGGAGGTAACTTATCAGCCGCCTTGGGACAGAACACATCGGAATACTCTGAATACTGTGTTGGTACCCACTCCAACTGAATCCTAGTCTGGCCCAGTGTCACCCTCCATAAACATTGTTGGAAACACTGTTTTGACCAGCTAGTTAACTGACCAGTAGCCCAATTGATCTGTGGGGAGTCAAGTTGCAACCATGGCATGCCAAGGATGACTGTGGATGTGGTCATGTGTAACACAAAAAACTGCAATTTCTCTTTATGTAACACCCCTATAGTGACTTCCACCTCTGGTGTCTGAGACAGCGGATGATTACCTTGCAGGGGGGAATCATCTACTGCCGTAACCTGAACGGGTGGTTTTACCGGGGTGAGCGGAATACCCAATTTCTTTGCAAATTCAAAATCCATAAAATTAGCTGCAGCGCCTGAATCAATAAAGGCCTCAGAAACCTCAGTTTTATCTTCCCATGTAACAGTACAAGGAAGAAGTAACCGTTTCTCATCTAGGTAGTAGCGTTTCCGCTCCACTTGAGAAAACTCTGACCGACCAATCTGCATTGGTTCAGGTGGAGGCAAATCGGGAGGAGGTGGAGCTTCAGGGGGCACAGCGTGGGACATTATTTTCACATGGTTTCCACCCCGGGTCTGTCTCTGATAGCGCAGCCGGCGATCTATCCTGATGGCCGATAAAATGGCCTCATCGATAGATTGGGGCTCAGGCTGGCTTAGCATGAGATCGGAGACCTCATCTGACAATCCTGATAAGAAACAATCCAAAAGGGCAAAGGTGTCCCACCTAGCTGACACTGACCACCTCCTAAATTCAGCAGCATACTGTTCAACCGGACTCTTGCCTTGACGTAACAACTTGAGCTTCCGCTCAGAAGTCGAGGCAATGTCTGGATCATCGTAAATTACGGCCATAGCCTTAAAGAATTCATCTACGGAGGTTAAGGCTGAATCTCCGGTGGGCAGACTGTATGCCCAGGTCTGAGAATCGCCTGATAACAAAGTTTTAATGAATGTAACCCTTTGGGCCATAGTTCCTGAAGAATTAGGTCTCAACTCAAAGTATGATAACACTCTACTCCTAAAATTTCGGAAGTCAGATCTGTGACCAGAACATTTTTTAGCTACAGGCATGCGTATGTCTGTGCTGAGAGGAGATCGCACTGATTGAAGTTCCTGAATAGCCCCAGATATCTGACAAATCTGGGTCTGTTGGTTCAAAACTGCCGCGGAAACTTGGTTTACCGCGGTGGTCAGGACTTCAACATGGCTGTACAGTGCGTCCATTTGGGTTTTGGTCTGGCGTTCTGTAATGATCGGTGTAACACAGAGAGGGTCTAATTACCGGTGAACTGCAGTATTACCGAGAATGCAGAATATACATGATTATTGATGATCTGCAGTATCACCGATAATCAGATATATTTTCTAACCTCTGGACACCTGAGCAACGAGTGAGTGTTAATGCAACAGTAATACTTTGAGTATACACAGAATTAAGTTCCTTCCGTGGCCTAGACTCTCCCAGGGGAGGAGCTAAGCAGAGAGAGGAAGGACAGAGTGTGAGTGACACCAATGAGGGAGTGTCATTAACAGATCTGGGAACTGCCTCTAACAGTAAGGCTAGTTCTCGAGGTCTCGAGGCAAGCCAGGTCGTTAACACACAGACAGATAAGGTACAGATTAAAGAGACAGATACGGAATCCAATGAACAGGCAGGGTTCGGCAACGGAGTATCAGAATAGCAGGGTACAGAATCAGGAAGCAGATACAGAGTCCAGGAACAAGCAGAGTTTGGCAACAGGTATCAGAAATAGCAAGGTACAGAATCAGAGATCAAAGGAATAGTCAGGCAGGCAGAAGGTCATAACAAATAATACAGTTCAATTTCCTAACGCTAAGGTGTGAGGTCCGTGATCGTCAACACCTTTGGAAACTATGCTAGAACACAGATACAGACAAGGCCTGAGTGCTACCACGTAGTGATCGCAACGCCAGACACCAGAGGAATGTCCAGCACCCAGTATATATACACCAGTGCTCTCCAGCACCTCCCTTAAGTGCTGGACCAATGAAAGTTGCTGCAATTGTCAGCTGACCGGCCTGGTCAGCTGACCCTCCTCTGACTGCCATAAAAGCCCTGCCTCTCTGCGCGCGCACGCGTCCTCCTAAACCAGTGTGGACTATCAGTCCCAGCCACACCAGTCCTGTGTTGTAATGTTGTTGCTGTATGGGATGCGGAATCCGCCGCCACGCTGTCCGAGCGTGCGGCGTTTCCTCCGCATCCCGCCTTACTGAGAGAAGCAGGCCTATGCGTACAAACCGCCGCGTCCAACGCGGACTCCACCGCACTGCCCATGCGGCATGCGGCAGTTTCTCCGCGTTGAGTCACCATGTTGGATGCGGAAACAGCCGCCTCCTTCTGAGCACTAGCGGCGGCTTTTCCGTGTTTCCTCACACACGGCATTCCGGAAAACATAGTGACAGATCGGGGAGTCCAATTTTTCTCGAGATTTTGGAGGGCGTTTTGTCACCAAATGGGCATGGAACTGTCATTTTCGTCAGGCTACCACCCACAGACCAATGGGCAGACTGAAAGAGTCAATCAATTATTGGAACAGTTTTTAAGGTGTTACGTTACTGAAGCGCAAAATGACTGGGTCAAGTTTTTGCCCTTCGCAGATTTTGCGCACAATAATTTGAAAAGTTCTTCCTCGGGATTTTGTCCATTTCAGATAGTGACCGGGAAGTTGCCTAAATTCTCCCCATTGCCAGTCGCCTCCATTCCGTTTCCAGCTCTGGAGTCCTGGCAAAGGTCATTTAAAGACATGTGGTGGATCGTGAAAAATAATTTGGAGAAGGCATTTCAAAGTCAAAAAGGTCAAGCTGACAAAAGACGTTCCGTAGAGTGGAGGTTTCAACCAGGAGACTTAGTCTGGGTGTCCACACGTCACTTGACCTTGAAACAGCCCTCAGCCAAGTTGGGGCCCAGGTTTGTGGGTCCGTTTTCAGTAACTAGAAAGATCAACAATGTTACTTATGCCATTGATCTTCCTGCCAGTATGCGTGGCATAAGATCTTTCCATGTGTCCCTGCTTAAGCCGGCAGTCCATGTGGGTCCCACTCCTCCTCCTCCTGTGATGATAGATGACCAACCTGAGTATGAAGTAGAGAAGATTTTAGACTCACGCTAGGTTCAGAACTCAGTACAATATCTGGTTCATTGGAAAGGGTATGGTATTGAGGAGAGATCATGGGTACCTGAAGGTCGCATGCATGCTGACTAATTAAGAAGGGAGTTTCATGCATTGCATCCTGAGAAGCCTTGTAGGAGTTGTACGGAGTCCACTCCTCGGGGGGGGGGGGGGGGGGGGTAGTGTGAGGAAACGCGGAAAAGCCGCCGCAAGTGCTCAGAGTGAGGCGGCTGTTTCCGTGTCCAACATGGCGGCACAACGTGAAGAAACCGCCGCATGCCGCATGGGCAGAGTGGTGGAGTCTGCGTTGGACGAGGCGGATTGCGCGCATAGCGATACTACTGACACTTTGGTTGGATGCGGGGAAGCCGCCGCTTGCTTGGAGAGCAGTGCGGCGGCCCCTCGCCCGAATCAGCGGATACATTGCAAAACATGTCTGGTGTGGCTGGGACTGCTGGTCCACACGGGTTCGGAAGGATGCGCGCGCGCACGCTGAGAGGCAGAGCTTATATGACAGCCAGAGAAGAGTCAGCTGACCAAGCTGGTGAGCTGACATTTTTACCACCTTCCATTGGTCCAGCACTTAAGGGTGGCGCTGGAGAGCGCTATAGTATATATACTGGGTGCTGGTCATTTCTCTGGTGTCTGGTGTTGCGATCACTACGTGGTAGCACTCAGGCCTTGTCTGTTTCTGTGTTCTAGCATAGTTTCCAAAGGTGTTGACATCAAGGAGCTCACACCTTAGCATTAGGAATATTGAATTGTATTGTTTTTTATGACCTTCTGCCTGCCTGACTATTCCTCTGAACTCTGATCTTGTACCTTGCTATTTCTGATATCCTGTTGCCAAACTCTGCTCGTTCCTGGACTCTGTATTTGCCTCCTGATTCTGTACCTTGCTATTCTGATACTCCGTTGCCAAACCCTGCCTGTTCATCGGATTCCGTATCTGTCTCCTGAATCTGTACCTTATCTGTCTGTGTGTTAACGACCTGGCTTGCCCGACCTCGAGAACTGGCCTTACTGTTAGAGGCAGTTCCCAGACCTGTTAGTGACACCCTCTCTCTGGTGTCACTCACACTCTGTCCTTCCTACTCTCAGCCTAGCTCCTCCCCCGGGAGAGTTTAGGCCAACGGAAGGAACATTCTTCTGTGCAGTACTCAAGGTATTGCTGTTGCACTTAACACTCACTGGTTATCTCAGGTGTCCAGAGGTTAGTAGATATATCTGATTATCGGTGATACTGCAGATCATCAATAATCAGGTATATTCTGTATTCTCGGTGATACTGCAGTTCACCGGTAATCAGACCCTCTCTGTGTTACACCGATCGTTACAGTCTGTACCACAAATACTTCTGCTGCTTTACAAAGAATTTTTCTACCTTTTTTGAAGAAGAAAAATATTTTTTTGTGAATATAATAAAGTGTGAAACAAAAATTTTGGAAACAGATCGCTATTTTGTGGCTTCACTTGATTTAAATTGATCCTTGTGATGATTTGCTCAGCTGCCTGTGCAGGCAGGCAGCCTTGTGACCATTGTGTAGGTTTGCATGCTGCAGGACTCTGGAAAGAAGAGTTTCTGTCAGTTTTGCAGCATGTGCTTGCAGAGGAATTTGCATACGTTGTCATGCAAATTGCCTGGCCACATTCATTGGAGGCGTGTACTATAAGTACTATGTCTTTCCCACAATGCTTCGCTGTTCATAAGGAATCCGTCCTATGTAACACTCCTGGTGGGGTGTCAGCCATGCTCTTGGTTTGAAGATCAGCTTAGAGTAATTCCTGGAATCTGTGCTAGGCAGGTTTTCCCTAGTGCAGTTAGGATTGTTTATCTGTTTGTTTGTCTGTTGCCATTGTCCTGTCCCAACGGTGGTCGACAGGAAATGGTTCTGATCTCTGTTCTTGGAGTATAGCTGGTGCAGCGGTTGCTACCAGCTATCTCTTCTGTTCTGCCTCTCTGGATCGCGCTAGCCACTTTTCGCTAGCGCTGTGGATCCTTCTGTTCTGTCTCCTGGGATCGCGCTAGCCACTTTTCGCTAGCGCTGTGGATCCTTCTGTTCTGTCTCCTGGGATCGCGCTAGCCACTTTTCGCTAGTGCTGTTAATCCTTCTGTTCTGCTACTCTGTACCTGGATCGCGCTAGCCACTTTTCGCTAGTGCTGTGGATCCTATCTCTCGCTTGTCCCTGTTTTCGTGTGTCTGTCTTGTCTGCTACGACCGCTTGCTGGAGGCTCGGTGAGGTAACCGTTAAGCAAGCGATCGCGTCCCCTGTTTCATGTTTGTCTGTCGATGGTTAGTTAGGCGTGCTTGTCTCTATTGTGCTTATCACGTGGAGACCGCGCATAACCACGTGCACTGTTGCGAATGAGTGCGGTGTTCACGGTTAGCTAGCGTTTGTTATTTTCCGTATCTCCTCATTGTATTATTTGCTGTGCCTTTGCTACCCTCGTATTCTATTCCGATCTGCCTTGTGTCACGTCTGGCGATCACACCTCTCGCGATCGCGTTCCTATTTCATATCTGCTGTTGTGTGTGCGTGGTCGCGGGGTGGCGACTGGATTGGCGCACACACATACAACCTGTCCTTTTGCTCATTCTCATTCGCAATCGCCTCTCTTGCGATTGCGTTCTGCGTTTCGTACAATTCCTGTCTGGCATTTGTGGAGGTACAGAGGATTGGTTCCTCTGCACTCCCTAGCGCCATCTGCCGACAGGAATTTCCCTCTACAGGTGCGTAGCACCTTTTGCTGGGTGCATGCAATTACACGCTTGTGGAGGATTTCCGCCGTGTCAGCGCACGTGTTGTGCGCTGATCACGGAGAAAGTTCCACAATCGTTACAGTATGAACAGCCCAACCCAAAACCCCAGTGTAGACGGAAATTCCGATTTGTACGATTTTGTCGAGTTTGGGTCCTGTGTCTTTAAGAGCTTTAAAAGACTTAATTCAGAGACTAAGGCGGAATTTCTTTCTGAATGTGTGAGGTTTTGTCTGAATCCCACCTTTCAGATTTCTGATCCGTCCACGTCGGCTCTTCTTTTTGCTTATGTGCTCTTAAAAGACAATTTGTTCACCTGGGCATATGATCTGTTAAAAATCAATTCCTGGAATGATAATCTGTATCAGTTTCTTGCAGTGATATTCTCTCACTGGTTTAAACTGCCTGGCTTGCCACCTGCTCTGATTGAGTGTGTAGCTGCTGATAGGTCAGCTGATCTTTCCCTTCCATGCAAAACCTTTCAGTATGACAATCAGTTCAATGTGTCTGTTGCCACTTCAGGTTTTAAACAGCAGACATGCAAAGTTGCAAAAAAGGGAAAAACTAAAAAGCGCAAGCATCTGAATAAAACACTCCCTAATGATGTGTATGATGATGTTGCTCAATCTCCAGGTTTTTTGCCCCAAACCAAAGCTTATGTGGATCCTGCTGTGGGTAGGATCGCACACTATATTAAAGCAGTTAAAAAATCTGTTCTTGTTCCTGAACTCCACCCCTATGGAGATTATCTGGATACTGGCCTGTTTGAACCCCCATTTGCTTCCTGGGATGTTGGGGCCTTGCTGGAGGAATTCAATTTTGATTGGAAAGCCTTTTGCGATTTTTACATCGCAAAAAGCGAAGATGTCTTGAATGCTTGTCTTGATTCTATGTACCTTCTGATTGATTCCGATGAATGTGACAAGGATGATGTGGATCTGGTGATCTATGTATGGCAAACGATTTTGGATGAGTTGCACACACACCAACCAATTGATTCCAATAAAGAGACATTGTTGTTGTAAGGCTGGGTGGTGTATTCTCCACAGTCAGCATGCAACGCATGAGCTGGCGTGGAGGAGGTACACACACTAGCACCAGGAAACAGGCTATCCCTAGTATAGTGGAGGGGAGGACTGACTCCAATAGGAGATTGTGGCGCACAGAGCCGGTGCAGATCTGACAGCCACAAACAATGCTTTCGTTATAACGTCTCAGCGCAAAGTAGCGCTGAGCGCACAAACCAGAACTGAGGAGATCAGGACAGGTAGACAGAATGAACGCTTGCTAGTTAGCGGCTACTTAGCGACAGCAAGCGTCCAAAACCAGACAGACTGGAATGAGGCAGCCAATGCGATGCGGCGATGGCGTGCCTCACAAAGACAGGACAGGATAGTCAGAAAACAGCAGGATTAAGATAGATGAACGTAACACAGATAAATATACAATAAGTATGTTTTCCTAGCGTATTACAATTACAGCTATCAATGAAACTATTTGTAACGTCTGACTAACATATGTATATATCGGCAATGAACCGATATATGACATAAGCAGGAACGCTGACTAGGACTGGAGTAATACAGGGAACAGGACTCAGAAGGATTCGCTATCTCTTCGCAGAGATGAACGCAATCCACAAACGGTAACAGAACAGGATTCAGAAGGATTCGTTATCTCTTCGCAGAGATGAACGCAATCCACAAACAGTAACAGAACAGGATTCAGAAGGATTCGTTATCTCTTCGCAGAGATGAACGCAATCCACAAACAGAACCAGGAGCAGGGTAACTACCTCAGCACGGGTGGTCACGGTACGCGCAACCTACCAAAACGTGCTGGAAAGCTGACTAACTGCACACAGGATATAAACAGTTCGTGTACGTATACATCAGCGACACTGATGTATCACGTAACACAAATACAAGGAAAATAATAAACGTGCTGGTATGCATATATATTGGCAATGAACCAATATATGATGCAAAGACCAGCAAAGTATCTTTATAACAAGAAACACGATCGGGGGCTAAAGCGACAGCAAGACAGGCTTAGGCTGAAGCTATGAAAACCCAAGGAAACCCTGCAGGAAGCAGATCTTTATACTGAGGTCATCCAATGGGAGCAGACATGCAGATTCCCACACAGGTGAATGATAATCAGTCACAAGCTGACAGCAGGGAAAGACAGACAAAGCTATGCAACTTGCATGGAAATAGATCAGAACTGCCTGAGCTGCAGCACTACTACTTCCAGTAATAGCTGCTGCAGCAGCGATCATTACAGTTGTCGGATGATTGTTCCTGCCTTTCTGGGGTAAAGCATGAGATTCTTGACTTTGTGCAATCTGAAATGAATGAGTATGCCGCTGTGGTTGATTCCTGTGCGAATCCTGAAGGATTCTCTCCTGACAGTGTGCAGTTTGAATCTGTGCGATCTGATGCCTGTTTTTCGGATGTTCCTGCAGATTGTGATCGGCATGAGCCTGCCGGTTTCCTCAAGGATGTGTGGGATCCTTTGTCATTTAGAAACAGATCTTTGAGATCTTCCATCTGTGACCCTGCTATGGGAAAAGTTTCTCGACTGTGCAGCGTCAAAAGTAAAATTAATATGCCTAATAAAGTTTATCCTGTTGATGTCGCTATTTCTTCTGCAAATGATTCCCTGTCTCACCCTGTTCTCACCTGTAAGGGCCCGTTGCCTGGAGACAGTTGCTCCAGTGTTTCGGTCCTAGGTGCCTAGCAGTCTGCTCCGCAGATCGCGGAGGTTTGCGCTCTGGAAGCATCAGTTTCACAACCTAAAGTGAATTTTGATTCGCAGGTTTTGCGTTCTGATTCCTCGGATTCGACATTGTTAGCCGAATCTAAGAGTGAGACAGCGCTTCGGTTTTGCGAATCTGATGCTGAACCTTCTTTGCCTTATTCAGAGACGCTTTCTCTGAGCCTGCCCTGTACCATGAATAACAAAACGATGTCCAATCACACTGACATTTGGGAGTCCCTTTCTTGCTTTGAGAAAGTTCTGACTCTCCACCCTGTACTCTGGATGAGTCAATATTGCCTTGTACAATATCTCCTGCCCTGCCCCTAGAGGCTCGTCTAGGTATTGCTGCTATTTTTACCTGTCTTTCTGCAGTTTTGGAGTAGCAAGCTAGTTTGACTGCTACGCAGAATTCTGGGTGCAGCGAGATTAAAGTTAGGGAGTCAGTGTGTGGTCCAGTGAATATTCCTGTACGTTCCACTCATGATGATGAAATTCAGTCTCAGTTTATGGTGGAACCTTCCCTGGGACATCTGCCCTGTTCTCAAAATAAAGTTCCAGTTTTGCCCTGTAACATGGATAGTACAGAATCCTTCTTAGAAAACTTGAAAAATGATGTTCCTGAGGTCTTGTTTGATGTTCTGGAGGTCTCCGAGTTCCTCCCAAAGGGTGCAGAACTTGTAGGAGATGTCTCCTGCCCCCCAAGTCCTTCTGAGGTGTTACCCTCTTCCGTAGGCATTGCTGCCTTGCTGGCTACCTTTTCAGCTCTGATGGAGCTTCACTCATATGTAGTCAATGATGATATTATTGTCACAGAAATTTCTGAATTTGTATCCGAGTCTTCTTTTGAAAGTCCAGTGCCTGTGACCTCCACTCATGATGATTCTCTGTCCGGTACTGGTTTTGGTCTTGTCGTGCCGGACTCTGAGGTTGGCAGTTCCCCGACATGTCCTGAGGTTTCTCCTGTGCTGGTGTACCCCAGTGTGCTCTGTGACCCAGAAAGCCCAAGTGTGCCTCGGTTACCAGCATACTCAGATGCTTCCTCGGTGGAGACATGCTCTGATATGGCCTGCCTACTTGCATGCCCAGAAGTGGTCCCTGAAAGTCTTGATCTTGATGGGTGTCCTCGTAATTCTGAATCCGCAATTGTCATTGGTTCCATGGGGGTTCTTGGTAATTCTCCATGTGAGCCTGGTGATTGTTCTGCCCTCTTGGGATCTCTGTGGAGCTTCAAAAGGTTCTGGGAGATTCCGGGAGAAATTTTGCTTGGTACCCTGAATGAGATCAACGGTGGCTTTTGTGTTGTAAGGGACACTTTGAACAGGTATTGTGGCAGGTTTGGTATTTTCGGACGCTCCTTGGAAGGTGGTGGGTATTGTCTGGAGGGTGTCGATGGCTTCTTCTCTGGCATTCACAGGCCTGATGGGTGTTATACTGAGACTGGTAGTACTGATGGGCATGTTTCGGTGGCTTCTGTTTCCGATGAGGTCGGTTTCGGGTGGACTGACTCTGGAATTGGACCTTGTCGGGCTGCCCTGACCTTCATGAGTCTTCAGTTTGAGTCTGTTGCTAATAGCAGTTTTGAGGGACGTCTGGAATTCGACCCTGGAGGGGGGGGGGGTACTGTGATGATTTGCTCAGCTGCCTGTGCAGGCAGGCAGCCTTGTCACCATTGTGTAGGTTTGCATGCTGCAGGACTCTGGAAAGAAGAGTTTCTGTCAGTTTTGCAGCTTGTGCTTGCAGAGGAATTTGCATACGTTGTCATGCAAATTGCCTGGCCACATTGATTGGAGGCGTGTACTATAAGTACTATGTCTTTCCCACAATGCTTCGCTGTTCATAAGGAATCTGTCCTATGTAACACTCCTGGTGGGGTGTCAGCCATGCTCTTAGTTTGAAGATCAGCTTAGAGTAATTCCTGGAATCTGCGCTAGGCAGGTTTTCCCTAGTGCAGTTAGGATTGTTTATCTGTTTGTTTGTCTGTTGCCATTGTCCTGTCCCAGCGGTGGTCGACAGGAAATGGTTCTGATCTCTGTTCTTGGAGTATAGCTGGTGCAGCGGTTGCTACCAGCTATCTCTTCTGTTCTGCCTCTCTGGATCGCGCTAGCCACTTTTCGCTAGCGCTGTGGATCCTTCTGTTCTGTCTCCTGGGATCGCGCTAGCCACTTTTCGCTAGCGCTGTGGATCCTTCTGTTCTGCTACTCTGTACCTGGATCGCGCTAGCCACTTTTCGCTAGTGCTGTGGATCCTATCTCTCGCTTGTCCCTGTTTTCGTGTGTCTGTCTTGTCTGCTACGACCGCTTGCTGGAGGCTCGGTGAGGTAACCGTTAAGCAAGCGTTCGCGTCCCGTTTCATGTTTGTCTGTCGATGGTTAGTTAGGCGTGCTTGTCTCTATTGTGCTTATCACGTGGAGACCCCGCATAACCGCGTGCACTGTTGCGAATGAGTGCGGTGTTCGCGTTTATCTAGCGTTTGTTATTTTCCACATCTTTTCATTGTATTATTTGCTGTGCCTTTGCTACCCTCGTATTCTATTTTGATCTGCCTTGTGTCACGTCTGGCGATCGCACCTCTCGTGATCGCGTTCCTATTTTATATCTGCTGTTGGGTGTGCGCGGTCGCGGGGTGGCGACTGGATTGGCGCACACACATACAACCTGTCCCTTTGCTCGTTCTCATTCGCAATCGCCTCTCTTGCGATTGCGTTCTGCGCTTCGTACAATTCCTGTCTGCCATTTGTGGAGGTACAGAGGATTGGTTCCTCTGCACTCCCCAGCGCCATCTGCCGACAGGAATTTCCCTTTACAGGTGCGTAGCACCTTTTGCTGGGTGCCTGCAATTACACGCTTGTGGAGGATTTCCGCCGTGTCAGCGCACGCGTTGTGCGCTGATCACGGAGAAAGTTCCACAATCGTTACAATCCTCCTATAAAGAAACCTGGTACTATATGAGCATAGTGGTGTGCTCAAGTGTGGATCGTTATACTAACAAGAGTTCCTTTTTTGTTACCTGGGACTCATTCCCAACCATATTGAAACATCCTGACCATTACACCACCAACAATACACACTACAATGCTACATGCTGAAGCCAGCCTAGCATGTACCATTGTGATATATCCAAGAGAAAAATGAGCTTGCCTAGGGATTTGTATGATGTCAAAAGCCAACTCACATACATTGGCCAGGAATCAAACCAGAGAACCCCAGATAGCGATTTAGCAGCAACATCATACACACAGTCTTTGTGGCACAGTTGGTTAGTGCATTTGGCTGTCAACCAAAAGGTTGGTGGTTCAAGCCCACCCAGGGATGGCCTTGCATTTTGTGTTCAACAGTTGTCTGAAGAAAACCCCAGATAGCCATTTAGCAGCAACAACACACACACACACAGTCCTTGTGGCACAATTGGTTAGTGCATTTGGCTGTCAACTGAAAGGTTGGTGGTTCAAGCCCACCCAGGGATGACCTTGCATTTTGTGTTCAACAGTTGCCCAAAGAAGAAAACCCCAGATAGCCATTTAGCAGCAACGATATACACACAGTCCTTGTGGCACAATTGGTTAGTGCATTTGGCTGTTAACCGAAAGGTTGGTGGTTCAAGGCCACCCAGGGATGGCTTAGCATTTTGTGTTCAACAGTTGTCCAAAGAAAACCCCAGATAGCCATTTAGCAGCGGCAACATACACACAGTCCTTGTGGCACAATTGGTTAATGCAGATGGCTGATAACCAAAAGGTTGGTGGTTCAAGCCCACCCAGGAATGGCCTTGCATTTTGTGTTCAACAGTTGTCCGAAGAAAACCCCAGATAGCCATTTAGCAGCAACAACATACACACAGTCCTTGTGGCACAATTGGTTAATGCAGATGGCTGTTAACTAAAAGGTTGGTGATTCAAGCCCACCCAGGGATGGCCTTGCATTTTGTGTTCAACAGTTGTCCAAAGAAAACCCCAGATAGCCATTTAGCAGCGACAACATTCACACAGTCCTTGTGGCACAATTGGTTAATGCAGATGGCTGTTAACCGAAAGGTTGGTGGTTCAAGCCCACCGAGGGATGGCCTTGAATTTTGTGTTCAACAGTTGTCCGAAGAAAACCCCAGATAGCCATTTAGCATCCACAACATACACACAGTCCTTGTGGCACAATTGGTTAGTGCATTTGGCTGTTAACCGAAAGGTTGGTGGTTCAAGACCACCCAGGGATGGCTTAGCATTTTGTGTTCAACAGTTGTCCAAAGAAAACTGCAGATAGCCATTTAGCAGCGACAACATACACACAGTCCTTGTGGCACAATTGGTTAATTCAGATGGCTGTTAACCAAAAGGTAGGTGGTTCAAGCCCACCCAGGGATGGCCTTGCATTTTGTGTTCAACAGTTGTCTGAAGAAAACCCCAGATAGCCATTTAGCAGCGGCGACATACACACAGTCCTTGTGGCACAATTGGTTAGTGCATTTGGCTGTTAACCGAAAGGTTGGTGGTTCAAGGCCACCCAGGGATGGCTTAGCATTTTGTGTTCAACAGTTGTCCAAAGAAAACCCCAGATAGCCATTTAGCAGCGACAACATACACACAGTCCTTGTGGCACAATTGGTTAATGCAGATGGCTGTTAACCAAAATGGTTGGTGGTTCAAGCCCACCCAGGGATGGCCTTACATTTTGTGTTTAACAGTTGTCCGAAGAAAACCCCCGATAGCCATTTAGCAGTAACAACATACACACAGTCCTTGTGGCACAATTGGTTAATGCATTTGGCTGTCAACCGAAAGGTTGGTGGTTCAAGCCCACCCAGGGATGGCCTTGTGTTTTGTGTTCAACAGTTGTCCAAAGAAAACCCCAGATAGCCATTTAGCAGCAACAACATACACACAGTCCTTGTGGCACAATTGGTTAGTGCATTTGGATGTTAACCGAAAGGTTGGTGGTTCAAGCCCACCCAGGGATGGCCTTGTATTTTGTGTTCAACAGTTGCCCAAAGAAGAAAACGCCAGATAGCCATTTAGCAGCAACAACATACACACAGTCCTTGTGGCACAATCTCTTAGTGCATTTGGCTGTTAATCAAAAGGTTGGTGGTTCAAGCCCACCCAGGGATGGCCTTGCATTTTGTGTTCAACAGTTGTCCGAAGAGAACCCCAGATAGCCATTTAGCAGCAACAACATACACACAGTCCTTGTGGCACAACTGGTTAGTGCATTTGGCTGTTAACCAAAAGGTTGGTGGTTCAAGCCCACCCAGGGACGCCTTTGTGTTTTGTGAAGGGAACTAATGTAAGCCTTCTTAAACTTGAAGATTGTATACAAATGTAAGCGGACTACAGAGTGGTGCAGCGGAATTGTGCTGGGCCAATAACCCAGAGGTTGATGGATCGAAACCATCCTCTGCTAGGCATGATTTCATTTTTGCACCTCGCTTTATCGCATGGGCAAAACGGTTTCCATAGACCTGTAAGAGAAAGTGTAATAAGGGCCCTGCCTTAACATAGATATTACGGTAGCTAAGACTAAACCTGGGCCTTTCTTGTAGTTAAAGAGATGAGTGAACTGTGTTCAGATCTCCCAAACTAGGTTGGCGGTAGGCTGGATGTAGGCTGGCGTAACATGAGAAGCTAAGTGAGTTAATACATTTTTTCCATGCAGAGACAGCCTTACAACAAAAGAGGCAGCCCCAGCTTCCCTTTAGATGTGCATTTTTTTTAATTGCCTCTGTTTGCCCTGAATCTGCGCTAAATCTGTCTATTATTCTTTCTAAGCAATCTATTTAATTGCCACAGCTTAGAAGAACTTCAAGAAATGTTACACATGCAGGCTTTCTGAAGAGAAATATATCTGAAAACAGGTACCCAAGAGGTTAAAAAACACAGCCTGGGTATTCTGGAAAGCCTATTTTGTTCTGCTCTCACTGCTGCTGCCTGGGAGGTCTGTATCCATTAACTAATGGTGTGTACATACTTGAAAGATAAATGAAAGATCTTAGACCAATTTTACCACCTTTCATGTAGTATGAGAGCCATACTCTACACAGTCTATTTTATTGAGCTGAACTCCCCATGGGAAAAAAATCTTTGCAAGATGCTGCACACAAAGATGCTGTACACATTCAAAAGATCAGTATCTGCAAAAGATCTGTTCCTGCAAAAGATCCATTCCTGCAAAATGCATTCATGGTCTATGATATCTGCAGATCCTCATACACACCTTGTTTAACAGACATTCATCTGCATATCTGACAATCATCTGCAGATCTGAAGATCCATCCTGGTGGATCTGATCTGCAGATGATCTGCAGATGAATGTCTGTTAAACAAGGTATGTATGAGGATCTGCAGATATCACAGACCATGGGCCTGATTCACAAAGCGGTGCTAACAGTTAGCACCCTGGTGAAAAGTCCTTTATCACGCCTAAACACAGTTTAGGCATGATAAGTTTAGGTGTGATAAGTTTAGGTGTTATAAGTTTAGGCGTGATAAGTTTAGGTGTGATAAGTTTAGGCATGATAAGTTTAAGCACCAACTGCGTTAGCACCGCAATGCACAGCTGATCAAAAGTTTTGCGCTAGCAAAGTCTGGTGCACTTCGCATAGAGTTTAATGGCGCTGCTTTGCGTGCGGGACTTTGCACGCTATCTACACTTATCTAAACTTAGCATGCCTAAACTTATCACACCTAAACTTATCACACCTAAACTTATCACGCCTAAACTGGTTTTTCACCAGCGTGGTGCAATGGTTATCACGCCTAAAGTCTCTAACTGGGTTAGCACCGCTTTGTGAATCGAGCCCCATGAATGCATTTTGCAGGAATGGATCTTTTGCAGGAACAGATCTTTCACAGATACTGATCTTGTGAATGTGTACAGCATCTTTGTGTACAGCATCTTTGTGTGCAGCATCTTGCAAAGATTTGTATCTGATGGGGAGTTTAGCTCAATAGAATAGACTGTGTAGAGTATGGCTCTCATACTACATGGAAGGGGGTAAAATTGGTCTAAGATCTTTCATTTATCTTTCAAGTGTGTACACACCATTAAGGTTCATACACACATCAGATTATAGTCTTTGGAAAATGAAAGATCACAGCCCAATCTTACCACCCTTCATGTAGTATGAGAGCCATACCTTCACAGTCTTTTCTATGGAGCTGAACTCCCCATCAGAAAAAAATCTTTGCAAGATGCTGCACACAAAGATGCTGTACAGACACAAATGATCAGTATCTGCAAAAGATCTGTTCCTGCCAAAGATCCGTTGCTGCAAATTGCATTCATAGTCTATGAGATCTGCAGATCATCATTCACACCTTGTTTAACCTATTTTGGTTCCTGGACGTAGAAACTACGTCCAGGAACCATGCGCGCTCCCGCGGCCGATTGCACGCGTGCACGAGTGCTCCCGGCCCACGGTTCATTAGCCAGGCAATCAGTGAATCGGGCTATGGTGCTCGATCACTGATTCCTCGACCACGCTGAAAAAGCGACAGCTTCTCTCGGAAGCTGCACCTTTTCTGGCTGTTACCTCCCCCATGCGTTGCTCTAAGCATTTGTTACGCTTAGAGTGACGTCATGTAAACAAACTCATGGCCGCCATCTTGTGGCCAAAAAGTAATACTACAACTAAAAGTAAAAAAAAATAAAAATCAACACACATTTACATTATAAACCTATTGTTTACATCCCACCCTCCCAAAACTACCCAAATAAAATGTTTAACCACTTCTGTGCCAGGTTTTTTTTTTGCTGATCGGTGCTGCGTGGGCTCTCCAGCCCGCAGCACCGATCAGATAGCAGCCAGGCCGATCAGACTTCCCCCCTTTTTTCCCCACTTGGGGGATGTCTTGCTGGGGGGGTCTGATCGCCGCCGGCTGCTTGCGCTTGCGGGGGGGGTTTCAAAGCCCCCCTCCGCAGCGCTTCCTGGCCTCCTTCCCCTTCCCTCCCTCTCCCTCCCCCTGTGAGCGACGCAGGATGGATTTCCGTCCTGCGCCTGATGGGATAGGCTTTAGCCTATCAGATGCCTGCGATCCCCGGCCAATCAGAGGCCGGGGATCGCCGATCTCCTCTATGGCGCTGCTGCGCAGCAGCGCCGTATATATGTAAACTTCGGGGAAGATCTTCCCCGTGTGTTTACATTTACCCTGCGAGTGGTGGCGTCACTGCAGCGCTACAACTCCGGAGACGGCTCGGAGTCTTACACTAGCGGCGGTGGCAAGCGGCAAGCGGAGTCAGCCTTAGCGGTGATCCGGCGAAGTACTAGCTGGTGGAAGTGACGGTGGATGCTCTGTGGAGGTGGTGAGAGCCCTCTTGGGCACCGTGGACTTTTGGCAGGAGGTGTTGTAAGCCCTCTTAGCCATGCTGCCATATTTGTCTGCTTCCTTGCTTACGCATTAGCCCTGCATAGCCGCTTTCCTTTGCTGATGAGATCTAATGTGCAGCTTTACGCATGTCCTTGAGCAATCTTAATGCAGGACACTAGACTGTCTTAACTAGATCCCAGCAAGGTTGTTTGAAGAGCCTGCTCTTGGACCACATTACCCAGCATACCACTTAACCTTTGGATTATGATGTTTTCATATCTCCCGGGAGTTCAATGGATGTTTGGCTAGGGTGTGTGGGGTGATTGTGCTGCTGAGTGACACATGCCGGCTGTGTATTTGGCTGTTATTAAACCACTGGCTGCTCTTTTTAGTGGGGATATGGGGGTTTGTATGCAGTTGTTATTAATAAAGTGTTTGCTAGTTTTGTAGACTTCAGTGGATCATTTGGTGGACAATCGGAGTATAGGAGGCTGATGGATGACCACATGAGCCAGTTCCACAAAGACCTGGCTCAAATTCATGGGACTTCCTGGGAAATGCTGGGCACTTTGAGACAAGTGGGTGAAGGCCACCAAGCAGTTTTGGCCCGATTGGCCGAGGGACAAGATTGGCAAAATGTCATCTTGAGCCGATTGGCTCGTGTGAGGGAAGGTCAAAATGTTGCATTAGGCCGTGTGGCTGATGCGCTACAGCGACAAAATTTGATTCAGGCCAGATTGGCTGATGCTTTGGAAGCACAAATTTATTTGCTTCGGCAGTTATTTAATAAATAATTTGTGTTTACACCATTACAGTTACTAGTTGTTTTTTGTTTACTGGGCCTTATTAATAATGGTAATAAAATTTATGAACATGTAAATAGGAATAGATTAACAGTACATTACTGTAGGATGGTATATCATAGGTATATCACTCCTTTCCATAGTGTAATATTTTACAAACCATTTCACAACCAAAGAAGTGATGCATGCAGACCTCACAATTACAAAGCATTGTCTATACAAAAGCTTCACATGTAAGCATATGTGTGAAGTCTGACTATATTGGTGGTGTCACATTGCCTTGTTTTATATTAGAATGATGTGTGCATGCTCACTTTTTAGCCCCAAGATAACTGGGCTCATTAGTACTTTCAACATGGCAATAGGTTTGTTGTAGTCACTTTAGGGGATTGAATAAAGTGAATTGTGCCAGTAACATGAGCTGCTGATCCAAATTAGCTTTACTCAATCTACCCCAAGGGCTTGATTCCCTATCCGGCGATAACTGTTAGCGCCGCTGCGCTAAGCGGGTTTTCCCACGTTATGGGGCCGTGCGCACTAATATGCATGCAAATGTTTGCGCGCATAAAGTTACTACCGTTTGCGCGCAGCGCGTGCTCCGAAAATGTTGCACAGTGCGCCGTTAACACCGCACTGTTTGCGCGGTAATTCGCCTTTGCGCGCTAAGCAATGCGACATTTAGCAAAGGCGAATTACTGCGCAAATGGTAAAAACTTTATGCGCGCAAACTACCTAGCGCCCTAGTTTGCACACCCAAAGTCTTTAGGTGTGCAAACTAGGTAAGCGCCGGTGAGTGAATAAGGCCCTAAGTTGCTAAAACTTAAATTTAAACCAAAAACACAATGATGACACAAAGTGCAAATGCAAAAAAAACAGTTTTTTATTTATTTATTTATTTTTTCCTAGCCAAGTGGCCGAATTTTTTTTTTACCAAAAGTAACATTAAAATTATGCAAACAGTAAAAGTCTTTAAACAAACGAAAAAAAATGTAGGCATCACCAGAGGACTCTGACTCTAGGATGTCCACCTGGAGAGAGCCAACTAAGGGCTTGACTCACAAAACAGTGCTAACTGTTAGCACGACTGTTAGCATGGCTTTTCGCACGTTTTAGCGCGTTTTCGCATGAAAAAACAGTTATTGCGTGCAAAAACTCGCGTCTGCGCATTAACGTGAATTTTTCATGTGTTTACGTTCATGTGATAATGCAAATTTATCACGCGAACGTGACCGTTAATACACGAAAAATTCACGTTACCGTGCGAACGCGAATTTTTGCGAGCAATAACCGTTATCACACGAAATTTCGTGCAAAGCTCTTTTCACAGCGTGCTAACAGTTAGCACCGTTTTGTGAATCAAGCCCTAAATGGCAAATTTGGTGACAAATGGCCTCCATTTGAGCACGTCCTGTAAAACATAAACACATAATTAGCCACTTAGCTAACAAAAATGCTAAGCATGTCAAGTGTGTATAGAAGTAGTAATGATGTTGAAACTTACTGTTGCCTCTTTGTTGCTGGGGAGGGGCAGCAGCTTGAGTCGGCTGGAGTTCCTGTGAGTCTGGGGGAAGTGGAACATCTTGCCTTGGTTCCTGGGGGGCTAGAAGGGCTCAGGCCTCAGTGGCAGTGGTACTCATCTGGATTTTGGATATCCGGGTAACCCGGATATCCGACCATTTTTCAGCTATCTGATTCGGATTCAGATACCGGAATTCTACAGAAATCCGGATAGCTATCTGCAGATAGTTGGCTGGCAATTGCGGATATCTGCGGATATCCACAGAAATCTGACTATTGAGATACTGTAAGACGTCCAGGACGTCATTGACAGGCATGCTCAGATGTACCAAAATTCGGTTTGGGTACATTCGAATTTGGGTCCGCCTGACATTCGAATTCGCCTTCGACCACAAAATTCGGTTCGGATTCAGATTTGGTTCGGGTGTCGGGCTCAAAATTCAGTAAAAAATTAGTGTTCGTGGATTCAGATTTTTTTTTTATTAATGGGAAATCACATTGAAATAGGTGTAATTAAAAAAAACAAAACAAAAAACGTGACGTGTGGCACTGGCAGCAGGCAATGCATTGTGTGTACCCTGGCGGTGGGACCACTGACAGCAGGAGGATAAATACAGCAGCAGGAGGAGGAGTGACGTGTGGCACTGGCAGCAGGCAATGTATTGTGTGGACCCTGGCGGTGGGAACACTGACAGCAGGAGGATAAATACAGCAGCAGCAGGAGGAGGAGTGACGTGTGGCACTGGCAGCAGGCAATGTATTGTGTGGACCCTGGTGGTGGGACCACTGACAGCAGGAGGATAAATACAGCAGCAGTAGGAGGAGGAGTGACGCGTGGCACTGGCAGCAGGCAATGTATTGTGTGGACCCTGACAGTGGGACCACTGACAGCAGGAGGATAAATACAGCAGCAGGAGGAGGAGTGACGTGTGGCACTGGCAGCAGGCAATGTATTGTGTGGACCCTGGTGGTGGGACCACTGACAGCAGGAGGATAAATACAGCAGCAGGAGGAGGAGTGACGTGTGGCACTGGCAGCAGGCAATGTATTGTGTGGACCCTGGCGGTGGGACCACTGAGAGCAGGAGGATAAATACAGCAGCAGGAGGAGGAGTGACATGTGGCACTGGCAGCAGGCAATGTATTGTGTGGACCCTGGCGGTGGGACCACTGACAGCAGGAGGATAAATACAGCAGCAGGAGGAGGAGTGACGTGTGGCACTGGCAGCAGGCAATGTATTGTGTGGACCCTGGCGGTGGAACCACTGACAGCAGGAGGATGAAAATGAATGCAGCGTAATATGTTGCCGCTTTATAAATACAATAAATACATAAATCAATTCATAAATTAATAAATGCAGCAGGCCAGCAGCAGCAGGAGTAGTCACGTAGAAATACAATAAATATATAAATAAATTCAGAGGTGTAACGATTGGTGTCAGCGAGAACAGATTTTCTGATTATTGGTGATCCCCCCCCCCCCCCTGAGGAGTGGACCCCGGACACTTCCTACCCTGCTTCTCAGGGTGTAACTCATGAAACTCCTTCTTTAAATCCTCGGCATGCATGCGACAATCCGGCACCCAAGATCTCTACTCTAGGCCACACCCCTTCCAATGAACCAGGTACTGTACAGAGTTCTGCACTAATTGAGAATCTAAAATCTTCTCGATCTCATACTCAGGTTGGTCGTCAATCATCACAGGAGGGGGGGGGGGGGGGGGAGAGGAATCCACATGCACCGCAGGCTTCAACAAAGAAACATGGAATGATCTCACACCTCTCATGCTGGCTGGGAGATCAATTGCATATGTCACTGTAACGATCGGTGTAACACAGAGAGGGTCTGATTACCGGTGAACTGCAGTATCACCGAGAATGCAGAATATACCCGATTATTGATGATCTGCAGTATCACCGATAATCAGATATATATTCTAACCTCTGGACACCTGAGCAACGAGTGAGTGTTAATGCAACAGTAATACTTTGAGTACACACAGAAATAAGTTCCTTCCGTGGCCTAGACTCTCCCGGGGGAGGAGCTAAGCAGTGAGAGGAAGGACAGAGTGTGAGTGACACCAATGAGGGAGTGTCACTAACAGCTCTGGGAACTGCCTCTAACAGTAAGGCTAGTTCTCGAGGTCGGGCAAGCCAGGTCGTTAACACACAGACAGATAAGGTACAGATTCAAGAGACAGATACGAAATCCAATGAACAGACAGGGTTTGGCAACGGAGTATCAGAATAGCGAGGTACAGAATCAGAATACAGGAGGATAGTCAGGCAGGCAGAAGGTCATAACAAAACATACAGTTCAATATTCCTAGCGCTAAGGTGTGAGGTCCGTGATCGTCAACACCTTTGGAAACTATGCTAGAACACAGATACAGACAAGGCCTGAGTGCTACGGGCATAGCGGAATGCGGAGAAACCGCCGCGTCTGACGCGGCGGTTCGTACGCATAGGCCTGCTTCTCTCAATAAGGCGGGATGCGGAGGAAATGCCGCCCGCTCTGACAGCGTGGCGGCGGATTCCGTATCCCATGCAGCAACAACATTACAACACATGACTGGTGTGGCTGGGACTGATAGTCCACACTGGTTTAGGAGGACGCGTGCACGCGCAGAGAGGCAGGGCCTTTATGGCAGTCAGAGGAGGGTCAGCTGACCAGGCCGGTCAGCTGACAATTGCAGCAACTTTCATTGGTCCAGCACTTAAGGGAGGTGCTGGAGAGCACTGGTGTATATATACTGGGTGCTGGGCATTCCTCTGGTGTCTGTCGTTGCGATCACTACGTGGTAGCACTCAGGCCTTGTCTGTATCTGTGTTCTAGCATAGTTTCCAAAGTTCTTGACGATCACGGACCTCACACCTTAGCGCTAGGAATATTGAACTGTATTATTTTTTATGACCTTCTGCCTGCCTGACTATCCTCCCGTACTCTGATTCTGTACCTTGCTATTTCTAATTTCCTGTTGCCAAACTCTGCTCGTTCCTGGACTCTGTATTTGCATTCTGATTCTGTACCTCGCTATTCTGATATTCCGTTGCCAAACCCTGCCTGTTTACTGGATTCCGTATCTGTCTCCTGAATCTGTACCATATCTGTCTGTGTGTTAACGACCTGGATTGCCCGACCTTGAGAACTAGCCTTACTGTTAGAGGCAGTTCCCAGACCTGTTAGTGACACCCTCTCTCTGGTGTCACTCACGCTCTGTCCTTCCTACTCTCAGCCTAGCTCCTCCCCCGGGAGAGTCTAGGCCTACGGAACGAACTACTACTGTGCTTTTCTCAAAGTATTACTGTTGCACTAAAACACTCACTTGCTATCTCAGGTGTCCAGAGGTTAGTAGATATATCTGATTATCGGTGATACTGCAGATCATCAATAATCGGGTATATTCTGTATTCTCGGTGATACTGCAGTTCACCGGTAATCAGACCCTCTCTGTGTTACACCGATCGTTACAGTCTGTACCACAAATTCTTCTGCTGCTTTACAAAGACTTTTTCTACCTTTTTGAGGAAGAAAAAAAATTTTTTGTGAATATAATAAAGTGTGAAACAAAAATTTTGGAAACAGATCACTATTTTGTGGCTTCACTTGATTTAAATTGATCCTCCTATAAAGAAACCTGGTACTATATGAGCATAGTGGTGTGCTCAAGTGTGGATCGTTATACTAACAAGAGTTCCTTTTTTGTTACCTGGGACTCATTCCCAACCATATTGAAACATCCTGACCATTACACCACCAACAATACACACTACAATGCTACATGCTGAAGCCAGCCTAGCATGTACCATTGTGATATATCCAAGAGAAACATGAGCTTGCCTAGGGATTTGTATGATGTCAAAAGCCAAATCACATACATTGGCCAGGAATCAAACCAGAGAACCCCAGGAACATTCTTCTGTGCAGTACTCAAGGTATTGCTGTTGCACTTAACACTCACTCGTTATCTCAGGTGTCCAGAGGTTAGTAGCTATATCTGATTATCGGTGATACTGCAGATCATCAATAATCGGGTATATTCTGTATTATCGGTGATACTGCAGTTCACCGGTAATCAGCCTCTCTCTGTGTTACACCGATCGTTACAGAACGACAGACCATATAAAACATGGACGCACACCCTGACCATCTGGGCGCACTTGCCACTTCGGTGGATTACATCAACCAAGTGCTCGGTAGCCACAAGACGATGATTGACGCCTTGTCTGGCTCTTTGCAAACCCTCCAGACGGCCGTGGATGAGGTGCGATCCCCTCCTAGCTCCGACATACGTATGCCGGTACCTGAGAAATTTTCTGGTCACAGATCTGACTTCCGAAATTTTAGGAGTAGAGTGTTATCCTACTTTGAGTTGAGACCCCATTCTTCAGGAACTGTGGCCCAAAAGGTCACATTTATTAAGACTTTGTTATCAGGCGATTCTCAGACCTGGGTGTACAGTTTGCCCCCTGGAGATTTAGCCCTGACCTCAGTGGATGAATTCTTTAGCGCTATGGCTGTAATTTACGACGACACAGACCTTACTGCGACTTCTGAGCGGAAGCTCAAGCTTTTGCGTCAAGGCAAAGGTCCGGTCAAGGATTACGCAGCAGAATTTAGGAGGTGGTCAGTTTCAGTCAGGTGGGACACTTATGCCCTCTTAGATTGCTTCTTATCAGGATTGTCAGATGAGGTATCAAATCTCATGTTAAGTCTGCCTGAACCTAAAACAGTTGATGAGGCCATTTCATCGGCCATGCGAGTCGACCACAGACTACGCTACCAGAAGCAGACCCGGGGTAGTAGTTAGGTCAGAATGGTGTCCTATGCTGCGCCTCCAGTCACTCCACCTCCTTCCGTCTCGCCTCCACCCGAACCTATGCAAATTGGTCGGTCAAAACTATCCCAAGTGGAGCGAAGACGTAGGATGTCTGAGCAGCTGTGTCTTTACTGCGCAGAGGGGGGTCATAGAGTACGCAATTGTCCTAACAAGTCGGGAAACGCTACCGCCTAGGAGTTGTAGGGGGTAACACCCTAGGCGCGCGACTTTCACCCCTAGAAGATAAACGGTTACTTCTCCCTTGTACTGTCACATGGGACTGTAAATCTGAAGTCTCTGAGGCCTTCGTTGATTCGGGCTCAGCGGCTAACTTTATGGATTACGAGTTTGCTAAGAGATTAGGTGTTCCGCTCACCCTGGTTAAACCACCCCTGCAGGTTACGGCAGTAGATGACTCCCCTCTACAGCGTAATCATCCGCTGTCTCAGACTCCAGATGTAGAAGTCACTATAGGGGTTTTGCATAAAGAGAGGTTGCAGTTTTTTGTTTTACACATGACAACCTCCACAATCATCCTTGGTATGCCGTGGCTACACATCCACTCTCCACAGATAGATTGGGCCACTGGTCAGTTAACGAGCTGGTCCCTCCATTGTGTTCAGCATTGTCTAGGGAGGGTAAAACTGGGCCAGACCAGGATTCAGGTGGAGGGTGTCCCAGAGTCTTATGTTGAGTTCTCAGACGTATTCTGTCCCAAAGCTGCAGATAAGTTACCGCCCCATCGCCTGTTCGATTGTCCGATTGATCTTCCATCGGGTTGTATGCCCCCTAGAGGTCATCTCTACAATTTATCTGGGCCAGAAAAAGTGGCCATGCAGGAGTATATCCGTGAAAATGTGGCTAAGGCATTCATTCGTCATTCCCGGTCACCTGCCGGAGCAGGGTTCTTTTTTGTAAAGAAAAAAGACGGAGGCCTTCGACCATGCATTGATTACCGGGCGCTGAATAAAATTACAGTAAAAAATCGCTATCCATTACCCTTGATAGACGATTTATTCACTCAAGTCACCAATGCCAAGATCTTTTCAAAATTGGATTTGCGGGGTGCATACAACCTGGTGCGGATCAGAGAGGGCGATGAGTGGAAGACGGCCTTCAACACACCCGACGGGCATTATGAGTATCTGGTGATGCCCTTCGGGTTGTGTAACGCCCCGGATGTCTTCCAAGAACTCATTAACGAGGTTTTTAGGGAGGTGTTGGGTAAATTCGTCCTAATTTACCTAGATGACATATTGATCTTCTCAAACAACCTCTCTGAGCACAGAGCTCATGTTAAATTTGTGCTACACAAACTTAGACAAAACAGGCTTTATGCTAAACTAGAGAAATGCATTTTTGAGGTGACATCCGTTGCTTTTCTGGGATACATAATTTCTACTTCTGGCCTGTCCATGGATCCCGCCAAAGTCTCGGCGGTGCTGGAGTGGCCTCAGCCAGTGGGACTCAAATCTCTTCAGAGATTTTTAGGGTTTGCGAATTACTATAGAAGGTTCATAAAGGGGTGCTGTACAGTCATAGCACCCCTCACCAGTCTCACCAAGAAAGGGGCAGATACCAATCACTGGTCCCCCGAGGCTCTGGCCGCCTTCTCCACTCTGAAGGAATTGTTTTGCTCTGCACCTATATTGAGACACGTAGACACTTCTTACCCATTCATTGTGGAGGTTGACGCCTCAGAAGTTGGAGTAGGGGCTGTGCTGTCTCAACGCTCTGGGCTGCAGGGAAGGTTGCACCCGTTTGCCTATTTCTCTTGGAGGTTTTCACCAGCGGAGAGAAACTACGATATAGGTAACAGGGAGCTTCTAGCCATTAAGTTGGCCTTTGAAGAATGGCGTCATTGGCTAGAAGGAGCAGAACATACGATTACAGTTTACACTGATCACAAAAATTTGGAATACATTAAGGGGGCTAAGAGATTGAGTCCCCGTCAGGCTCGGTGGTCACTGTTTTTCTCGAGATTTAGGTTTATAATTACGTACACTCCGGGCAGTAAAAACATTAAGGCAGATGCCCTGTCCAGATGTTTCGAGCCGGAGACAGCACAGCCCTCAGAACCAGAGCCCATTGTTCCACTGAGAGTGGTGCTGGGAGCCACACAAACCTGGAGGGACTGGACGGAGACTTTAAGTCCCTTTCAGCAGGATGTCCCTGAGGGAAAACCTGAAGGGGTCATGTTTGTGCCTCTACCATTTCGTCTGCAGATTTTGCAGATGTTTCATTCGCACAAAAATGCCGGGCATCCAGGGGCCTCCAGAACGCAAGACTTGGTGGCTAGATGTGCTTGGTGGCCTTCCCTGGCAACAGACTGCAAGGAGTATGTTAGAGAGTGTGCTGTGTGTGCGAGAAGCAAGCCCTCCCGTCTGGCATCTGTGGGAACGTTGCAGCCTTTGCCCACCCCGAGTGAGCCATGGACCCATTTGTCCATGGATTTTGTAGGCGAGCTTCCTAGGTCTGAGGGCATGTCGGTCATCTGGGTGGTAGTCGACCGTTTCAGCAAAATGGCCCATTTCGTGCCCTTGAAGGGACTCCCCTCGGCCCAGGAGTTGGCCGATCTTTTTGTCACTCACGTTTTCCGACTCCATGGCATTCCGGAAAACATAGTATCAGATCGGGGAGTCCAATTCATTTCCGGATTTTGGAGGGCATTTTGCCAGCAAATGGGCATGGAACTGTCGTTTTCGACAGGCTACCACCCACAGACCAATGGTCAGAGAGGACGATTCAATCATTGGAACAGTTCTTGAGGTGTTATGTGGCAGAAGCACAAAATGATTGGGTCAAATTCTTGCCATATGCAGAATTTGCACACAATAATTTGAAGAGCTCTTCCTCCGGGTTCGCTCCGTTTCAGGTGGTAACTGGAAAATTGCCCAAATTTTCCCCATTACCAGTAGCCTCCACTCCATTTCCAGCTTTGCAGCCTTGGCAAGAGTCATTCAGAGCCATTTGGGGAATCGTAAAAAATAATTTGGAAAAGGCTTTTTGAAGTCAGAAAGGGCAAGCTGACAAAAGACGATCTGTTGAGTGGAAGTTCCAACCAGGAGACCTGGTCTGGGTGTCCACACGCCATTTAACCCTGAAACAACTCTCGGCTAAGTTAGGTCCCAGGTTTGTGGGTCCTTTTGTTGTGTCTAGGAAGATCAACAACGTCACGTATGCCATCGATCTTCCTGCCAGCATGCGTGGCGTAAGATCTTTTCATGTGTCACTGCTTAAACCAGCTGTCCACGTGGGTTCCATTCCTCCTCCTCCGGTGATGGTAGACGACCAACCTGAGTATGAAGTAGAAAGGATTTTAGACTCACGGGTAGTGCAGAATTCACTACAGTATCTGGTGCACTGGAAGGGGTATGGTATGGAGGAGAGATCGTGGGTACCTAAGGGTCGCATGCATGCTGACAAACTGAAAAGTGAATTCCACGCTTTACATCCTGAGAAGCCTGGAAGGAGCTGTGCGGAGTCCACTCCTCAGGGGGGGGGGGGGGGGTAATACTGTGAAGAAACGCGGAAAAGCCGGCGCATGGATGCAAGATAAGGCGGCTGTTTCCGCGGCGGGCATAGCGGAATGCGGAGAAACCGCCGCGTGTGACGCGGCGGTTCGTACGCATAGGCCTGCTTCTCTCAATAAGGCGGGATGCGGAGGAAACGCCGCCCGCTCTGACAGCGTGGCGGCGGATTCCGTATCCCATGCAGCAACAACATTACAACACATGACTGGTGTGGCTGGGACTGATAGTCCACACTGGTTTAGGAGGACGCGTGTGCGCGCAGAGAGGCAGGGCCTTTATGGCAGTCAGAGGAGGGTCAGCTGACCAGGCCGGTCAGCTGACAATTGCAGCAACTTTCATTGGTCCAGCACTTAAGGGAGGTGCTGGAGAGCACTGGTGTATATATACTGGGTGCTGGGCATTCCTCTGGTGTCTGTCGTTGCGATCACTACGTGGTAGCACTCAGGCCTTGTCTGTATCTGTGTTCTAGCATAGTTTCCAAAGGTCTTGACGATCACGGACCTCACACCTTAGCACTAGGAATATTGAACTGTATTATTTGTTATGACCTTCTGCCTGCCTGACTATCCTCCCGTACTCTGATTCTGTACCTTGCTATTTCTGATTTCCTGTTGCCAAACTCTGCTCGTTCCTGGACTCTGTATTTGCATTCTGATTCTGTACCTCGCTATTCTGATATTCCGTTGCCAAACCCTGCCTGTTTACTGGATTCCGTATCTGTCTCCTGAATCTGTACCATATCTGTCTGTGTGTTAACGACCTGGATTGCCCGACCTCGAGAACTAGCCTTACTGTTAGAGGCAGTTCCCAGACCTGTTAGTGACACCCTCTCTCTGGTGTCACTCACGCTCTGTCCTTCCTACTCTCAGCCTAGCTCCTCCCCCGGGAGAGTCTAGGCCTACGGAAGGAACTACTACTGTGCTTTTCTCAAAGTATTACTGTTGCACTAAAACACTCACTTGCTATCTCAGGTGTCCAGAGGTTAGTAGATATATCTGATTATTGGTGATACTGCAGATAATCAATAATCGGGTATATTCTGTATTCTCGGTGATACTGCAGTTCACCGGTAATCAGACTCTCTCTGTGTTACACCGATCGTTACAACTCCCCTATCTGACACTACATTCTCCGGAATGCCATGCAGCCGGAAAATGTGCTGAATGAAGAGATCAGCCAATTCCTGGGCCGAGGGGAGTCCTTTCAGAGGGACGAAATGAGCCATTTTACTGAACCTATCAACTACCACCCAAATGACCGTCTTGCCCTCAGACCTGGGGAGTTCTCCTACAAAGTCCATAGACAAATGAGTCCAAGGTTCATTTGGCACCGGTAGGGGCTGTAGCGTACCCACAGGTGCCTGACGAGAGGGCTTACTTCTGGCACACACAGAGCACTCTCTCACAAACTCCTTGCAATCAATTGCCAATGATGGCCACCATACACATCTGGCTAGCAGGTCCTAGGTTTGAGCAGCCCCGGGATGCCCTGCGTTCTTATGGGTATGGAATAGTTGCAGGAGTTGGAAGCGGAAAGGTAGTGGCACAAACAGAACCCCCTCGGGCTTCCCTTCTGGGATATTTTGTTGGAAAGGCCCTAGAGTAACTGCCCAATCCTCCCAGGTTTCCTTGGCTGCCACCACCAGTTTTTGAGGTAAGATGGTCTCAGGGGTTGAAGGCTGAACTGTCTCGGGCTCAGAACACCTAGATAATGCATCTGCTTTGACATTCTTGCTTCCTGGTGTATACATTATAACAAATCTGAACCTTGAAAAGAACAAGGACCAACGGGCCTGTCGGGGGCTAAGTCTTTTGGCCCCCTCAATGTACTCCAAGTTTTTATGATCAGTATATACTGTGATCGTATGTTCTGCCCCTTCCAGCCAGTGGCGCCATTCTTTAAAGGCTAATATAATGGCCAAGAGCTCCTGATTGCCAATATCGTAGTTCCTCTCAGCTGGAGAGAACCTACGAGAAAAGAAGGCACAGGGATGCAGTTTGCCCTGAAGGCCAGAGCGCTGTGACAGCACAGCCCCAACGCCAATCTCTGATGCATCCACCTTAACAATGAAGGGGAAGGTGACATCCACGTGTCTCAGAATGGGAGCAGAACAAAAAAACGTTTTTAACGTAGCAAAGGCAGACTGTGCCTCTGCGACCAATAGTAAGTGTCAGCCCCTTTTTGGTAAGGTTGGTGAGCGGGGACACTAGAGAAGAAAACCCTTTGATGAACTTCCTGTATTAATTGGCGAAGCCAAGAAATCTTTGGAGTGCCTTCAAACCTACAGGCTGAGGCCACTCCAACACCGCAGAGACTTTTTCACCAGGTTGTATGCTTATGCTGGTGTATGTGCATGGTGCACATGGACACATAACGTTAGCTCCCTTGTGCGATTGGTAAGATGCACCGTCTGTCCCAGGAGAGGACGTCAGGATGTGTGCTCCTAATCCATTGATAGGTTTGATGCAATGAATGTGTTTGCATGTTTGCACTATGCATGTTACAGGGCCAGAGTTAGGACACCTATGTTTACCTGGGTACTTCTGCGCAGTATGGGTGACTGGGCATGGGAGTGCATTCTTCTGTGGACTAGGACCCTGGCTTTTAACTTGGCTGTAGGGATAACAGTTGTGCCTGGATGGGTGAATCTGTGGGTGCATTTGTTTGAACATTTGCATGCGAGAGTGCGAAGGGTTAATAGATTTTTGCTGTTTCCTAGCCACACCCCCTTCAGCACCTCCCTTTCCTTAATAACTTATTTAATGTCCTAACTAGAGGCGATGTGCCTGGATATATCTATTTTTTTCTAAGGTTGGTGAGGGGGGACACTACAGAAGAAAACCCTTTGATGAACTTCCTGTAGTAATTGGCGAAGCCAAGAAATCTTTGGAGTGCCTTCAAACCTATAGGCTGAGGCCACTCCAACACCGCAGAGACTTTTTCAGGGTCCATGGAGAGGCCTGAAGTGGAAATAATATATCCTAGGAAAGGGACTTTAGTGACCTCAAAGAGGCACTTCTCTAACTTCGCATACAACGAATTCTGCCTTAATTTTCGTAAAACAAATTTTACATGTTTCTGATGTTCAGTTAGATTAGGGGAGAAAATCAGTATTTCATTCAAATATACCAGTACAAATTTTCCCAGGACTTCCCTAAAAACTTCATTGATCAACTCCTGGAAGACGGCAGGGGCATTACACAGCCCGAAGGGCATGACCAAATACTCGTGCCCATCGGGCGTGTTGAATGCCGTCTTCCATTCGTCACCGTCCCTAATGCGTACCAGGTTGTATGCCCCTCGAAGATCTAGTTTAGAGAAGATACTGGCATTGGTCACCTGAGCAAACAAATTGTCAATCAAGGGCAGTGGATAACGATTTTTTACCGTGATCTTATTTAAACCCTGATAGTCAATACAAGGTCTAAGCCCCCCGTCCTTCTTTTGCACAAAAAAGAACCCAGCTCCAGCTGGTGACCGAGAAGGACGGATGAAGCCCTTGGCCAAATTCTCCTTAATGTATTCCTGCATAGCCAACTTCTCTGGTCCCAACAGATTATAAAGATGGCCTCTAGGAGGCATACAACCTGATCTCAGCTCAATGGGACAATCGAAACTCCGATGAGGTGGGAGTTTATCTGCTGATTTGGGACAAAACACGTCAGCAAATTCTGCGTACTGCACTGGCACCCCTTTTACCTGAACCTTGGTGGCACAAACAGCAACTTTCTCCAAACAATGATGATGACAATGGGCTGACCAGCTCTGTAGCTGACCCGAAGCCCAGTCAATCTGAGGGGAGTGTAGTTGCAACCAGGGCATACCGAGGATAATGGTAGAGGTTGCCATTTGCAGGACAAAGAACTGTAGTCTCTCCTTATGTAGAACCCCAATACTACACATCAGCAAGGGAGTCTGGGAAAGAGGCTGTCTACACTGCAACGGAGAGTCATCTACTGCTGTGATCAGGATCTGATGGTCCAGAGGGAGCAAAGGAATCCCCAATTTTTTCACAAAGTCATAGTCTATAAAATTGGCTGCAGAGCCCGAGTCCACGAATGCCTCTGTGGACGTGGCCCGACCCTCCCACGTAATGGAGCAGGGAAGGAGCAAATGATTATTGTTTAGAGGTAGAAACGGCTCGCCTAGGGTATTACCTCTGACTACACCTAGGCGGCAGCGTTTCCCGACTTCTTAGGGCAGTTCTGGACAATATGACCCTCCTCAGCACAGTATAGACAGAGTCTTTCTGACCTTCTGCGATTCTTTTCCACTTGCGTCAACCTAGAGTGTCCGATCTGCATCGGTTCGTCTTGAGGTGACGGGGGTGGAGAAGAGGCGTAGGAAACAGATCTTACAGTGTTTTTACCACGGGTCTGTTTTTGATAGCGAAGGCGGCGATCAACCCGCACCACCAAAGAAATTGCCTCGTCTAGTGATTTAGGCTCAGGATGCCCTAACATCAAATCAGAAACTGCATCGGATAAACCTGACAGGAAACAGTCTAATAACGCATACGTTCCACATCTAGCTGATACAGCCCACCTCCTAAACTCTGCGGCATAAACCTCCACCGGATTACGACCCTGCCTGAGAAACTTCAGTTTCCTCTCAGCCGTGATAGCAATATCCGGATGATCGTAAATAACGGCCATGGCCTTAAAAAACTCCTGAACTGAGGATAATGCCTCATGCTCAGCGTGAAGACTATACGCCCATGTCTGTGAATCTACTGACAAGAGGGTTTTGATAAATGTTACTGTAACGAGCGCAGCCACGGCAGACTGCATCGCCACCGCGGCTGCCTCTGGGCCCCTGCCCGTCCCTCCGGCATCTAGGATGCCGGGGACGGGACTCTCCTTCCCCTGTAAGGTCGCTGTCTTGCGCGGGCGCGCGCATAGACAGGACCTTTATGCGGGGAGAAGGCTTGTCAGCTGACCGACTGGTCAGCTGACATCAGAGGAGACTCACGGCGCCCCGGATTGGCTGGCAGCAGGGGGCGTGCCAGTGAGGTCTCCTCTGCTTCTTAAGACCTCGGGCTTCAGTCTAGCGCTGTCTGCTGTCGTGAATACATAGCGTGTTAGCGCTCAGACCTTAGACTAGATCCCAGGTGTTGATGCTAAGGACTTCACACCTAGACTAGGATATTGCTTGTTTGTATTGATTTCCCGTGTATGACTCTTAGCTATAACTCTGACTCTGATCCTGCTTTCTGATTCTGTGCTTCTGCCTCATAGTTGCTGAACCTCTGCCTGATTTCCGATTACTCTTCTGCCTCACGATTCTGTACTGATACTGTCCTCTCGGTTGCCCATCCTTGCCTGTCTGACCATTCTACTCACCAGTGGGCCCTCGCCACTGGTGAGGTGTTAGCTTCACCAGCCCTCTGGTGAAGTTATTCTTTAGACTGCAGTACAGTCTGAATCACCTGCTCCACAGGTGACCGTTAGAGCCGTACTGTTTGTATCTCCTAGACTGCAGTACAGTCTGAATCACCTGCTTCACAGGTGACCGTTAGAGCCGTACTGTTTGTATCTCCTAGACTGCAGTACAGTCTGAATCACCTGCTCCACAGGTGACCGTTAGAGCCGTACTGTTTGTATCTCCTAGACTGCAGTACAGTCTGAATCACCTGCTCCACGGGTGACCGTTAGAGCCGTACTGTTTGTATCTCCTAGACTGCAGTACAGTCTGAATCACCTGCTCCACAGGTGACCATTAGAGCCGCACTGTTTGTATCTCCTAAACTGCAGTACAGTCTGAATCACCTGCTCCACAGGTGACCATTAGAGCCGTACGGTTTGTATCTCCTAGGTTGCAGTACAGTCTGAATCACCTGCTCCACAGGTGATCATTAGTGCCATACTGTTTGTGTCTCCTGCTCCTAGCCTGCAGTACTGTCTGAATCACCCGCTCCTCGGGAGATTCTATCTCTTCTGTTGCTATATCCAGGGCCGGATTTGTACCCAAGGCCCAGTGTGAACAGCCGCCCTCCCCCACCACCACCACCACATACACATACACATACACACACACATATACAATTTTTTTCAACGCTGCCTTTTAACCTTTGAAATAAACCACAAAATGTTGCTTATTTATTATTCACACGTGCGTGCGTGTGTGTCAGTGGCGTACCTAGGGCATTTGACACCCGGTGCTGTGTATTAAGAAGACCCCCCCCCCCCCCCCCAAAAAAAAAAGTAAAGGGGCAAAAAATGGGTGGCGCTATAACATGCGGCGCGCTTCGCGCGCCGCGGCAAAAAATGGGCGTGGCCATGACCGGATGAGGGCAGAGCTAACTGTAATTTGACGTGAACCCAGGTGAGAGTGATATGGAGGCTGCCATATTTATTTCCTTTTAAACAATACTAGTTGCCCTGCTGATCTATTTGGCTGCAGTAGTGAACTGAATCACACCAGAAACAAGCATGCTTGTGGTTGTGGTGTGGTTGAAAGAATTAGAGGCAGAGGACCAGCACGGCAGCCAGGCAACTGGTATTGCTTAAAAGGAGATAAATATGGCAGCCTCAATATTATTCTCACCTCGGGTTCCCTTTAAAAGTGCAATGCAAAGACAGTGGACCCAAGTTTTGGTGACCCTTTCCCCAGAAAATTCACATAATTGTGCAGGTTTTCTGAAGAAAATACACGTAATGTGAACAGATTTGCCCAGAGAATACGTTCAATCATGTCGGCAGATTTGCCCAGAAAATACATGCAATCATGTTGGCAGATTTGCCCAGAAAATACATGCAATCATGTCGGCAGATTTGCCCAGAAAATACATGCAATCATGTCGGCAGATTTGCCCAGAAAATACATGCAATCATGTCTGCAGATTTGCCCAGAGAATACGTTCAATCATGTCGGCAGATTTGCCCAGAAAATACATGCAATTATGTCGGCCGATTTGCCCAGAAAATACATGCAATCATGTCGGCAGATTTGCCCAGAAAATAAATGCAATCATGTCGGCAGATTTGCCCATAAAATACATGCAATCATGTCGGCAGATTTGCCCAGAAAATACATGCAATCATGTCGGCAGATTTGCCCAGAAAATACATGCAATCATGTCGGCAGATTTGCCCAGAAAATAAATGCAATCATGTCGGCAGATTTGCCCATAAAATACATGCAATCATGTCGGCAGATTTGCCCAGAAAATAAATGCAATCATGTCGGCAGATTTGCCCATAAAATACATGCAATCATGTCGGCAGATTTGCCCAGAAAATACATGCAATCATGTCGGCAGATTTGCCCAGAAAATACATGCAATCATGTCGGCAGATTTGCCCAGAAAATAAATGCAATCATGTCGGCAGATTTGCCCATAAAATACATGCAATCATGTTGGCAGATTTGCCCAGAAAATAAATGCAATCATGTCGGCAGATTTGCCCATAAAATACATGCAATCATGTCGGCAGATTTGCCCAGAAAATAAATGCAATCATGTCGGCAGATTTGCCCATAAAATACATGCAATCATGTCGGCAGATTTGCCCATAAAATAAATGCAATCATGTCGGCAGATTTGCCCATAAAATACATGCAATCATGTCGGCAGATTTGCCCAGAAAATACATGCAATCATGTCGGCAGATTTGCCCAGAAAATACATGCAATCATGTCTGCAGATTTGCCCAGAGAATACGTTCAATCATGTCGGCAGATTTGCCTAGAAAATACATGCAATCATGTCGGCAGATTTGCCCAAAAAATACATGCAATCATGTCGGCAGATTTGCCCAGAAAATACATGCAATCATGTCGGCAGATTTGCCCAGAAAATACATGCAATCATGTCAGCAGATTTGCCCAGAGAATACGTTCAATCATGACGGCAGATTTGCCCAGAGAATACGTTTAATCATGTCGGCAGATTTGCCCAGAAAATACATGCAATCATGTCGGCAGATTTGCCCAGAAAATACATGCAATCATGTCGGCAGATTTGCCCAGAAAATACATGCAATCATGTCGGCAGATTTGCCCATAAAATACATGCAATCATGTCGGCAGATTTGCCCATAAAATACATGCAATCATGTCGGCAGATTTGCCCAGAAAATACATGCAATCATGTCGGCAGATTTGCCCAGAAAATACATGCAATCATGTCTGCAGATTTGCCCAGAGAATACGTTCAATCATGTCGGCAGATTTGCCTAGAAAATACATGCAATCATGTCGGCAGATTTGCCCAGAAAATACATGCAATCATGTCGGCAGATTTGCCCATAAAATACATGCAATCATGTTGGCAGATTTGCCCAGAAAATAAATGCAATCATGTCGGCAGATTTGCCCAGAAAATACATGCAATCATGTCGGCAGATTTGCCCAGAAAATACATGCAATCATGTCTGCAGATTTGCCCAGAGAATACGTTCAATCATGTCGGCAGATTTGCCCAGAAAATACATGCAATCATGTCGGCAGATTTGCCTAGAAAATACATGCAATCATGTCGGCAGATTTGCCCAGAAAATACATGCAATCATGTCGGCAGATTTGCCCAGAAAATACATGCAATCATGTCGGCAGATTTGCCCAGAAAATACATGCAATCATGTCGGGAGATTTGCCCAGAAAATACATGCAATCATGTCGGCAGATTTGCCCAGAAAATACATGCAATCATGTCTGCAGATTTGCCCAGAGAATACGTTCAATCATGTCGGCAGATTTGCCTAGAAAATACATGCAATCATGTCGGCAGATTTGCCCAGAAAATAGATGCAATCATGTCGGCAGATTTGCCCAGAAAATACATGCAATCATGTCGGCAGATTTGCCCAGAAAATACATGCAATCATGTCGGCAGATTTGCCCAGAAAATACATGCAATCATGTCGGCAGATTTGCCCATAAAATACATGCAATCATGTTGGCAGATTTGCCCAGAAAATACATGCAATCATGTCGGCAGATTTGCCCAGAAAATACATGCAATCATGTCTGCAGATTTGCCCAGAGAATACGTTCAATCATGTCGGCAGATTTGCCCAGAAAATACATGGAATCATGTCGGCAGATTTGCCCAGAAAATACATGCAATCATGTCGGCAGATTTGCCCAGAAAATACATGCAATCATGTCGGCAGATTTGCCCAGAAAATACATGCAATCATGTCGGCAGATTTGCCCAGAAAATACATGCAATCATGTCTGCAGATTTGCCCAGAGAATACGTTCAATCATGACGGCAGATTTGCCCAGAGAATACGTTCAATCATGTCGGCAGATTTGCCCAGAAAATACATGCAATCATGTCGGCAGATTTGCCCAGAAAATACATGCAATCATGTCGGCAGATTTGCCCAGAAAATACATGCAATCATGTCGGCAGATTTGCCCAGAAAATACATGCAATCATGTCGGCAGATTTGCCCAGAAAATACATGCAATCATGTCGGCAGACCTGTCCACAAAACACTTCAATCGTCAATAGTTGCCCCCAGTATAGCTAGTATAGTTGCCCCCTGTATAGCTAGTATATTTGCCCCCTGTATAGCTAGTATATTTGCCCCCTGTATAGCTGCCCCCAGTATAGCTAGTATAGCTGCCCCCAGTATAGCTAGTATATCTGCCCCCATTATAGCTGCCCCCAGTATAGCTAGTATAGCTGCCCCCAGTATAGCTAGTATAGTTGCCCCCAGTATAGCTGCCCCCAGTATAGCTAGTATAGCTGCCCCCAGTATAGCTAGTATAGCTGCCCCCAGTATAGCTAGTATAGCTGCCCCCAGTATAGCTAGTATAGCTGCCCCCAGTATAGCTAGTATAGTTGCCCCCAGTATAGCTAGTATAGCTGCCCCCAGTATAGCTGCCCCCAGTATAGCTAGTATAGCTGCCCCCAGTATAGCTAGTTTAGTTGCCCCCAGTATAGCTGCCCCCCAGTATAGCTGCCCCCAGTATAGCTAGTTTAGTTGCCCCCAGTATAGCTAGTTTAGTTGCCCCCAGTATAGCTAGTTTAGTTGCCCCCAGTATAGCTAGTATAGCTGCCCCCAGTATAGCTGCCCCCCAGTATAGCTGCCCCAGTATAGCTAGTTTAGTTGCCCCCAGTATAGCTAGTTTAGTTGCCCCCAGTATAGCCAGTACAGTTGCCCCCAGAATAGCTAGTATAATTGCCCCCAGAATAGCTAGTATAATTGCCCCCAGAATAGCTAGTATAATTGCCCCCAGTATAGCTAGTTTAGTTGCCCCCAGTGTGAGGAAAGCCTGGAAGGAGGGGTGGCGGGGAGGGGGGCCGGACCCCCCACCTCCCTCACCTGGGTCCCCCTCCTTCTGGCGCTTCTCCCTCCTAATTAGCAGCAGCGAGCAGGAGCGGCGAAGAAGACTCACTCACCTGCTCCTGGCGATAGCGGCGGCGCATAGCGTCATCCTCACGCGACGCTGGTCTCCGGCTTCTCTGTTGCTCACTGTGCTTCCGCCAATCAGGAAGCACAGTGAGCGGTGGAGAAGGCGGAGACCAGCGTCACGTGACGATGACGCTATTTGCCATCGCCTGGAACGCAGAAAGGAGGTGAGTAAGTCCTCTTGCCCGCTGCTGCCCGCTGCTGCTAATTAGGAGGGGGAAGCGCCAGAAGGAGGGGACCCAGGTGAGGGAGGTGGGGGGTCCGGCCCCCCTCCCCGCCGCTTTCCCCACCACCCCTCCTTTCTGTGCTGCTTCCCCCTCCTGTCCTGCACATTGCACAGGCCTCTGTGGGAGGCCTGATGACACCCCCTGGGGCGCCCGACACCCGGTGCGGGGTGCCCCCTGCCGCCCTATGGTAGGGACGCTACTGGTGTGTGTATACACACATACAGTTCAGATGCCCTTAAAGGATATATGAGGTAAAGTAAAGCAGTGAAGCTTTACTTGCTTGGTCTTCGTACAGCCAGTAGAAGTCTATTTGCTCTGGTGCTGATGTTCTGCTGTCCTCCAGGCTGCCGCTGTCCCCTCTGTAAGATTGCCGACCCCACCTGGACATGCACGCCTCTTGTGATCATGCTCCCAGAGCATTATGTGCTTGCGCTGTTCACAAAGAATGCATCCCTTCACGGAAGTGCAATCGCGAGAGCCACACAGCACATCCACACATGCACAAAAGTCTGCAACACATCCATGGGTGGGTGTGCTTACAGAGGGGATAGACAGCAGCAGCCTGGATGACAAAGCAACTTCAGCGATGGAGCAGATAGATTTCTAGGGGGCCCAGGTAAGTAAAGTTTCACTTATTTATTTTACCTCGTATAGCCTTTAAAGAAGTAGCCATACCTGGGGGCTTCCTACCATTCCTCATAAGGTAGATGGCTCCTCTGTTTTGCTAGGGTTGTTGCTGCGCTGTGACCCCTTTAATGCTTCATCCAGCGCATTCTCTATCCTCTCTGGTGTCAAACCACGGTTCCAACTAGGGATGAGCATTACGATCGGTACCTCTGTTCTGAATGTTTTGAAACAGAACTCAAATTTAAACTGATGCACTCCATGACAACAGGGGTTAATTCACCCATGTGGCAAACTCTGTGCGCTACCTTCCACATAGCATTTCAGCTCTCCAGCTACTTTATCATTCACAGTTGGAAGAGCAGAAATGCAATGTGCAGAGCAGCGATGATGAGGGTGAGTTATGTGAACTTCCGCAGTGCGCATCAGTTTAAATTTGAGCTCTGTTCAGAACAGCTTTACCAATTGGAACGCTCATCCCTGCTCCCAACAAAGAAAAAGCAACAACTCCTTCAGTGAATGTGATTTTAAAGTGAGCTTGATAGGGGAAAACAAGTTCAATTTTAAGTACATGAGGGTTCTTTCAGCCTTTCATAGCCTTACAAGTTCCTAGGTTCCCGCCTGGTCCATTCAGATGTGTCGATACACCCTCTGAAATATGATCTCCTTGATTGTGCTCCCATGGCGAGGAGCATTCTACTAATGCTCAGAACGCTCCCAGCAGTTGGAACGTGATCGAGAAATCGCACGGCCTGGGTTGCGCATGTGCCTTAGCCATGACTGGTCTAGTGGACAAGCTTTTGAAGAGGGACAGCATAACAGACAGGGAAACCAAGGGACCTGTAAGGCTATGAGGGGCTGGAGGAAGCCCCAGCGAAGTAAAATAAAACTTTTTCCAGTCTCAGGTAAACTTTAAAGGAAAAAGATTTATACTTACCTGGGGCTTCCGCCAGTCCTCTGTAGTCCGTCTGCTTTATTACCACCATTCTCCCACTATAAAGTAAGTCCGCAATTCAGCCCATTTGCACGCCAGAGAGCATGGGCGGTAACGGGAGGGCCCTGATTGAAATACCATTCAGAGCATTTTGTGCAAGCACCGAGTTGGAAAAATGCGCATGCGCAGAGCATTCCCTGCCACGGGAGTGTGACCTGTTGTGGCCAGGATCGTCCGTACACATGCTGTAAAGTGTGACTAAATAAGAAGACAGAGAGCATGGGCTGGATAGGGCAGAAGCAGAGCATTAAGGGACCACAGACAGCAAAGACAGAAGATGGGGACTGGTAAAAAGCCACCCGCATATATAATTACCTAATTAATATTAAAATCAGTTACATACATTAAAAAAATAACATTTGGGTTCTAAAGTGGAGGGGGGCCTCAGTAAACATCACCACCCAGCATTTGTCATTCTACCTTTGATTTTATAGTCAGTGTGACACAGACAGACATGATGCTCCAGCAGGCTACTTCTGACTGTATGTTCACTTACAGTCAAGTTTGCAGGTGCAGACACTGAAGGCTGGAGCCAGGGCTGTGCACGGCAAATAGTTAGGAAAGGAAGGTCTCGTTCTCCTCGGTGCCTGCACTCTGGGGCTGTCAAACAACCATCAGCCCCAGCAGCACCGCGAGACCTTCCCATCCACGACAGTCTCCTGGCCAGCGCTGTGCTGACGGGACGTCACGTCAGTAAAGTTGACTGACAGCGGGGGGGGCCCTGTAGCAAGATGCGCTCGCTTGCTCTCTCCACCCGTCGCAAGTTGGAAGCTTGGAGCTGGCTGCCTGGGACTCGAGAGCGAGAGAGTCTGCCTACAGTCCCTAGTACTGGCTTGCTGCCAGGTCACAAATGCAGGCAGACTCGCTCAAGTCCAGGCAGCTCACTATGATGATCGCACGCCTCTGATCTCCTCCTCAGTCCTCCGGGTCCCGCCTCCTCCTCGTAGCCAGGCAACTGCAGCTACCGCCTCCACCTCACACATACAGAGTGGCAAGCAGGGTGGGCGGCTGCGGACAGACAGTTGCGGTTTGCAGGCGGCTCAGGTGACTATGAATAACCTGTCACCTTTGGCCGCCCCAATAAAGGTTGCAAATTTCATCGCCCTAGTCCTGGGCCTCTGAGGCCTGCCCACAAATCCGGCCCTGGCAATATCTCCAGCTTGCTGAAGCTTGAACTCTACTACGGTCGGTGTACCGATAGTACCTCACCAGCCCCTCTGGTGAGGTCTCGTCAGACTATTAGTTACTGTTCTCTATTATAGTTGGTAACTGATAGCACCTTGCCAGCTTCGCTGGGAAGGTCTAGACAAGTTATTCAGTTACCGTATCTGATAGTACGTAGCCATTCCCTCTGTAAGGTTTGGTCGTACTTATCAGTACGCTCGCAGCTAGTGCCCACAAGCCCCTTTGAATGGTCCTAGCCTTGAATTTAGCTAGCGCCAACCAACTCCTCTGAAGGGGCCTAGCCTGATTGGTTCCGAGGCACATCAGCTCCACTGATGAGTACTCGTAATATATTTGTCAGTAGTTCCTAGCCAGCCCCCCTGTTAAGGACTACTTAGCCTATTCTTTGTATTCCCTCTGTTGGCACCTTCTCTATCCCTCTGGGAAGGCCTGTTTTTAGCTGTACAGTAGGTGTGTTGATAGTGCCTTACCAGCCCCACTGGTAAGGCCTTGCTACTATTAAAGTTATGGTTGCACCAAGCACTACACTCATCCTTGAAGCTATACTGGTATTATTGGTGATTCTGCAGATCACACATAATCAGGTATAGTGTCTGCGTTATTTGGTGATTCTGCAGATCACCAAATAATCAGACGTCTGAGTTGCGGCACTAAACCGTTACAGAATAGCAGACCAGAAAAGACATGGCGACACTGGGTGAACGGGTCGATGTATTGACCGCTACTCTTATTGAGTTCATTAGAACGGTTAATACATTGCGGACTCAGATTGACCAACTGAGTCAGTTAACCGTATAAAAACCTCCATTGCACTAGTGTCACCCCCTCCCGTAATTGAACCTAGGGTGCCTCCATCAGAGAAGTTTCCAGGGCATCACTCTAGACTGTCTGAAGCTGAGAGGATGCGAAGACGCAAAGAGGGTCTTTGCTTTTATTGTGGGGTGAGAGGTCATTGGGTGCAGCATTGCAGAAAAAAGTTGAGAAGAAATTTTTGGGGGATGGTGAGAAGTTCGACATCTAAGGAGTCTGCTACACCATCTCAGGGAAATACTGGATCTATTACTTGTTCAGATCCGGGATTGCAGAAGGTATGTGTTGGTGTAACTAAAGTTGCGGTGGGAAGTTTGTCACTCAAATATGTTCCTGATTTAGATGCCTCCCATCCATCTGGTAGATCCTTTTTATGTTCAGAGTGTGGAGAAGGTTTTCTATATTATGCAGATCTTCTCAATCATGGGAGATCCCACGTCCATCCCGCACAACCTATCATTCATGAGGAATCTCACCTTGGTGAGAAGTTGTATAGGGGAAGTATAACTTCACGGGTATCAGAAGTTAGTTTGGAGGAACAACAGATAGAGAGCTACAATGCGGACAGCAGCTCTGAACTTTATGAGAGTGATAGCTCTATTTATAGCCGTGTATCTGCTGGACAAGGGTCAAGCTTGTCTATTGCAGCGCAACAAGTTCTGGAGTCTGAAACTGTGCAGTCCTCGGCTCCATTACCTGATCAGATACTGAGTAATGAGAAACCACATTCATGTTCTGAGTGTGGGAAATGTTTCAAGCATAACTTAGATCTTATCAATCATAGTAGGCCTCACTTCAGAGGACAACTTTATTCATGTTCTGAGTGTGGGGACTCTTTTGTACCTGAAGTACCGCCTGTTGCTCATGAGATATCTCACACCGGTGAGAAGTTGTACTTGTGTTCCGTATGTGAGGAAGGGTTTGACTATCACATTAATACCTTGTTCCAAGGTTTTGAATCTGAAACAGGGCGATCCTCGACTCCGGTACCCGAGCAAGTGAAGAGTGGTGAAGAGTGTGGGTGTGAGATGAGGACATTGCAAACAGTATCTCCTGGGGGCCTGTCTGGGGCGTGTCCAGAGTCCACGCCTAAAGGGGGGGTACTGTAATGAGCGCAGCCGCGGCGGACTGCATCGACACCGCGGCTGCCTCTGGTCCCCTGCCCGTCCCTCCGGCGTCGAGGATGCCGGGGACGGGACTTTCTTTCCCCTGCAAGGTCGCTGTCTCGCGCGGGCGCGCGCATAGACAGGACCTTTATGCGGGGAGGAGGCTCGTCAGGTGACCGACTGGTCTCGCGCGGGCGCGCGCATAGACAGGACCTTTATGCGGGGAGGAGGCTCGTCAGCTGACCGACTGGTCAGCTGACATCAGAGGAGACTCACGGTGCCCCGGATTGGTGAGGTCTCCTCTGCTTCTTAAGCCCTCGGGCTTCAGTCTAGCGCTGTCTGCTGTCGTGAATACATAGCGTGTTAGCGCTCAGACCTTAGACTAGATCCCAGGTGTTGATGCTAAGGACTTCACACCTAGACTAGGATATTGCTTGTTTGTATTGATTTCCCATGTATGACTCTTAGCTATAACTCTGACTCTGATCCTGCTTTCTGATTCTGTGCTTCGGCCTATCTGTCTCATAGTTGCTGAACCTCTGCCTGATTTCCGAATACTCTTCTGCCTCACGATTCTGTATTGATACTGTCCTCTCAGTTGCCGATCCTTGCTTGTCTGACCATTCTACTCACCAGTGGGCCCTCGCCACTGGTGAGGTGTTAGCTTCACCAGCCCTCTGGTGAAGTTATTCTTTAGACTGCAGTACAGTCTGAATCACCTGCTCCACAGGTGACCATTAGAGCCGTACTGTTTGTATCTCCTAGACTGCAGTACAGTCTGAATCACCTGCTTCACAGGTGACCGTTAGAGCCGTACTGTTTGTATCTCCTAGACTGCAGTACAGTCTGAATCACCTGCTCCACAGGTGACCATTAGAGCCGTACTGTTTGTATCTCCTAGACTGCAGTACAGTCTGAATCACCTGCTCCACAGGTGACCGCTAGAGCCGTACGGTTTGTATCTCCTAGGTTGCAGTACAGTCTGAATCACCTGCTCCACAGGTGATCATTAGTGCCATACTGTTTGTGTCTCCTGCTCCTAGCCTGCAGTACTGTCTGAATCACCCGCTCCTCAGGAGATTCTATCTCTTCTGTTGCTATATCTCCAGCTTGCTGAGGCTTGAACTCTACTACAGTCGGTGTACCGATAGTAACTCACCAGCCCCTTTGGTGAGGTCTCGTCAAACTATTAGTTACTGTTCTCTATTATAGTTGGTAACTGATAGCACCTTGCCAGCTTCGCTGAAAAGGTCTAGACAAGTTATTCAGTTACCGTATCTGATAGTACGTAGCCATTCCCTCTGTAAGGTTTGGTCGTACTTATCAGTACACTCGCAGCTAGTGCCCACAAGCACCTTTGAATGGGCCTAGCCTTGAATTTAGCTAGCGCCAACCAACTCCTCTGAAGGGGTCTAGCCTGATTGGTTTCGAGGCTCATCAGCTCCACTGATGAGCACTCGTAATATATTTGTCAGTAGTTCCTAGCCAGCCCCCCTGGTAAGGACTACTTAGCCTATTCTTTGTATTCCCTCTGTTGGCACCTTCTCTATTCCTCTGGGAAGGCCTGTTTTTAGCTGTACAGTAGGTGTGTTGATAGTGCTTTACCAGCCCCACTGGTAAGGCCTTGCTACTATTAAAGTTACGGTTTCACCAAACACTACACTCATCCTTGAAGCTATACTGGTATTATTGGGGATTCTGCAGATCACACATAATCAGGTATAGCATCTGCGTTATTTGGTGATTCTGCAGATCACCAAATAATCAGACATCTGAGTTGCAGCACTAAACCGTTACAGTTACCCTCTGGTTCTCAGACCCTGACAAATTGGTCCTCTGTAATGGATTGCGGAGATGCCGCCACACGGTCTGGCAGCGGGGTGGCTGTCTCCGCGTTCAGACCGGCGGTTTCCGCACAGCAGCATGCGTCTGGTTTGCCTGGGCCTTCTAGTGCACACAGATGGAGAGCTACGCGCGCGCGCTAGAAGGCAAGCCCTTTATGCCAGTAGGAGAGCGATCAGCTGATCAGGTCGATCAGCTGATCCCAGCACTGTCACTTATTGGCTGAGTGGTGCAGGGCGGCGCGGAGGATCGCTACAGTATATATAGATCTTGCTGGTTAGTCTCTGGTTGTCTGCTGTTGCGAATACTTACGTGTGAGCACTCAGACCTCAGTCAGATCCCACAGTGTGTTAGAACCAGGTGGACCTAGGAATTCACACTTAGCCAGATTACTGCTGTGTTATACTTTAGACCAGTTCCGGGGTGTTGAGACCAAGGACCTCACACCCAAGCTTAGGATCACTGTGTCATTACTGTGTTATACTTTAGACCAGTTCCGGGGTGTTGAGACCAAGGACCTCACACCCAAGCTTAGGATTACTGTGTCATTACTGTGTTATACTTTAGACCAGTTCCGGAGTGTTGAGACCAAGGACCTCACACCCAAGCTTAGGATTACTGTGTCATTGCTGTGTTATACTTTAGACCAGTTCCGGGGTGTTGAGACCAAGGACCTCACACCCACGCTTAGGATCACTGTGTCATTACTGTGTTATACTTTAGACCAATAGCACGTCCGGGCTTTACCATCATATATTCGTGATTCGGCGCACCTTTTGCAAATTTTAGAGAATCTTCAGCTCCCTCCTGGTGTTTTGCTTGTGACCTTGGACGTTGAGGCCCTATATTCATGCATACCGCATGACCTGGGGATAGAGGCGGTTAGAATTTTTCTTGGGGAACTAAGTATACAGAATACGACCCATAACATGTTCTTGTTAACTTTGTTAGACTTCATTTTGAGAAATAACATCTTTTTGTTTGAGGATACCCACTACCTCCAGGTGCAGGGGGCCGCGATGGGCACGATGTTTGCTCCGTCGTATGCCAACCTGTACCTGGGGGAGTGGGAGAGAGAACTGTTCTCTGATGAGGATCTGTCGATGTACCTGTGCCACGCTTTGGCCTGGCACAGGTACATTGACGATATTTTGGTCTTTTGGACGGGTGGTGCTGATCTTCTATCCCGGTTCATTAGAATTATCAACAGAAATACATGGAATCTGAAATTCACCATGCATATGAGCCATGTTAAGGTCCCATTTTTGGATCTTCTGATTCTGGTCTCGGCTGACGGCCTCATTTCCACACGGTTATATAGAAAAGAGACTGCTACCAATGCACTGTTGAGAGCTGAAAGCTTTCATCCCAGTCATACTATCAAAGGAATTCCTACCGGACAATATTTACGGGTCCGACGAAATTGTTCCGAGGATGATACTTTTCGGAATGAGGCGGTGGATTTGAGGTCCAGATTCAGACAAAGGGGCTATAAAGACAGGACCCTTATGAAGGCGTTTAAGAGAGCAGAAACCAGTAATAGAACTGCACTACTGGAGACGAGGAGACACACTGCCCGAGATAAATCAGAGGCAGTGAGGTTTTGTACAAAATTTTCAGCACAACATCGAGAAGTTTCTAAAATTTTGGAAAAACATTGGCACATCCTTGTCAATGACACCAAATTAAGCACGATTGTAACAGGAACCCCTCTCTTCTCCTTCCGTAGGGCTCCTTCCCTACGGGATTTTCTAATCAACAGCCATTTTGTGGATCCCTCAGCCAGCACAAAACATTGCAAGGCGACTGGCACGTACACGTGTGGCGTTTGCTCAGTATGTCGATATATTCAGGTGGGTAAATCGGTCAGTCTACCAGATGGCCGGACATGGCATTTCCCACATTATGTTAACTGTAGCACGTCTTTGGTCATTTATTTATTAATTTGCCCTTGCGTGGCGTTCTATGTGGGAAAGACGAAAAATGAATTTCGTTCGCGAATTTCACAGCATATCACAAGTATTAAAAGTACAAATCTGAACAGCCTTACCCCTGTGGCAAGACATTTCAAATCAGTTCATGGAGGTAATTTTCAACATTTACGATTTGTTGGCTTGGATAGGATCCACAATGCTGTGAGAGGTGGTAATATGGACCGCCTATTATTACAACGTGAGGCACGATGGATTTTCGATCTTCAGGCAACTAAACCGCCGGGTCTTAATGAAAACACAAGCTATGTTCCTTTCCTCCCACTTCAGTGATTGTGCCGACCACATGGTGGTTGCGGTCTCCATCTACCCGTGTCTGTGATGCAATTCTTTATGGTGGGGGTCTGGGGGCTCCACATTGGGGCATCTCACTTAATAAATTCCGTATTCCTATATATGCTTTTGATGAGATAGTTAGGTGCTGCTATTGGCACCTTCCCCATCAAGGTGTCAGTGTGCGTGTAGCACGCTTTTCACTGTAAGGGAGGGGGTTATATTTAGTAAGAACTAAGCGGAGATATAGTCTATCTATTAGTGCTAAACATTGTTGACCTTTGTGTCTTATTGGATATGATTCTTTATTTTATATTATGGTGTGTTATTGGATTAAATAGTGGGGCAGCTGCCCCGTCTACCTGGTGATATGTATTGGACGCCTGTTGTCTCTGTGCTGCCGCCATCGGATCCGGCTGCCTTCCGGCGTCTACCGCCCCCTCCCCTGGGCCGGCGTGTGGGGGGGCGGGGCTTGGCGGACGCGTCGGGCGCGCCCGCCGTGTCTGCCTGCCCCACCCCCCGCTTGCATTGGCCCTGGGGTGGGGGCGGGGGCGCCACATCTGCGGCCGGATTGGTCGGCGGCCTGCACATAGCTGTGGTGTCATGAGTGGAGGGACACGCCTCCTGAAGAAGCCGGAAGACGCCGTCCTCCGCCATCAGCACGCCACCGCATCTTCCCCCGCAGCTCCCATAGGCCTCCAGCCTCCTTTCTCAACACTGCTTCTCCACGATAGCCTGAGGAGATGAACTCACCACAAGCCAGCAAGAATCTTTCAATAAGGACACAGTAAGAGCCCACAGGGCACAGACACTGCTTCTGACCGGAGCTACAACATCTTGGCTGCGCATATATATACACATGTTATCCATGCATGAACTTGTACTTGATGGTTGATGTGATCTGCATGCTGTGCCACGCTGATACAAGCCTTGCTGCTGCTGTTTCATCTGCTTCATATGCTTGCCGGGCGGAGCTATATACACTGCATCTACCATAACAGAGCTACTATGCCTGATTGTGTCGCTTGAATTCTGACTTGCAAACTCGTTTCTATGATATGATCTGCCTGCTATATGCTGCATTGACATACGTGGAGCTGCTGCCTCAGTCTTGTTTGCCATCATACCACATTGACTGTTATATGCTTATGGCTGGCTCGTTACTGTTGACCCTATTTTGATAGTAATGCTGTGGTGACCCTCAGGCGTATGGAGACATGAAGACCTTATGTTGTTCCATTGAGCTGATACACTCACATGGGCTGCTTTGAACCTCTGCCACGAGGATAACCCATCTATTGGCCTGTTGTCAGGATCTGAGCGGTAACCTCAGAGGAACCGCACAGGTTGACATTGTGGACTTGTACTGAGGAAGCTGCATGATCATTATCATTTTTTCTATTTTGAGTTTAGACAGAAATTGTCAGAAACTGCGCAGTTTATCAAACCGGCTCATGTGCACATGATACAGTAGAGTGGTGGGAGTTGGGAGGTTCGGGGTCCCCCTTGGGGGGTAGCGGGTAGGGTCATGGGGATGGTGGGTTGTTTGGCGGGAGTTGTTGCATATTTTATGCTTTTAGAATTTTGATACAAAATTAATAACGTTTTGCATTTTTTGAATTACATTTGTCTGTTTGTACTCAGTCAGGTCACACCCCTCCTTTACTCTATCTCACAGTTTACTATACTTTAGACCAGTTCCGGGGTGTTGAGACCAAGGACCTCACACCCAAGCTTAGGATTACTGTGTCATTGCTGAGTTATGCTCTAGACTAGTTCCTGGGTGTCGAGACCAAGGACCTCACACCTCAGACTAGAATTGTGCTTTATATCTGTTATGACCATTTGCTCTGTCGACCTCTCTCTTGCTTTTTGATTCGGTACCTCTGCATATCTGCCTACCTGTTGCCAAACCCTGCCTGTACCTGGTTACCGAATCAGCCTTCTGTCTCTGTACTTTATCTGCTCGTGTGTTGCCGACCTGGCCTGCCCGACCCTTCTGGCTGTCACTCATCCCTTGAGTGTTCAGTCTGTCTGTACTACCTGTGACACTATTTCACCAAGTGTCAGTTAGCTTCAAGGACCTCCTGCTCCTCAGAGAGTCCTTCCTGCAGTACAGCCAGGGGCTCTATCCCATAGGAGTCCTCTAGCTGCAGTACAGTCTGATTCCCAGTTTACCAGGGAATCACTGGCTGCCAGATTATCTCTATCTCCTCTCTTAGGAGATAGTTCCTGCACAGCCAAGGGCTCCTCAGGTGGTCTCTGCTCGAAGTTATCTGTGTCTCCTGCCCCACGGGAGATAGCCTACAGTTGCACCAAACACTTACACTCTATTAGGTGTCCAGAGGTTAGGCATACTTGTATTATTGGTGATTCTGCAGATCATCAATAATCGGGTATACATCTGTATTGTTGGTGATACTGCAGATCACCAATAATCAGATTCTTTCTGTGTGCTGACACCAATCGTTACAGCCTCAACTCAAAATACGATAGCACACGATTTCTGAAATTCTGAAAGTCAGATCTATGCCCAGAAAACTTTTCGGGTACGGACATACGAAGGTAAGAGACTGAAGGGGATCGCACTGTATCAATAGTCGTTTGAAGTACCTGTACTGTCCCAGACAGTTGAGTGATCTGAGTCTGTTGGGTAATGATCACCCCGGCAAGATTGTTTACCGTGGTGGTCAGGACTTCAACATGACTATGCAGTGCGTCCATAATGTTTGGTCTGCTGTTCTGTAACGATTGGTGTCAGCGAGAACAGATTTCCTGATTATTGGTGATCTGCAGTATCACCAATAATACAGATGCTATACCTGATTATGTGGTGATCTGCAGAATCACCAATAATGCTAGTATAGCCAGACACAGGACAACCAAATGTAAATATAGGTGTTTGGTGCAACAGTATAGAGATGGAGATACTCGCTTCCCAAGAGGAGCTGGTAGAGAGGAGTATCTCTTATAGAACACAGGGGTACAAACTCCAGCAAGCTGGAGCTGCAGACAAGGTAGTGATATGTTCACCCGAGGAGCGAGTGGTGTAGTAAGCAACTGTCCTGATCACCCGAGGAGCGGGTGATTAAGACTGTACTGTAGCCAGAGGTCACCTGAGGAGCAGGTTATGATGATAGAACTATAGTGGCTAGTCACCTGAGGAGCAGGTGTTTGAGACTGTACTGCAGCTGCTAATCACCTGAGGAGCAGGTGATTAAGACTGTACTGCAACTGCTAGTCACCTGAGGAGCAGGTGATTCAGACTGTACTGCAGCTACTAGTCACCTGAGGAGCAGGTGATTAAGACTGTACTGCAACTGCTAGTCACCTGAGGAGCAGGTGATTCAGACTGTACTGCAGTAGCTATTCACCTGAGGAGCAGGTGATACTATACTGAGTATCCCTCACCAGTGACTAGGCTCACTGGTGAGGACAGGAGAGTCAGACAAGCAGATATCAGCAACGGACGGACAGATACGGTACAGAGACAGAAGGCTAAATCAGAATAGTGTTCAGGCAGAGTCGGCAACTAGATCAGATAGGCAAAGGCACAGAATCAGTAAGCAGAAGAGTAGTCAAGCTAGCCGAGGGTCATAACAAGTAATACAATTCAATTAGTACTTTAAGCTATCAACAGAATCTGGCTAAGTATGGATCCCCAGCTCCTGCTGGTTCTAGCACACTTTGGGATCTGACTAAGGTCTGAGTGCTAACACACAGCATACGCAACAGCAGATGCAGAGCAACTGACAGACCTGTCCTATATATACTACAAGCGCTCCACAGCGCCGCCCCAGTCATCCAGCCAATCCGGAGCACTGCTGGAGTCAGCTGACCAGCCGATCAGCTGACACCCCTTCTACTTGCATAAAGGTCCTGTCGCTTGGCACGCGCGCGCGTAGCCTTAGTCTGTTAGCAACAGAAGGACCAGGCAAAGCACCAGCATGTAACTGTACGGCGGAGGCCGCCGGCTGAGATGCGGAGATAGCCGCCATGCCGCTTGCTGTTGCGGCAGTATCTCCGCTATCCATTACAATAGGTAAATAAATGCAGCAGGCCAGCAGCAGCAGGAGGAGTCACATAGAAATACAATAAATACATAAATAAATTCATAGGTAAATAAATGCAGCAGGCCAGCAGGAGGAGTCACGTAGAAATACAATAAATACATAAATAAATTCATAAATAAATCAATGCAGTACACCAGCAGGAGGAGGAGGAGTCACGTAGAAATACAATAAATACATAAATAGATTCATAGGTAAATAAATGCAGCAGGCCAGCAGCAGCAGCAGGAGTAGTCACGTAGAAATACAATAAATACATAAATAAATTCATAGGTAAATAAATGCAGCAGGCCAGCAGCAGCAGGAGGAGTCACATAGAAATACAATAAATACATAAATAAATTCATAGGTAAATAAATGCAGCAGGCCAGCAGCAGCAGGAGGAGTCACGTAGAAATACAATAAATACATAAATAAATTCATAGGTAAATAAATGCAGCAGGCCAGCAGCAGCAGGAGGAGTCACATAGAAATACAATAAATACATAAATAAATAAATGCAGCAGGCCAGCAGCAGTAGGAGTCACGTAGAAATACAATAAATACATAAATAAATTCATAAATAAATAAATGCAGCAGGCCAGCAGGAGGAGGAGGAGTCGTCACATATGGCAGGCAGCGTGTAATGTATTGTAATTCCCAGGCAGGCACCTCATGTCCTCCTTTTGCTGACAACAGGTGCCAGGAACGTGCCTTCTATCCAGGCCTGGTTAATCTGCAAAAATGTCAGTCTGTCCACGCCCTCTGTGGACAAACGAGAGCGCTTCTCGGTGACCACGCCACCGGCCGCACTGAAGCACCTCTCAGACAGCACGCTGAAAGGGGGGCGACCTGGTGTATACTTGTGAACAAGCTCCGAGATGTAGGTAGGGCATGTTTTGTGCACAGATTTATACGCCAGGCATAGAATCTTGAAACTTATCCTGAGACGGATAGGGAGCCAGTGCAGGGATTCACAAAGGGGAGATGTGGATGCAGAGCGGTGCGAAGAATGGATGAGTCTTGCAGCCGCGTTCATCACTGATTGAAGGGGGGCAGTGCGTTTCAGGGGGAGGCGTACTGCGCAAGCTCCCTCCAGATGTGCAAGCGCTCCACCCAGTACTCCATGGGGTCCACAGGCTCCTCGCTGCCGGTGTCAAGCCCACTGAAGGACCCCATGTAGTCGGCCACCATCTGGATCATGCGCTGGCTGTGACTCTCAGCGAAGGTGGCTGCTGCCCGCACCTTCTCTCTTGGCTGCTGTACCTTCATGTAGAACGCCTGTGTCAATGACAGCAGGTCTCCTAGGTGCCTGACGCTGCTGCTGGCTGCAGGCACTGGCTGCTGTGCTGGCTGCTGGAAAGGGACAGAGGGGGTGGAAGGCGGGGGGAAGGCTTCCTCCAGTCGCCGAACAAGGATCTCCTACAACTCCCTTGCTTGCTGCTCATGGTCTCTGGCAGGCTGAAACTGATCCCACCTCCCCCTCAGCCGTGGGTCCAGGATCATGCTGATGCAGGCGTCCTCCCTCGCTTGCATCTGCTTGACCCTGGAGTCCGTGCAGAGGCAATGCAGCATGTGCGCTGCCATGGGGAACAGGGTGGACCGTCTAACAAAGACATCAGGGTCAGCGTCCTCCTCCTCCTCCTCTTGCCCCCGAGACTCTTCCTCCTTTCTCCACCCTTGCACCACTGGTGCTGAGCTCTGATGTTTCCCCCTAGCAGCAACATCCAGCACCTCCAACTCCTCATCCTCCTCCAGGGACTCAAATACCTGCGGAGCAGTGGACTGCACAAGCGGCTGCTGTTCCAGCTGCTTCAGGACCTCCTCTCCCAAATCCACCAAATCGCCAAGTGCCCTGTCCAGCAGACAAACAAAGGGCTTCCACTGGCAGAGGGATGCCCGTTGTTCACTCAACAGGTTGGTTCCCTGCAGGAAGGGAGCCAACACCAAGCAGACCTGCTGCATCTGCCCCCATTGTGCGTTGTTGAGGAGCTGGAGTTTGGTGCTGCTGCTGCCGGCGACAGTGGCATCATAGATGTACCGGTTAACAGCCCTCCTCTGCTCAACCAGCTGCTCCAACATCGCCAGGGTTTAGTTCCAGCGAGTTGGCACATCTATGATGAGGCGGTGTCGTGGCAGGCCCTCCTGCTGCTGGATGTCTGCCTGTTTTGCTGCGGAAGCTGTTGAGCGGCGGAAAGTGCGCACAATTTTCTGCACCGCTTCTAATAGCTCCTCCTTCCCCAGGTAGGTGCGCATGAACTTTTGCATCACCAGGTTCAGGACGTGGGCCAAGCAAGGGACGTGGAGTAAGTCTCCACTGCTGATGGCAGACAGCAGGTTGGCGGCGTTGTCGGACACCACCAGTCCCAGAGGCCTCAGCCTCTGGGGGTCAGCCATGTCCTCTCCTGCTCCCTGAGGCACCGGAGCACGCTCGATACCGTCAAGGAGTTCTTCCCCAGTCTTTTCATCTCCAGCAGTGTTTGACAGTGCAGGGCCTTCACGCTGCTGGAGAGACGGGATCACTTGGAGGCGCGAGCTGCTGCTTCTCCCCTGACCCTGCGCGGTGGCACCACGTAATGGGCGACTGGTGCCGCTGCTGCTGCGCCAGAGGGTGGACCTGCTGCTTCCTCGCTCGGGCTTTCCACCAGGCTGACCCAGTGGGCCGTAAAGGACAGATAGCGCTCTGTCCCAAAGCAGCTGCTTCGTGAATCCATGGTTATGTGGATCCGCGCACTCACAGCATGATCCAGCGCGCGGCCCACGTTCGCCATGGCAGAGCGGTGCAGTGCTGGGATCGCCCTGCGGGAGAAATAGTGGCGGCTGGGGACTTGCCACTCCGGGATCCCAACCTGCAGCAGCGCTCTGATGTCACTCCCCTCCTGCACAAAGGAATATGGCAGGAGCTGGGAGCACATGGCCCAGGCAAGCAACCCGTTCAGCAAACGGATGCGCCTGTGGGCGGGAGGCAGCACCTTGGTTACACCGGGGAATGCTTCGCTGAGCAGGGTCTGGCGGCGTTTGCCTGCACGCGAGGATGAGGAGGCCACTGTGGAGGGAGCTGATGAGGAGGCCTCTGAGAACTGGCTGCCCGGGGGGGGGGGGGGGGGGGAGTGAGTTGCTGCTGTGCTCCTGCTGCTGCTGGATGGGCAGGAGGGTCGGCTGCTGCTGCTGAAATCTGTGCAGTGGCTGTCTGGCTCTGACCACTGCCTGCACCACTTTGCATCAGCTTCTCCAACTCACTAAAGTCCTCAAAATGTCTGCTCTGTAAGTGGGACTTCCTGGAAGGATCGGCACCACACAGAAGGTTGTATTAGTAAGCTCTTCAAATCTTTATTACATTAAAAGTCGACAAGGCAGCGACAGCCCGCTGTTTCGGCCCAAGATGGCCTTTCTCAAGTTGCCAAAAAAAGTCGAATGTATTTTGCATTTTTTGGCAACTTGAGAAAGGCCATCTTGGGCCAAAACAGCGGGCTGTCGCTGCCTTGTCGACTTTTAATGTAATAAAGATTTGAAGAGCTTACGAATACAACCTTCTGTGTGGTGCCGATCCTTCCAGGAAGTCTTGCAGTTTTGCCCCTTGTGGTATAGGGGCCAGGATCTTGGCACACACTTTATATCCAGAGCTTGGAGGGTGCTCCCAAGTGTTTGTTTACATTGCTCTGTAAGTGGGTCTGCAGGCACGAGGTACCCAACTTGAGCAGATCGCAACCTCTGCTGAGCCTGACACCACAACTGTTGCAAATTGCACGTGTCGCGTCCACTGGGCACTTGGTGAAGTACCGCCAGACTGGGGACGTCAACCTGCTCTTTGAGCTTGAGGGCTGGGGTTTTTGGGTGCCCTTGGAGGATTGTGCCTTTTTGTTTTTAGTTGGAGGTTTGCTGCGGGTGGTGGTAGCGACTGAAGCAGCAGGCTGTGGCTCCTGCCTTCCACGCCCTGTGCTGGCCGCCTTGCTGCTGCCGTGCCTCTGCGTCAGAGACGCCTACTCCTCCGATGACGAGCTGCCTTCAACCAACTGTGCTGGTGGTACTGGTGGCACATAGGAAGGATCCAGCAAGTCATCATCATCAACCCCAAACATATCCTGTGAGCCCGCCTCAACCAACTCCTTAACCCCAACATCCCCTGCATCACGCCCCTGCTCCTCAGCACCAACAACAAACTTCTGCACCTCAAACTCCTCCTCCTCCTCCTCCTTGGATGGCCCCATCATCTCCAACTCATACTTCTCCAAAGCATCCCTGTACATGGTCACAGTCTCAGGGGAGAAGAGCGTGCTCATTGAGGGCAGGCTGGTCAATGGGGTCACCGTGACCATGGCCTCAGGCGCTGGTGGAGGCCTGCTGTGGACCGGAGTGCTGGTGGTGGTGGCACTGGTCTCGCTGGTGCTGGAGGCCTGGCTGGAAACGGTGGCTTCCTGCTCCGCCATAATTTCCACCACAGCCTGCACCTGACTCACCCCAATGGGCTGTGGGCGATGACCCGTCTCAAAGATGGGCGCAACATGCTGCTGTTGCGCCTCTGCTCCCTCCTCCCTGCGGTCAGTGGCTGGCGGCGGACCAGTCCCAGACCTGCTGCTGCTGGCAGTGGCTCCTGCAATGGCCCTGCCTCTCCTGGTGGTGCCTCGCCCTCTACCTCTGCCAGTCATTGTGCACTATACAAATACATAAAAAAAAAAAAAGTAGAAGAGGGCGGGAAAGGGTGTAAACTTTAATAAAGTCTGTGTTGGTGGTGACTTGGTGGTGACTAGTAGTATCAGTAGTAGTAGTAGTACGCACGCAGGTAACTAAGAAATACCTAGCGTACTACACTATAAGTAAGTCATGCGGCAGACACTCGGTGACAATTACAATCGGTCACACACGGTCAGACGCAATCAATCAATCAAAAGGCCCGGGCAGGTCACAGACAGTCACAGGTCACTCACAACGGATGCTGGTGGTGGCCTGTATGTGTTGTAACTCTTATTTATTACACACTGAAGATGATAATAAAATCACACAGTAACAGTGGAAAAAAATAAGTGTAATGGGTACCTGTAGTATAGTAGTAGACACTAGTAGTACGCACGCAGGTAACTAAGAAATACCTAGCGTACTACACTATAAGTAAGTCATGCGGCAGACAGTCGGTGACAATTACAATCGGTCACACACGGTCAGACGCAATCAATCAATCAATACTAAATCAATCAAAATACTAGCTAACTATATAAGACAACAATAAGGGCTTGATTCACAAAAGAGTGCTAACTGTTAGCACGGCCGTTTTCGCGCGCAAACGCGAATTTTCGCGCGAAAACGTTATCAATTTCGCGGTAAAATTCGCGTGTGCGCGCGAAACCGTTATCGTTTCGCGCGAAAATTCGCGATCGCGCGCAATGCGAAAATTCGCGCGAAAACGGCCGTGCTAACAGTTAGCACTCTTTTGTGAATCAAGCCCTAAATGTGTTTAGGTGTTTAGGAAGCAAAACGCTAGGTTTAGCAGTGAAATGCACTTGCTCAGACACAGCACAGCACTGGAGAATCTCTCAGTACCAAGCAGTCACACAAGTGCGTGTATCCGCAAGATGGCCGCTGCCTTATATAGAGGAGGGGAGGGCCAGGCTCCCCTCCTCTGATTGGTTGCTAGGGTTGCCAGGTTTGATTTGCCCAATGACGTCATCCCCGAATCCCGAAGCCGAACCCGAACCCACAGCAAGTGCGCACATTCGGGAGACTTCACATTCGGATTCTGCATTATTCGGGTTCGGGTTCGCATACGGCAAACCTTAAAAATCACCCGAATTTTTGGGTAAACTTCGCATTCGGGGTCCTGCTGAGCACCCCTGCCTACTCCTGCTCTACTCTCTTGAGCTATCTGCATTCAGAGATTCCTACTCCCTATCCCACTTCTAGCTTGTGACTTTACTTTCCCCCAGTACCTTGATGGAGTCTGATGTCTCTCTATGCTCCTGCTGGTGGAATCTCTAGAGCATTATGGAAGCTTTCTTCTGGGACGTTATAGAAGTGCCCTCCCATGGAGTCCCTTTGTCTTAAATAGTCAAGAAATCCATTCATCACATACACACACCCACATGACCACCCCCAGCTCAGGTAACATTCCGCCCCCCTGTCCTTGCCAGTTATGTCTTCTTTAGACCTCTAGGTGGTGCTGTAACCTCACTCATGAGGTCCTGTGATGTTGGTTGTCCGACACCAGGGGGCACCTTGATCATACAGGTGTTTGGATCTGAAAGGTGACCCTCCCTTTATTGTCTCAGGCATACAGAAACTGTTGGAGTATTGTCCATCTGCTAAGAAGCCTGTTCCCATGAGAACTTCCATTGTCCCCTAGGTTTTTATGGCTTTATCATCCAAGGGTCCCATTCTTTGAGATAGGATAACGCCAGTTTTACTGGCTATTTAATCCCTTGACCAGTTCTGATGGTTTCTGTTCCCAAGGATCAGATAATAGCAGTGATCTGACCGTCTCCTTGATCTAGTTTCTGTAACACAGCAAGTTTTTTTTTTTTTTTTTTTTTTTATCTCTTAGCATTCCTTTGGGACAGTTCCACTCTGCTCCACATCTATGCCAATGTTCTGGATAGAAATCATCTCCAACATATGCCGCTTTGTGCCTGAAAGGCACACAGTCCTTCATCCTTGTCCGGGAGTATGCAATAACTGGGTTCTCTTCCGCTCCTAGGGGCAAGAATTTTATCTTTGCTTAAGGTAGTCCCATTTACACACCTTTCATTCAAATTCATTCTCCCTGACCCCACCAAGATATTATAACCATTATGATAACCTGGACCTAGAGGAGCCACCGAATTATACATTCACTATTATGTACATTACAATAAAAAAAATTACAATACAACAGTACAAAATTACATTCCAACAATTATGAACATTAAGTCATTATACTGGTTGGTACAATTTCTCCAATTTCATCCATCTAAACTAGTGCAACTCACTTGTAAAAGTGTGTCACCGGCATATTAGCTATGCTCTACCCTTTATATACCTATTTCATTCATCTGTCACTTTCCTATATCCATTCATATATAGACTCATCATATATGCATCTGTGTTTTTCGGTAAGGAATAAAGCAGTTCTCTATACCGTGCCCTTCTCGATGACAATTCTTACAAATCTGCTTTAGTTCCGGTTCTACCCCAGACAGTAGAGCCTCTGCCTGGAAAGAAGCGACTGCACTGTCTGGTGGCGTGCGTTCCCGTCATCCTAGGAGGGAACTGCATCTTTTTATATAAGTACCTCATAAAAACACACATGCCTATCTGTCCTACTGATAGAGTTATGGTAACAATGAGTAATACTACAACTGGGTGCATCAAGTAGTTCAGTATCGTACTAGCCTTGTTAGAATAACCAAAGATATACTCCCACCAGTAGCCTTCAGAATCCGTTTCCAACATACGTTCAACCTTCTTAAGTTCATTTTGATCATGGTGCACCATTATAGTTGCATTAGCACCTTCTTCTTGCAATTCCCTCAGCACATGCTCATCTCTGTCCAATTTTTCCAACCAATCCTGTCATTCTTTTCCCATTCCCAAATTCATCATCTGGATATTGGCAGGATTATTATACTTGAAATCAATGACCCACCGTGCAACAGAAGGAATGCTATAGTTCCATTTAGTAGTTTGGATTTCGGAAACACTGCCCAGGGTACACCAAGAGCCTCTAGCCACAGATACTGTCACAAAGCATCCTTGGTCTAGGATTAATGTTACGTTAGTAGTATCTAGGACAAGGAAGCAAACCCTTTAATGTCTTAAATAGTACACTGGTGCCTTGTCCCTGCCAATCTTCTCTCCATCCAAAACACAAATGGAAGCATCCTCCCAACATCTTTCATTTACCCTCCTGAACTGACCTGGAGAACACAATACATCATGGTTTCTCTGCAGACAGAGGGAAACATCAACCTGTTGCCATTTCCCCTTCTCCCTAATCACCTGTGGGAAGTTCAGCCTCGGGTATAGTGAAGTCGCATAGCATCTTTCAGAATCTGGATCAGTACACCCCAACCACGAACTCGCCCACCATTTTGGACTAGTAAAAGTTATGTGTTTTGGGAGATGTTTACCAACTTGGGAAAGTGTCAGAGACCGCGGAAGAGCCGCCGCCATGAGTCAGCGGCAGGCGGCTCTTTCCGCACTCGATGGGGCCAAGCACGGGGAGGCAGCCGCCTCCACTCAGGCTGAGGCGGCTGTCCCCGTGCAAAGCATGGCGGAGTGCAGAATAACCGCCGCGTCGGACGTGTCGGTTGGCGCGCTTGTCCCCGCTGCGGAGACACCGCAGAGCGGGGCTGCTGTGGCTGGGACTCGTAGTCCCTTCAGTTTCAGGAGGACGCGCGTGCGCGCGGAAAGGCAGAATAGATATAGCTGCCAGAAGTGAGTCAGCTGACCAGGCTGGTCAGCTGACTCTTTCCCCTCTCCTCATTGGTTCAGCACTTAGGGAGGTGCTGGGAAGAGGGTTGTGTATATATACGGCTGGCTGGTCACTTCTCTGGTGTCTGGCGTTGCGATCACTTATGTGGAAGCACCTAGATCCGTAGTCAGATCCGCAAGTGTGCCGGGAACAGCTGGAGCTGTAATCCTACACTTAGCTAGATTCTGTTGATAGCTTAAAGTACTAGTTTGATTGTGATTATCTGTTATGACTATTTGCCTGCCTGACTATCCTCCTGAACTCTGATCTTGTACCTCTATTTATCTGATACCCTGTTGCCGAACCCTGCCTGTACCCAGACTCCGCCTTTGCCTCCTGATACTGTACTTTATCTGTCCGTGTGTGTACGACCTGGCTTGTCCGACCTCGAGAACCGACCTTACTGTTAGAGGCGGTTCCCCATTCGGTTTGTGACACTTCCTCTAGAGTGTGACTTTCAGACAATCCTTCCTACTTTCAGCCTGACTCCTCCCATCTTGGGGAGCCCAGGTCTTCGGAAGGAATCCGTGCAGTACACCTTACTGCGCTGAGGCTTAGTCCTCTAGTGTTACCGTTACACCAAACACTACACTCTACTCAGGTGAACAGAGGTTAGCTGGTATATCGAATTATCGGTGATACTGCAGATCACTAATAATCTGGTATACATCTGTATTCCCAGTGATACTGCAGATCACCGGTAATCAGATCCTCTCTGTGCTTCACCTATCGTTACAGAACGCCAGACCAAAAAACAGATGGACGCACGCGCTGACCCTCTGAATGTGCTTGCCACTTCGGTGGATAACATCCATCAAGCACTGGGCCAGCACAAAGCTTTAATTGATGCCCTGTCAGGCTCTGTGCGAACCCTCCAGACGTCAGTTGATTCGGTGCGATCCCCTCCTAGTGATGACATACGTATGCCCGTACCTGATAAATTTTCCGGCCACAAGTCTGACTTCCGGAATTTTAAGAGTAGAGTGCTATCATATTTCGAGTTGAGACCCCGATCCTCGGGGACTGAGACCCAACGGGTCATTTTTATTAAAACCTTGCTAACTGGTGACTCCCAGTCCTGGGCATACAACCTGCCCCCCACTGATACAGCTCTGACCTCAGTAGAGGAATTCTTTAATGCCATGGCCGTAATTTACGACGACCCAGACCTTGCTGTGACCTCGGAGCGGAAACTCAAGCTCCTACGGCAAGGCAAGGGTCCAGTCGAAGAGTACGCGGCTGAATTTCGTAGGTGGTCAGTTACTGCCAGATTTGACACCTATGCCCTGATGGATTACTTCCTGTCTGGGTTATCGGAGGAGGTCTCCGACCTAATGTTAACCTTACCCGAGCCCAAGACAGTCGATGAGGCCATCTCATCGGCCATTCGAGTCGACCGTAGGCTACGCCATCAGAAACTGACTAGGGGCAGTCATCGTGTCAGGGTGACATCTTATGCGGCACCTTCCGCTGCACCCTTAGTAACACCCTCTCCGGCCCTACCTCCACCAGAGCCAATGCAGATTGGTCGATCAAAACTGACCCAGGTGGAACGAAGGCGGAGAATAACTGAACAACTGTGCCTGTACTGTGCAGAAGCGGGGCATAGAGTGCGAAACTGCCCTAACAAGCCGGGAAATGGGTCTGCCTAGGAGTAGTGGGGGGTGACACCCTAGGCACATCATTCTCACCCCAAAAAGAGAAAAAGTTGCTTCTCCCCTGTACGATTACATGGGGTAATAAGTCGGTAGCCACTGAGGCTTTTATTGATTCTGGCTCAGCGGCTAACTTTATGAACGTTGAATTTGCTCAGGAGTTGGGTATTCCTCTCACTCCTGTGAGTCCCCCCATTCAGGTCACGGCAGTAGACGATTCCCCTCTGCAACGGAATCGTCCCGTCACAGACCCCGCAGGTGAAGGTCACGATAGGGGTACTGCATGGGGAACAACTACAGTTTTTTGTATTACATATGTCAACCTCCACTATCATCCTAGGCATGCCGTGGTTACAAGTCCATTCTCCACTAATAGACTGGGCTACGGGTCAGGTAACCAGATGGTCCGATCATTGTCACCAACAGTGTTTAGGGAAGGTGACATTGGGTCAGACCAAGATTTGCGTGGATAGTGTGCCCGAGGAATATTCTGAATTTTCTGATGTATTTTGTCCCAAGGCTGCTGATCAATTACCTCCTCATCGCCCGTTCGATTGCCCCATCGATCTCCATGTTGGTTGTATGCCCCCTAGGGGTCATCTGTATAACTTGTCCGGTCCAGAGAAGATGGCTATGCAGGAATACATTCGTGACAACTTGGCCAAGGGGTTCATCCGGCCCTCCCGGTCACCTGCTGGGGCCGGTTTCTTTTTCGTTAAGAAGAAAGACGGGGGTCTTCGACCCTGTATCGATTACCGGGGTCTCAATAAGATCACGGTGAAAAATCGCTATCCGTTACCATTGATAGACGATTTATTCACGCAGGTCACAACTGCAAAGATTTTCTCTAAGTTGGATCTGAGGGGGGCATACAACCTAATTCGCATTAGGAAGGGCGATGAATGGAAGACGGCCTTCAACACACCCGACGGGCAATACGAGTACTTAGTGATGCCCTTCGGGTTGTGCAATGTGCCAGCCGTCTTCCAAGAATTAATCAATGAGGTATTCCGGGAGGTATTGGGTAGATTCATGCTGGTATACCTTGATGATATACTAATCTATTCCAATAACCTCTCCGAGCACAGGGTCCACGTGAAGTTTGTCTTGAACAAATTAAGACAAAATATGCTTTATGCTAAGGTGGAGAAGTGTATTTTCGAGGTGACCACTGTCACGTTCCTAGGGTATGTAATTTCCACCTCGGGTCTCTCAATGGATCCTGCCAAAGTCACAGCTGTGTTGGAGTGGCCACAGCCAGTGGGGTTGAAGGCCCTACAGAGATTTTTAGGTTTTGCGAACTATTACAGGAGGTTCATTAAGGGGTACTCCACGTTAGTTGACCCCCTTACCAGTCTCATGAAAAAAGGGGCAGATACCAACCACTGGTCCCCTGAAGCCGTGGCAGCATTTTCTCATTTGAAGGAATTATTTTGCTCAGCACCAATTTTGAGGCATGTGGACACGTCCTTTCCCTTTATAGTAGAGGTTGATGCCTCAGAAGTTGGGGTGGGGGCGGTGCTGTCTCAACGGTCTGGGTTGCAGGGCAGATTACACCCGTGCGCTTACTTTTCCCGTAGGTTTTCACCTGCAGAAAAAAATTACGATATAGGCAACCGGGAACTTCTGGCCATTAAATTGGCGTTTGAGGAATGGCGCCACTGGTTAGAGGGGGCAGAACGCACGATCACAGTTTACACCGACCACAAGAACTTGGAATACATCGAGGGGGCTAAGAGGCTAAGTCCCCGTCAGGCCCGGCGGTCTTTATTTTTTACGAGGTTCAGGTTTATAATCACGTACACTCCAGGCAGCAAAAACGTCAAGGCAGATGCCCTCTCCAGGTGTTTTGAACCAGAGACAGCACAGCCCCCCGCTCCTGAGTCCATCATCCCGCAGAAACTAGTGTTAGCCGCCATGGAGACTTGGGAGGATTGGACAGAGGTTTTGGGTCCCTTTTAGCAGGATGTTCCTGAGGGAAAACCCGAAGGGGTCATGTTTATCCCACTGCCATTTCGTTTACAAGTCCTGCAACTCTTTCACGCCCATAAGAATGCTGGTCATCCTGGAGCTGCCAGAACGCAGGATCTGATTGCCAGGTGTGCTTGGTGGCCTTCTTTGGCAACAGATTGCAAGGAGTTTGTCAGGGAGTGTGCGGTATGTGCCAAGAGTAAACCCTCCCGGCTGGCATCTGTAGGAAGGTTGCAGCCTTTGCCCACCCCGAGTGAGCCATGGACCCACTTGTCCATGGATTTTGTGGGGGAATTGACCAGGTCTGAAGGCATGTCGGTCATTTGGGTGGTAGTCGACCGTTTTAGCAAAATGGCCCATTTTGTGCCCCTGAAAGGACTCCCCTCGGCTCAAGAACTGGCCGAATTGTTTATCATTCACGTCTTCCGGCTGCATGGCATTCCGGAAGACATTGTGTCAGATAGGGGAGTCCAATTTTTGTCTGGATTCTGGAGGGCATTTTGCCACCAAGGCTACCACCCACAGACAAATGGGCAGACGGAACGTATTAACCAGTCTTTGGAGCAATTCCTAAGATGTTACGTTGCGGAGGCACAGAGTGACTGGGTAAAATTTTTGCCCTTTGCGGAATTCGCACAAAATAATTTGAAGAATTCCTCATCTGGGTTCTCTCCATTCCAGATTGTGACAGGGAGGTCACCCAAATTCTCCCCTTTTCCAGTTGTCTCTTCTCCATTTCCAGCACTGGAGGATTGGCAGAGGTCACTCAGGGACAATTGGGGAATTGTTAAGAGGAACTTGCAGAAGGCGTTCCAGAGTCAGAAGGGTCAAGCAGACAAGAGACGGTCCATGGAATGGAAGTTTCAGCCAGGGGATTTAGTCTGGGTGTCCACACGTCACTTGACCTTGAAGCAGCCATCTGCCAAACTGGGTCCCAGGTTTGTGGGTCCATTTTCCGTGACCAAAAGAATTAATAACGTCACTTATGCCATTGATCTTCCTGCCAGCATGCGGGGCGTAAGGTCGTTTCATGTGTCCCTACTCAAACCTGCGGTTCATGTGGGTCCTACTCCTCCTCCTCCGGTGATGGTAGAGGACCAACCTGAGTACGAGGTGGAAAAGATATTAGACTCACACATTGTTCAGAACTCGGTACAATATTTAGTGCATTGGAAAGGGTACGGCATTGAGGAGAGACAATGGGTACCAGGGACTCGCATGCATGCAGATGAGTTAAGAAGGGAGTTTCACACTTTACATTCAGAAAAGCCTGGAAGGAGCTGTCCGGAGTCCACTCCTCGGGGGGGGCGGTACTGTCAGAGATCGCGGAAGAACCGCCGCCATGAGTCAGCGGCAGGCGGCTCTTTCCGCACTCGATGGGGCCAAGCATGGGGAGGCAGCCGCCTCCACTCAGGCTGAGGTGGCTGTCCCCGTGCAGAGCATGGCGGAGCGCGGAATCAGAAGGTTGGCGCGCTTGTCCCCGCTGCGGAGACACCGCAGAGCGGGGCTTCTGTGGCTGGGACTCGTAGTCCCTTCAGTTTCAGGAGGACGCACGTGCGCGCGGAAAGGCAGAATAGGTATAGCTGCCAGAAGTGAGTCAGCTGACCAGGCTGGTCAGCTGACTCTTTCCCCTCTCCTCATTGGTTCAGCACTTAGGGAGGTGCTGGGAAGAGGGTTGTGTATATATACAGCTGGCTGGTCACTTCTCTGGTGTCTGGCGTTGCGATCACTTATGTGGAAGCACCCAGATCCGTAGTCAGATCCGCAAGTGTGCCGGGACCAGCTGGAGCTGTAATCCTACACTTAGCTAGATTCTGTTGATAGCTTAAAGTACTAGTTTGATTGTGATTATCTGTTATGACTCTTTGCCTGCCTGACTATCCTCCTGAACTCTGATCTTGTACCTCTATTTATCTGATACCCGGTTCCTGAACCCTGCCTGTACCCAGACTCCGCCTTTGCCTCCTGATACTGTACTTTATCTGTCCGTGTGTGTACGACCTGGCTTGTCCGACCTCGAGAACCGACCTTACTGTTAGAGACGGTTCCCCGTTCTGTTTGTGACCCTTCCTCTAGAGTGTGACTTTCAGACAATCCTTCCTACTTTCAGCCTGACTCCTCCCGTCTTGGAGAGCCCAGGTCTTCGGAAGGAATCCGTGCAGTACGCCTTACTGCGCTGAGGCTTAGTCCTCTAGTGTTACCGTTACACCAAACACTACACTCTACTCAGGTGAACAGAGGTTAGCTGGTATATCGAATTATCGGTGATACTGCAGATCACTAATAATCTGGTATACATCTGTATTCCCAGTGATACTGGAAATACACCACATTGGGGTGTTCGGTCTCGAGAAAGCCCTCATTGCGGGGCGAAACGGCCGTCGACTTCACCTCCGCACCTCTAAACATCTGCAGTGACCTGCTAAGTATCACTTGTTTTGTATTTTTGAATTTTTAGCCTTTGATTACCAATGTGTGTTTTTTTACAAAGAAGTATATTAAAAGTTTAAGTTTTATAGTGGATTGGTTGCTCTTGGAATGCTTTGCTTCTTCTGGATACAATTGAATGAAATTCCTTACTGATTCTGGATGTTGCACCATCCTTTTTGTACATGGTTCACGGCTTTTTTATTGAGTGCACTCGCCACAATACATCCTCTTTGTAACAATTCCCAGTGATACTGCAGATCACCGGTAATCAGATCCTCTCTGTGCTTCACCGATCGTTACAGAAAGTAGCTCAAAAGGCCATTCACCTTCATGCAGAGACTGTATTATTAATTTGATGTTGGTTGACAGTTCTGTCTGTCCTTGTGTGCAGACCAATGCCCATGATGTATTCCTTCCTCTTCTCACTACATTGTCTACCAGCGTCTTGAAGTGCTCAATTAAATCTCTAGCAACATTTACTAGTGTGTTTATGTGTTTTTGCTCAATGTTGTCAAAGATATCATTGATCTCTCTTTGTTTAACAAAACCTTGCTTGCTGTCTGACGCTATGGCAGATAACTTATTCCTTATAATTTCAATATCGGCTTAATTTATGATTCCCATTCCTGTACCAACTCCTCCAAGTACAGTGCCAAGTACATCCCTTTTCTCTCGGTTACTCCTCAAGAGTAGATCGCCCATTTCTGGTGCTTGCATGTCTACCCGTATTACTCTTGGGAGTAATCCAGTTGTATAAACCGCGTACTTGATTGCGGGTGTATTTAGCACATACCGGATAGTAGGTCTTTATTAACCACTGAGATATGTTAAAGTGCCAGGTGGACATGGGATATTGTACCTCAGTGATAAGTGTTCTTTTAGAATTTAGATTTACTTGGAGTGGTTGTCCTATCTCCAAGTACCCATACTCCTCAGAGTCATTTGCCCTGCTCTCTGTGCAGATTTCTAAGTGCTCCGATGACCCATCAAGGGTTTGTATCTCACCCAGTTCTATGTCCGCTGTTTCACATTTCCAATAGCCTACTGCCTCTCTGTATGACTTATAGGCTCTGGATATTGACCCTATTATGAAATTATCACCTCGTTCTTGTGTCATCGGAACTCTTTGGAATCCGCCCAGGTTCTCATCCCTGTATGTGAGTGTAATCTCCTTGGGTGTGTTTGCTGGTTTCAGGTTTGTATACCAATATACACCACACATAAATACATATTCTCCTTCCTTTAAGTGTTCATGTATAATCCCATAGTGTATATCATTGTGCTCTTGAACCTGCGTTCCTGTTTCACCTCCTAACCAATACCCCGTTTCGTTCATATATATTTTAACATTCACATACGACTGCAGAGATTCACGTTTAAACTCAGGAGTTCCGTGTACAAATGACAGCCTATCGTCTCTGGAATTGGGATTAAACCTGCCAAATGAAAAACACTTCCTATATTGATCTCCGTCCTGATTAACCCATTGGTATGTTTCCAATGGCACATGGCAATCTATTGTCAGGCTAGATTTTCTTCTCCTATTATTGTTGTCCTCAGGTTTTTGTTGCAAATATATCCATTGTTTTATCTGCTTTGTCATTATTGCCTCTGGATTATGTAATTCCATATCGCCATAATCAGAATATTCCTCCTCAAGTTCCACTGTGTCACTACTACACAGCATAATCAGCACCACGAAAAATCAAAATGTTATGTACATTGTCCAGATGCATCAGTTCTGTTGATTTTCGCTCCACTGGGTTCTGTAAAAGAAAAACACAAGTGCGGTATCAGTTCTTAACAGTAGCATCTGCCGCTTTGAGTCTAACCTGACTTTTAAGATGTTTTAAGGATTTATCTTTATCCTGCTCCTCGGCTAAACAAGGGGTAGGGGTTTTAAGTACAGGCAGTAGTTCAAGTATGTCTGCATCATTTTTCCTGCCTTCCAAATCCTCTTCTTCCCAAGCCTGCTGTCCCTCTATGTGACAGGGAGCCCACTTAACCCCTATCAAAGCTGCCTCTTTTGCTAGCAACACAGCCGTGATTGCTACATTTGATGTGTACACTTGTATAGCAAATGGCAATTCCATGTTGGGATTACTTAATGCTGGGGCTTGCATTAAAGTGATTTTCAACAGTTTAAATGCCTGTTCCTGTTCTTCTGCCCAATCTAGCGGATCTGCTTCCCTTTTGCCCCTTTTCAATAACTCATAAAGAGGTTTTGCCTTTTCTGCAAATCCTTCAATGAAGTCTCGGCAGAAACCGACAAGACCCAAGAATTGTCTCAGTGCTGTTTTTGTATTGGGCCTTGGAAGTTTCTGGATAGTTTCACATTTCTTTGGGTCAGGAGTCCTCCCCCCCCTTTGAAACTACAACTCCAAAAAAGGAAACAGACTCTTTTATTAACTGGGCCTTCATTGGGTTTAGCTTTAACCCTGCTTTCTCAATTAATGTTAGTAACTCATTAAGGAGAGCATAGTGCTGCTCCCTAATGTCTGTCTGGATAAGCACATCATCCACGTATTGAATGATACATTCTGGCTCTGAGAAAGATTTTAAAACATCAATCATGCATTTATGAAAATAGGTTGAACTGGCCTTGAACCCTTGTGGCAGCCTGCAGAAAGTGTATTGCTTTCCTTGGAAACAAAATGCAAATTTGTATTGGCTATCTGGGTGAACGGGGATCAAAAAGTAGCCATTTGAGACGTCGATAGACGAATACACTGCTGCAGATGATTTGAGCGCTGTCATCATATCGGGCATTTTGGCAACAACATTGGTGACCGATGGGGTACATTTTTTTAGTGCACGGAAATCTAGACGGGGTCGCCAACCATTACCCTTTTTTACTGGCCATAGGGGTGCATTATGGCATTCTTTAATCACTTCTTGTGCCAACAAATTTTCAATGGTGCACTGCACAAATGGAATTGATTCAGGGGGAATCTTGTACTGTTTCTGTGGTAAGGGATCTGGGCCTTCTACCTTGACAATCATATTTGTCACCTTGCCACACTCATTTTGTATGTCGCCCACACTTTGTCATGCTGCCAAAAGATTTCAGCTAACCTTTGATCCTTTGTTTTTAACAATGCTCTGGGATCCATAGTGTCACAGGGTTTCACAGATGCCAACCCATAATTGTCAGTGATCATGCAAACATTCCCTTTGTACCTGGATCCTCTCCACAACATCCAATTACAAAGATCGACCACCAAACCATGTGCTCTTATTACATCAGATCCAATGATGGTGCCCTCATGTGTAGGAGACAGGTACATACAGAATACAGAATACTTTATTTCGCCAAGTGCGACAGGCGCCGCACCCGGAATTATTTGTGGACACAGGCAATAGGCTAAGATGGCATGGTGCATGGTGCAGATAACAATTAACACATGGTGCAAATAACACAACAACATAAAGCAAATTAAAATACAAATATTGTAACGACATGGTGCAAAAAACACAGAAAACAATACATAATGAGAGTAGTAGCTACATTCTGCACAGCCGCATCCTTGTACCGCAACGCTTAGTACTGGAGGCAACTGTCATTGTGCCAAGAGTGAGCATATGGGGATCAGTCATTGGGCATGCGCTGGGGTGCCAAGGGTCTTGGAGGGTGCTAGGAAATGGCGTAGGAGAGATGGTCTGAATTGAGGAGGGTAATCGCTTGTGGGAAGAATGTATTTCTGTGCCTGGTGGTTTTGGTGGGGATGGACCTATAGCGACGCCCTGAGCGGAGGAGGGTGAAGAAGTGATATCCAGGGTGGGAGGGGTCATGTATGATCCTGTTGGCCCTGGACTTCATTCTGGAAGTATGGAGAAGGTCTAGTGGAGGCAGGGGGGACCCGATAATCCTCTCTGCAGTGTTGATAACTCTCTGGAGTTTGAGCCTGTCCCTTGCGTTTGCACCCGAGTACCAGACGATGATGGAGGAGCAAAGGACAGATTCAATGGTTGCCGTGTAGAAACTGGTCAGTAGTTCCCTTGGCATTCCAAACTTCCTCAGCTGTCTCAGGAAGAACAGTCTCTGCTGGGTTTCTTTTGTGTTGTGGAGGTATTTACATCCCATTTCAATTTCTCGGTGATGGTGGTGCCTAGGAGCCGCGCACTTTGTACCCTGGCGACCTCAGTGCCATTTATGAAGACTGGGCTGGGTGGTGGAGCGCTCTTCCTAAAGTCCACTATCAGTTCCACAGTTTTTGCCGCATTTAGTACAAGTCTGTTGTTCGAGCACCACTCGAGGGTCCGCTTAATCTCGCGGTGATATTCAAGCTCGCCATCTTCACTGATTAGACCTAGAATGGTCTAATCGGACATACAACTGTGTTGTATGTCCATGCTTCCTATGTTTATGGGCACTGGCATTGATTGCAATGCAGGCACTACTTGACTTGCCATTAGGGTCAGCTGTTAATGTCACATTTGTCAAACTGACAGCTGCTCCTGTATCCAGAAGTATATCAGCGCTATGGCCCCCTACTGCTCTCTGGATGTGTGGTCTATTGCCCTTGTCCCTCTCAAGTTGACATACTGGGGACAAGGGTGGAGCCTGTAATCCTTATAGTTTCACATAAGGATTAGATGGGGGTGGGGTCTTGTTTTCCTCTGGAATTTCAGCGATTTTATTTTAACCCTCTCTAGCTCTTTTAGGAGTGGACCATATAGGGTAACATCAGGATCTTGGACTTTTTCCCTTTGCACCCTGTCTGGTCCAGGCCTCTTCTGATCTTTCCTTTCAGAAAAACTTCTGTTACCCCCTACTGTCCTGTTCATTTTACAGTCTCTCATGAAATGTCCCATGTGGCCACATTTATAACATTTGCCAGTGAATCTGACTCTTCCTTCACTCTTAGTTACCTCTGCAATTTTCCTTTGCATTTTTCTGTCCTGATTTGTCTCCTGAATTCAGTCCTTTATTATGTTCAGAAATGTCTAGGATGAATTAGCATTTCTGAGTGCAATCTTTGTGTGGTAATCCACAAAGGTACACTTGTTAGCCATCGAGTAAAGAAAACTACCGTCGTCAGGAGACATATTTGGGCAATTAAATGTGGATTTGTACAGTGACAAGTACTCACTGGAAAATAAAACAGGGTCTTCACCTTTTTTAAATCTGGCATTTTCTAGTGCATTGGTTGCTCTAGCATCTCTCCCTCCCATCACTCTCTGTAACTCTCCCATTCTGTCTGCTGCATTTCCCTAATTGGAATTAAGTTCTGCCAACAGACCAGTATCAGTCCCCACAGGAGGCAGTAATTTCTCACACAGTTGTGAAGGGAGCCATGCACGCAGTACCACACAGGCGTCTCTGTTTCCCAAATTATATTGAGTGACTACCACTTCCAGATTATTGGAGAGGCTGACGGGTGAGGCTGAAGTGTCAAACTTTCCCAATATTTGGCACAGGTTTGTGCGATCTTGTATAGAGAGTGTTGTGGAGTGCACATTATGATTTGCATGACCTTGCCCTTGAGCATTTCTGTGTTGGTGATCAATCCTGTCTGGGATAGGAGTAAAGAATGTGGAATTTTGATTCAATGGAGGCTCAGGAGGAGATTGAGATTTGTCTGCAGTACAGATCGGATGCTCCTCTCTGCCTCTTTGCTCCTTTCCCAGGGATTTGTAATCTGAGCTGTTACCATGGTTGCGTGCATTGTTACCTTATGCTTTAAGCATTGTTCCTTTTGAGCCAGCTTCTCTGTAAGCATTTGAATAACACAATCTTTTTGTGACTCTTTTGCTTCCAAAGATGCAAGATGTAATTCCCTGAGTCTGTGTAACAATCGGTGTCAGTACACAGAGAGAATCTGATTATTGGTGATCTGCAGTATCACCAAGAATACAGATATATACCTGGTTATTAATGATCTGCAGAATCACCAATAATCCAAGTATAACTAACCTCTGGACACCTATATAGTGTGAGTGTTTGGTGCAACAGTAATGACTTTGAGTGGGACCACCCGAGGAGCAGGTGGTCCTTGGCAGTATGGGAAATACCTCCCTCTGGGAAGTGCAAAAACCTTCCATCAGCCTGAGAGATCCAAAGAGGTGGAGCCCCAGGCTGGATAGCAGGAAGGACCTGTGGCTGAGTGACACCTGGAAGGTGGGTGTCACAAGCAGGTCTAGAGACTAATCTCTCAATGGAGAGGGATAGCTCTCAAGGTCGGGCAAGCCAGGTCGGCAACACACGGACAGATAAGGTACAGAGACAGAAGGCTGATTCGGTAACCAAGGGCAGGCAGGGTTGGCAACAGGTAATCAGATATGCGTAGGTACCGAATCAGAAAGCAGAGTGATAGTCAGGAATGCAATAGGTCATAACAAATATCAAACAATGCCTAGTCTTGGGTGTGAGGTCCGTGGTCTCAACACCCTGGAACTAGTCTGAAGTATAATATGATGGTACAAAGTATCCCTAGTCTTGGGTGTGAGGTCCATGGTCTCGACACCCTGGAACTAGTCTGAAGTATAGCACAATGATAACACAGAATCCCTAGTCTTGGGTGTGAGGTCCGTGGTCTCGACACCCTGGAACTAGTCTGAAGTATAACACAATGATAACACAGAATCCCTAGTCTTGGGTGTGAGGTCCGTGGTCTCGACACCCTGGAACTAGTCTGAAGTATAACACAAAGATAACACAGAATCCCTAGTCTTGGGTGTGAGGTCCGTGGTCTCAACACCCTGGAACTAGTCTGAAGTATAACACAATAATAACACAGAAGTAATCTGGCTCAGTGTGAATTCCCAGGTCCTCCTGGTTCTAACACACTGTGGGATCTGACTATGGTCTGAGTGCTTTCACGTAAGTGTTCGCAACGGCAGACAACCTGAGACTGACCAGCAGTAATTATATATAGAGCGGCGCTCCCCGGCGCCACCCATCACCGATCAACCAATAGTCACTTGCTCTGAGGTCAGCTGACCAACCTGGTCAGCTGATCCCTCCTTGTTTGTCATAAAGGTTCTGCCTCTCAGCGCACGCGTGCGTATTCCTCAACCTGTGTGAACTAACAGACCCAGCCACACCAGACGCACGCTGCTGCATGCAAACCGCCGCGCTGGGCGCGGAATCAGCCGCCTTGCTGTCAGTACACGCGGTGGCTTTTCAGCGATCTATTACAGTCTGCATCTATATTCACAATCATCTAAACTTTCTTGTAAATCACAATTCTCTTCACCAAGTTTGTCAACTTCCTCTTTCAATTCCTCACATTCACAAGCATTATTCTTAATATCCATGGCCAAACAACCTTGCGTAATGTTATCAAGCTCCTTTTTTAGCTGAGCTTTTTCAGTGTAAAATTGCAATTCTTTCTGTAAAGCGATCCCTTTCATCTTAATTAACATATCAATGAGATTGGCCATTCTCTGTTTTCTATTTTTTTTAGAAGACAATTTAGTTTGTAATTTTTCATTCTGCATGCCACACTGCTTTTCTAAATCACCAAACTGATGAGTCAAAGCCTCATCCATACACAAATGATAAGAAGCAGAGGAATATTTCTTAAGAAAATCTGTTACAACTTCCATGTTTACAATTTCCAAGTAACTGAGATAAAACTTCAACAAAACCGTACTTCCCAAATGTCTCACTAACACAATTTGAGACCACTTAAGAGCACAATGACAACAAGTTTCAATGGCAACTTACACAATTTCTGATACAAATTATACAAGTTTCAACAACACAATACAGTAGTTTCAATACAAACTACACCAGTTTCAATACAAATTATATCTGTGTCAAAGACAAGTTACACGTGTACTTTTATCCTATAGCTATTTCAATTCAGACATACAAGTCTGTTCCACAGGTATCATGCATCCAATTACAAAAATGGGTTAAATGCTTTACCTACTCCTAACTGCCCGTATCCCACATACACAGACCAATTTCTTACTGATCTAAGATCCAGGCTGTAACGATCGGTGAAGCACAGAGAGGATCTGATTACCAGTGATCTGCAGAATCACTGGGAATACAGATGTATACCAGATTATACGTGATCTGCAGTATCACTGATAATCCGATATACTAGCTAACCTCTGTTCACCTGAGTAGAGTGTAGTGTTTGGTGTAACAGTAACACTTTGAGGACTAGGCCTCAGTGCAGCAAGGAGTACTGCACAGATTCCTTCCGCAGACCTGAGCTCTCCAAGACGGGAGGAGTCAGACTGACAGTAGGAAGGATAGTCTGAAAGTGACCCTCAGGAGGAAGGGTCGCTAACAGAGCGAGGAACCGCCTCTAACGGTAAGGTCGGTTCTCGAGGTCGGACAAGCCAGGTCGTACACACACGGATAGATAAAGTACAAGATCAGGAGGCAAAGACGGAGTCAAAGTACAGGCAGGGTTCAGCAACGGGGTATCAGATATATCGGGGTACAAAAACAGGAGGCAGAAGCAGAGTCAAGGAACGAGCCGGGGTACGGCAACAGAGTATCAGAAATATCGAAGTACAAGATCAGAGTTCAGGAGGATAGTCAAGGCAGGCAAAAGTCATAACAGATAATCACAAACAAACTAGTACTTTAGCTATCAACAGAATCTAGCTAAGTGTAGGATTACAGCTCCAGCTGGTCCCGGCACACTTGCGGATCTGACTACGGATCTGGGTGCTCCCACATATGTGATCGCACGCCAGACAAAGAGCAAGTGAACAACCAGCAGTATATATACTCTAGGACCTTTCCAGGACCTCCCTAATTGCTGGTCCAATGAGAGCAGTGGAATTTGTCAGCTGACCCAGCTGGTCAGCCGACTCCCTTCTAACTGCTATTTAAACTCTGCCTCTGTGCTCGCGCGCGTGTAAGTCTGAATCTTGGTGGACTATCAGTCCCAGCCACACCAGTACTGTCATGCAATGTATCTAGTGCGGGGGCCGCCTCTGATGCGGATTCCGCCGTTACCAATGCGGATTCCGCCGCACTGCCTATGCGGCATGCGGCGTTTTTTCCGCGTTGTGACGCCATGCTGGACGCGGAAACGGCCGCCTCACCTCGAGAGACAGCGGCCTTTCCGCGTTTCCTTACGCAGGCCAGAGAGGTTTCCTATTGGGCAGAAGGCTACTTCCCCTTCACATGAACACTAGAAAACGTTCTAATTCACTTTCCCTCAAAAACGTCTGGTTTTATTTCTATAGATCCTATGGGTACTTCAGTTACTACAGGGTGATCAATCCTGTCTCTACCGGCAACCACTGAATAGCTAACACAGGCTTAATAACACAATTTAAGAACTAACAAACAACAACAAAAAAACAACAATACAGCACTATATATGCATATTAGTAATAGATAAGAAAGTGTTGTACTTCACCAGCTTTGCGCGTTCGCTCAGCGATGGAATACTTCACAGCACCTCAGGTAACGATTCAGGCGTCTCTCTGTCTTCACGACCAGCGCGAAACTCAGGCGATGCCCTTGGACCAGGATTCTTTGAGGAGTCCTGGCATCTGTAGTAACCGTCAGGTGGATTTCATAAAATGTCTAGGAAACCTGGATTGCAACAATTTGATGTTCCGTCCACAATTACGACTTCTGAAGCAGCTACGATATTATGGAGTTCTATGTGGATTTGACTATTCCACACACTATCTGGGGTGCCAAATGATATATCTGCTACTTGGTTTCCTAGTTCTACTTTCGTTCAATAACAGTCTCTTGTTGCAGTAACGCTATTTATTGTTTTTCAAAATTAAAGACAGTATAACAAACTAGAATCACAGTTACAAGTTAAGGTTAGCTCCTCTAGTCCTATCTACTCTGACCGATTGCGTATAAATGCAGGTAATATAGCTTAAGCAAGATGGTTACTTCTCACATCAAAATGGAGGCTTGGTGGAGTCTGATGTCTCTCTATGCTCCTGCTGGTGGAATCTCTAGAGCATTATGGAAGCTTTCTTCTGGGATGTTATAGAACATGGACTCCCCCCATGGAGTCCCTTAGTCTTAAATAGTCAAGAAATCCATTCATCACATACACACACCCACATGACCACCCCCAGCTCAGATAACATTCCGCCCCCCCTGTCCTTGCCAGTTATGTCTTCTTTAGACCTCTAGGTGGCGCTGTAACCTCACTCATGAGGTCCTGTGATGTTGGTTGTCCGACACCAGGGGGCACCTTGATCATACAGGTGTTTGGATCTGAAAGGTGACCCTCCCTTTATTGTCTCAGGCATACAGAAACTGTTGGAGTATTGTCCATCTGCTAAGAAGCCTGTTCCCATGAGAACTTCCATTGTCCCCTAGGTTTTTATGGCTTTATCATCCAAGGGTCCCATTCTTTGAGATAGGATAACGCCAGTTTCACTGGCTATTTAATCCCTTGACCAGTTCTGATGGTTTCTGTTAGTGTTGGGCGAACAGTGTTCGCCACTGTTCGGGTTCTGCAGAACATCACCCTGTTCGGGTGATGTTCGAGTTCGGCCGAACACCTGATGGTGCTCGGCCAAACCGTTCGGCCGCATGGCCAAACTAAGAGCGCATGGCCGAACGTTCCCCGAACGTTCGGCTAGCGCTGTGATTGGCCGAACGGGTCACGTGGTTCGGACCCGAACGCGCTCTGATTGGCCGAACCGTCACGTGGTTCGGGTAAATAAATACCCGAACCACGTCATATCTCCGCCATTTCTCTGTGGGTTTAGCTTTGGGTAGGCAGGCAGGCTAGTTCGCTCTCCAGCCACGCTAGCCAGGGTCCCCCCCAGTCATTGTGTGTCGCTGCTGGGAACAGTAGTACACCGCTCGCTCAGCCACACTATATATAGCATTGTTTACTGCCACTGTGTACCTCGCTCAGCCACACTATATATAGCATTGTTTACTGCCACTCTGTGTACACCGCTCAGCCAGACTATATAGCATTGTGTGTACTGCCACTGTGTACCTCGCTCAGCCACGCTATATATAGCATTGTGTTTACTGCCACTCTGTGTACACCGCTCAGCCAGACTATATAGCATTGTGTGTACTGCCACTCTGTGTACATGGCTCAGCCAGACTATATAGCATTGTGTGTACTGCCACTCTGTGTACACGGCTCAGCCAGACTATATAGCATTGTGTGTACTGCCCCTCTGTGTACCTCGCTCAGCCACGCTATATATAGCATTGTGTTTACTGCCACTCTGTGTACACCGCTCAGCCAGACTATATAGCATTGTGTGTACTGCCACTCTGTGTACACCGCTCAGCCAGACTATATAGCATTGTGTGTACTGCCACTCTGTGTACACGGCTCAGCCAGACTATATAGCATTGTGTGTACTGCCACTCTGTGTACACTGCTCAGCCACACTATATAGCATTGTTTACTGCCACTCTGTGTACACCGCTCAGCCAGACTATATAGCATTGTGTGTACTGCCACTCTGTGTACACCGCTCAGCCAGACTATATAGCATTGTGTGTACTGCCACTCTGTGTACACCGCTCAGCCAGACTATATAGCATTGTGTGTACTGCCACTCTGTGTACACCGCTCAGCCAGACTATATAGCATTGTGTGTACTGCCACTCTGTGGACACCGCTCAGCCAGACTATAAAGCATTGTGTGTACTGCCACTCTGTGTACACCGCTCAGCCAGACTATATAGCATTGTGTGTACTGCCACTCTGTGTACACCGCTCAGCCAGACTGTATAGCATTGTGTGTACTGCCACTCTGTGTACACCGCTCAGCCAGACTATATAGCATTGTGTGTACTGCCACTCTGTGTACACCGCTCAGCCAGACTATATAGCATTGTTTACTGCCACTCTGTGTACACCGCTCAGCCACACTATATAGCATTGTTTACTGCCACTCTGTGTACACGGCTCAGCCACACTATATAGCATTGTGTGTACTGCCACTCTGTGTACACTGCTCAGCCAGACTATATAGCATTGTTTACTGCCACTCTGTGTACACGGCTCAGCCACACTATATAGCATTGTTTACTGCCACTCTGTGTACACGGCTCAGCCACACTGTATAGCATTGTTTACTGCCACTCTGTGTACACCGCTCAGCCACCCTATATAGCATTGTGTGTACTGCCACTCTGTGTACACCGCTCAGCCAGACTATATAGCATTGTGTGTACTGCCACTCTGTGTACACCGCTCAGCCAGACTATATAGCATTGTGTGTACTGCCACTCTGTGTACACCGCTCAGCCAGACTATATAGCATTGTTTACTGCCACTCTGTGTACACCGCTCAGCCACACTATATAGCATTGTTTACTGCCACTCTGTGTACACCGCTCAGCCACACTATATAGCATTGTGTGTACTGCCACTCTGTGTACACGGCTCAGCCAGACTATATAGCATTATGTGTACTGCCACTCTGTGTACACTGCTCAGCCAGACTATATAGCATTGTTTACTGCCACTCTGTGTACACGGCTCAGACACACTATATAGCATTGTTTACTGCCACTCTGTGTACACCGCTTAGCCAGACTATATAGCATTGTGTGTACTGCCACTCTGTGTACACCGCTCAGCCAGACTATATAGCATTGTGTGTACTGCCACTCTGTGTACACCGCTCAGCCAGACTATATAGCATTGTGTTTACTGCCACTCTGTGTACACCGCTCAGCCACACTATATAGCATTGCGTACTCTGCCAGTCAGTGTGTATATTGCTGGGATCAGTAATACTCCACTCACCGCAACCACTATATGAGCTCACCATGAGTTCCTCAGAGACCTCCGCTGTGAGCAGCACTCCCAACAACAGCAACAGCCAACACCCCACGCAAGCTATAACATCCACCCCAGCAGCCAGTGGTCAGCAGCAGCCCTCCCCGGAGGAGAACGTTGTGTCCATCGGTCCGTCGCCAGAGCGATTAATGAGGGCTGCCATTGAGGAGATGATGGGGCCTGATGTGGAGGAGGAGGTCTGGCTCAGGCCAGCATCCCAAGTTAATGTTGAGGACGATGAAGGGTCTGTGTCTGGGGATGTTGGGGTGGCAGAGGTGGTGGGTGGGTCAGACTCAGGAGAAGAGTTGTATGATGAGGATGATGATCGGGACCATCTGTATGTGCCTCAGAGTCCGACCCCGGAAAACATGTTGTATCGTGTGTTTAGGTACTAAAATCTGCATTCCCACTTCCCAGTACTGCCCAGGTCCACGGATCCATATAATTTTTTGGGCAGCACTATCAAACTGTGGTACTATGAGTGAGTTGCCATGGTCCTTCTGTGCTGTCACACTCACCGTCTGTCTGCAGATGGATTGTTCAACACAGCTACGCCATCTGACATGTAGACCTTGACCATCTTCTCCAGGCGATTGGTGTTGGAGGACGTGGAACTGCCCGATTGCTGTTCTGTGGGCTGCTGCATGGGTGTCAGAAAATGTTCCCACTCCAAGGACACTGCCAATACCATTCCCTTTTGGGCACTAGCAGCAGCTTGTGTTCTTTGCTGCCCTCCTGGTCCTCCTGGGTTTGCTGAAGTCAGTCTGTCGGCGTACAACTGGCTAGAGAAGGAGGAGGATGTCAATCTCCTCTCTAAAGTCTCCATCCTCAAGGGCCTGCTGGAATTGTTCCATTTTTGACCTGTCTGACACTTTCTTCAATCAGTTTTTTAACATTGTGTTTGTATAAACTGGGTATAAACCCAGTAATTGGTGTTGTCCAGAATAATGAATAATAATGAATAGTGAATAATGCACGGGCCGCGTTCAATGCAGTCTAGCATGAATTGAGCCATGTGTGCCAGAGAATCCTGCCAGACTCCTCTGTCTTCATGTTCTTGTGAGCGTTGTGATTGTTGTGATGCACCATATTCGTCACCAGCATCACTTTCTTCCTCTTCTGCTGTCCATTCCCGATAAATTGTGGAAGTCCAACGTGCACCGCTCTGTCCCTCGGCAGTGGGGGCATCCAATTCCTGCTCCAACTCCAGCTGTTCCTCGTCCTGTTCTTTGTCATAGCTGGGACCAGCGTTTCCTGAGGCAGGTTGCCTGATGTTGGTATCATCATGCTGATCGTTTTCATCTTCAGATTCCCCCACTTGCATCATGCCAGCGGTTTCCATCTTCAACATTGATTTCTTCAGTAAACACAGCAGTGGTATTGTAATGCTGACTGTAGAGTTGTCACTGCTCAGTCACAAGCAACGTGGATTGCTCAAAATTTTGGAGGACTTGGCAGAGATCCAACATGGTGGCCCAATCAGATCCACAGAAGCTTGGTAGCTAGCTGCTGGAATGCGCCTCAGCACTGCGCAAAAGCGTGCTAGCATGTGCAGCGTAGAATTCCAGCGCGTAGGGAGGGACATCACCCAGCGAGCGATGGTGCGCTAGATTGAAGCGCTCCTGCATCTCTTGGTGAGTCCTTCAGAAGTGGTACTGGACTTTTAAAAATGTTTTTTTTTTTTTCCTTCAACAGAAGATCTTCCACGTTGGAGTGAGGAGGACGCCGCCGACCCCGACACCAAGCTGAACCCCGGCGAACTCCAAGCAGAGGATCTTCAGGAACCCTCAAGGCTCTGAGCAAGCTGAGGAGGATCAGCAGTCCCGACGAGACCTCTCCTCATATGTGACTGTGTGCAGTGGAGTAGAGCTCCCCAGAACAACCTCTCACTTGTCACTTTGTCACTGGTCACTTTGTCACTGGTCACTTTGTCACTTGTCACTTTGTCACTTGTCACTTTGTCATTTTGTCACTTTGTCAGTCACTTTGTCACTTGTCACTTTTCACTTTGTCACTTGGTCACTTGTCCAGATGATCTCGGTACACCTCCTGCGATTCAAATTCCTGCACACATTGCTCTGGGATTTGGGTGTGATGAATGATGCATCTAACTGGCCACCGGAGGCAATTAAGGCCTTCAAAACATTGAAAGCAGCTTTCTGTTCCGCCCCCATTTTGCGTCATGTTGAGTTGTTGACGTCATGTTCATCCTCGGCCTCGCCTTGCATTTCTGTGCGAGGTGCATTTTCCACAGAAAAAGGTTGTGAATCCGGGCACAACATTTGTGGCTGTTCCATTGACCTTTCACAGATTGTGGGGGTGGGAATAGCTCCTCCGAATAGCCCATTGTGTCCTGAAAACTACTCATTGCATTGCTTTGCGCACGCATTTTTTTGTCCTCATGCAAGGCCTGAGTTGCGCCTGAAAGCGTGGCCTTCTCCTCCTGCGCCTCCTCCTGTTCCATCACGTCTGCTGCTGCTGGGTTAGCGTTGCCGCGTGGTCCCTGTTTATTGAACCACTTATCTTTATTACATTTATGACTGCATGGCGGTACAAAGCATGCTATCCGCACGCTTCTTGTCCTCATGCAAGGCCTGGGTTGTTGTGTCTCACAAAGCGTGGCCTTCTCCTCCTGCGCCTCCTCCAGTTCCATCACGTCTGCTGCTGCTGGGTTAGCGTTGCCGTGTGGTCCCTGTTTATTGAACCACTTATCTTTATTACATTTATGACTGCATGGCGGTAAAAAGCATGCTATCCGCACGCTTCTTGTCCTCATGCAAGGCCTGGGTTGTTGTGTCTCAAAAAGCGTGGCCTTCTCCTCCTGCGCCTCCTCCTCCTGTTCTATCACGTGTGCTGCTGCTGGTGCTGGGTTAGTGTTACCGGTCCCTTTTCCTGGAACCTCTTCTCTGTATTACATTTATGACTGCATGGCGAAAAAAAGCATGTTACCTGTGCAAAGAAACATGACATTTTCCACATTTAAAAGACAGTTTTTCCTTTGAAACTTTACAATCAATTTTTTCAAAAACTATAAGCTCTTTTTCAAATATTTTTTTTTCCTCTTGTACCCACTCCCAAGGAAGCTTTACAAAGCACGAAAGTTCGGGTCCCCATTGACTTCCATTATGTTCGGAGTTCGGCGCGAACACCCGAACATCGCGGCGATGTTCGGCGAACGTTCTCGAACCCGAACATCTAGGTGTTCGCCCAACACTAGTTTCTGTTCCCAAGGATCAGATAATAGCAGTGATCTGACCGTCTCCTTGATCTAGTTTCTGTAACACAGCAAGCTGTTTTTTTTTTTTATCTCTTAGCATTCCTTTGGGACAGTTTCACCTGCTCCACATATATGCCAATGTTCTGGATAGAAATCATCTCCAACAATTTGTAGAAAATGTTTGGAATCATATATGATTTTCGTTTCACTTCTCACGTGTACAGCACTTTGTATTGATCTTTCACGTGGAATTCCAATAAAATTGATTCATGTTTGTAGCAGTAATGTGACAAAATGTGGAAAACTTTAAGGGGGCCGAATACTTTTGCAAGCCACTGTATATGTGCTTTTGTCCGCTGTCTGAAAAAATAGAACAAGTTGCATTACCACAATGTTCTAAATGGATATGTAAAAATGGAAACATGTGCACAACTAGAAAATGCACTGGGTCCTTTAATATATAGGCTTTATGTGTATTTCTCCGGTTCTCTCCCACATTCCAAAAACATACTAGTAAATTGATTGTATGTCTCTAAAACTGGCCTGAGACCATAACAGGGAGATATAACTGTGGTAGGGTCCTCTGAGGGATAGTAAGCAACATATTTCTTATGGACTCTGTAAGTACTGTGAAAGATGTCAGTGCAATAAACAATAATAGTTTTATTGTATTTCTGGGTACCAGTAACAATTCTAACGTATTACTACTGGAAATATAATTTGGATAATGACTGATGTAACAACCACAATCACAAATAAACAATGCTATAATTTAATCTTATATTCCTTTTTCTTTCAGATAATTAACAATGAATTATACTGTCCTTTCATATTTCTGACTTTGGAACATGTACAAGAGTGACATCTGCTGGTCAGAAACTACTGACCTATACGCTGATGTTTGTACGGTGATAATTATGGGGAACAGATTAGGAGTGAAGTGGAAAATAATGGTCACTATATTTAAATGTCATATTTTTGAAAACTTTATGATACATAATCAGTATTTATGACATTTGCAGTTGTTTGCAGTGATAAATAGTTAAAGTAATTTGATTCTACTTACTATATTATTATGTTATGGCTTTCAGATGCTTAGGACTTCTTCCCATTAAAATTAAAGCGGAATATAACCCTGCATTTCAACTTTACTCTAAAACATTATTTACAGCATATTATATGCAAAACGCATTTTTTTTTTACTAGACCAGCATTGGAAGGGTTAAACACAGAGGTTTAAAGTTCCGTGGAGAGATATGCAGAAGTTCAGATTGTTACATTCTATTTAGTTAAATGTATCTATTGAGAAATGTTACACACTCTTTGGCTGTCCTCCAGCTCCTTCTCAGTCAGAGAGAGTGAGTAACATTCAACACTTAGATACATTTATGTAAACAAAATGTATCTATGTCAGCTTCGGATGCCTCTGCAGAAATTTCCAGGAAATTTAAAGCACTGTGTAACCCTTCCAATGCTGGTCTAGTAAAAAAAAATGCTGGTTGCATATAATATACTGTAAATAATGTTTTAGAGCAAAGTTGAAATGCAGGGTTATATTCCGCTTTAAACAGAAAAGCATGGAAAAATGAATGCATTTTTCTGTGCATTTCTATACGGGTCATTACATTGAACCATATTCTTATAAAATGAGTGAAGGTGCATGTGTCTTACCAAAAAACACAAATGTATCCATTGGACAAATGGACAAACGTGGATCTGGAACTGCTCATGATTGCGGAAAATTTAACAATTTTTGCCTTCTAGGAATCAGCCCTAATGTCCCACAAGAGAAACTGGAATGCTGCTGTTATTTATTAGTGCTAGCTGCAATTTGCTACAGTACAGAGAAGCTGATCTGACTGCTGCCGATGACCGTATTTCTTAAATTAATGTGTGCACTGATCACCTAACCTCACCCATCTCCTCCCCCATCTTAGAGTTTAAATTTTTGTGGCCAGCACTGCAGCAATACAATTGCAACAATATGAGACATACCTCAGCACTTTCGTTCACTGTTAAGTTTGTTGCCCCAACATGCTGCTCATAATTTCGACTGATTTGTAACTGAAATCAACTTACAATACTGATCAGACAGGTCCTTTTTTTCTGGTTGATCGGGGGTGAGGGTGCTGCGGTATCCATGTGGGAGGACCTAGAGTCAGGGACAGGTCTTCCCTGCTAATGCTTTCCCCCCCCCAGGGCCCTTTACAGAGTTTTAACATAGTGAAGCACAGCAAACCGCTCTGACACTTGCCAGTTCACTTCACAGGGTCACTACAGGCGCTGGGGGAATGGTGGCAGCACCGAGGAAGGAATGTGCCGACCTGGGGGAGTGTATTCCACAAATATCAGCACACTCAGATGTATAATGCAAAACTTCAAGCTCTATTAATGCAAAAGGGTTTCTACATAGTGCAATGCGTGTTAAACAAAGACCAGCAACTAGCAGTAGATAGGCATCAAAGACACTCACAGTCCATCAAATGCCTGCTGGCCACCTTGAGTCCAATGTCTACAATCCGCAGAAATCGTGTCTGAGATCATGGCGACAGACACTGGCCTATTGCTGTTTCGGGCATACGCCAGGCTTCAAGCCACTAAATGTGCACTCCCTGGAAGACCTGGGGGAGTGGCAGTAATTGTTTTTTAATAGGTTTAGTGCTAAAATCGATTAAAAATCGATTTGCAGTGTGTGGAAATAATAGATCCCTCTCTGATCAGATGTCATTCAGAGAGTGATCTACCTTTTGAGCACGTCGGGAGAAATTCTGCCATTGTATGGCTTGCATTATTCACTTGGACCTTAGGCATACTCTGATTGATTATACATCTGATATCAATAATTTAACTAGTATACCACCTTGCACTAGTGCTTTTTTTCACCACCATATGGAATCAGTGATTTGTCTACTATATCCCTACATTGCAAACTGCGCACATAGTTTATTGTTACAACACAATTTTTTGTACCATTATTTAACACTCTAATGCTGCTATGTAACATTGTTTAATGTTGTAATGTCTCCCCTATTTTACAGCACTGCGTAAGGTTAGCGCTTTATAAAAAAAATAACATTTATTAATAATTTCTGCAGAAATCTTGCATAACATTGATCATGTCTTTGCCATTACCTTTAACCACTTTACCCCCGCCCGTACGGATTTCTCCGTCCCTTTTTCCATCCTTTAACCCCCAGGGACGGAGAAATCCGTACTTTGCGCACTCCCGCCGCTGCCCGCGCTCCCGCTCGTAAACACGCCGCCGGCCGCTCGTAAACACGCCGCCCGCCCGGAGATCAATGAACGGGAAAATCCATTCCCGTTCGTTGATCTAAGCCCCGCAATGATCCGCTGCTTTCCGATGAGCAGCGCGATCATTGTGAAAAAAAACACACTTACCCAGCCTCCAAGTACTTCCTCCAAGAGTCCGGAAGGACGCTTGGAGGTCGCATTAAAACAAAAAGTTACTGTGGCCATCTTGTGGCCAAATAGTAAAACTACACCCTAAACATTTTTCACATACAAATAAATTACTTTTACACAAAAAATTTACCCATTACCTCCCACACTCCCAATTTTTTTTTTTTTTTTGTAATTAAAAAAAAAAAAAAAAAATGTACAATAAAAAAATACATAAATAGTTACCTTAGGGACTGAACTTTTTAAATATTTATGTCAGGAGGGTACAACACTGTTACTTTATAAACTATGGGCTTGTAATTAGGGATGGACGCAAAACTGAAAAAAATGCACCTTTATTTCCAAATAAAATATTGGGGCCAAACATTGTGATAGGGACATAATTTAAACGGTTTTATAACCGGGACAAAAGGGCAAATACATTTCATGGGTTTTAATTACAGTAGCATGCATTATTTAAAAACTATAATGGCTGAAAACTGAAAAATAATAATTTTTTCCCACATTTTTTCCTATTTTCCCATTAAAACACATTTAGAATAAAATAATTCTTGGCATAATGTCCCACCTAAAGAAAGCCTAATTGGTGGCGGAAAAAACAAGATATAGTTCATGTCATTGCGATAAGTAATAATAAAGTTCTAGACAAATGAATGGAAGGAGCGCTGAAAGGTGAAAATTGCTCTGGTGGTCAGGGGGTAAAACCCCTCAGTGGTGAAGTGGTTAAGCTATGTTCACAGTGGTGCGTTGCAGAATAACAGCCACTTGGTAACGTGGCTTGCTGCAGGGCAATGCACCACCTATAGCGACCTTCACAGTGCGGCATGGTAATGCAATGCATGCACGTTTGGCGGTAACGCATGCGGTGCAAATGTGCACGTTAACAAGTACTGTAATGCATATTTTCATTAAATGTATGCTTCACTGTATGCGACACAACACGGTTGTAATGTGCAGTACAATTTTCTTTTCGGACTCAATGCAGTACAAAGATATGAAACCAAGGTTTGGGTACCACTGTCACTTGTGCTATCCCCTTCACTGCTATTGACTGTACAAAGAACAGGCATTACTAATCAATGCTCGATCAATAATTGCATCACATATAGAACTGTAATCGTTTTTACATTAGAATCACGATTCTGTTCTAGTTTCCATATAATCTAATATCTAATCTAATGAAAATAATTGCACAGTGTAGCCAACTGCATTATCAGCACATACACTATAGCACTACTGTACACCAGGAACAATCATGGCCACTGCGCCTCACTACGCGACAGCCAATGCAATTAGCAGGCTAGAGGGGCGAGGCTCAGGTCTGTGGGTGACGTCATGTGTGCGCCGAACGCTGGCAGCTTGCTGCCCAGCAACCACTAACATCACAGAGCGGGCCAGCGTATCTGCTGTGCGGAATACTCTGTCACCGGCCGCCCGGAGCTGTTCGCTGCATCAGTCATGCCGTAACCCGTCCCCATCATGAACAAGTACATCAAAGTTAGCAAGATCGGGGAAGGCTCGTTTGGTAAAGCAATCCTGGTGAAATCTAAAGAAGATGGCAAGCAGTTTGTCATCAAGGAGATCAGCATCTCTAAGGTGGGTCTGGCCCTCCTGTGCTTGCTTCCCTCCAGGCTTTGACAGCCAGCGCCCAGCACACGATATACTGTTCACTCCAAGTAGGCTGCTCACATCAGCATGCGTTACCTCTTCTTACTGTACTGGAGCTGTAGATGAAGCCTGTTCTCTCCATCAGTGCAATTAAGTTGAAATTAATGATACATTTAGTGGATGTCGAAAGCATGTGATTAGCTCAACTTTACCGGTGAAATTAAATGAATATGCGTTGGTTATTAATTATATCAGATTTTTAGTAAGGGGCTTGGTGATAGTCTACTTTAGGGACCCTGCAGGAAACCTCATAGGGAACCGTTCTCCATCCCAGCACCCTCTACAGCACGAAGTGTCGTGATTGGCCGAATAGTGTGGGCATAGTTTACCACAACCTACCTGAACCTGAAGTTAACCAGAGAGGATTAAAAGTGAACGTTTTATACATACCCGGGGGCGAGTACATTTGAAATCGGCGCAGGTAGACTTGGGCGCTGAATACAGCTGGTATATGGCTAATCCTGCATCTGCACATGTCCAGGCCAATTTAATTACTATTCCTCCTCCTGGCTGCCATGGATAGTGAGGGAATGAAATAATTCGGCTTCCAGCGATTGCTGGAGGCTGAATCATTGTGTTTTTAAGCTACCTCGGCTCCGTCTTCTGACAGCGCAGACGTTATTCACTTAGCGCTGCAATAGGAGTGATTCCTATTATAGTCTATGGAGGCGCCGGCTGCGCCCAAATCTAGCAGCGCTGAAAAGCACTGCTCTGCCCGAGGCTTCCTCCAGCCCCATCCGCATGGATTGCTACCACGCTGCGGTCCTCAGTCTTCTCCCTCTTTGGTACCGGGTCTCGTAACTTAGGCCAGTCGACGCAAGAGCATTGCGCTCCCTCTGTCTCTCTCAGCGGAGAATAGTACTGTGCAGTAGCTCCCAGCGACCAGAGAGAGCGCAATGCACATGTTCAGACTGGCCGCGGCTGGCTGAAGTTACGGAACCTGGTAACAGAGCTGGAGAAGACTGAGGATGGCGGTGTGGAAGTGATCCGTGTGGATGGGGCTGGAGGAAGCACCAGATATGTATAAATCTTTTAATCCTCTCTGGTTAACTTTAAAAGTTCGAGAGTGCTGTCCACCTAATAACATTTATGACATCTCCCTATGAGGTTTCTTGCTGGGTCCCCTAAAGCAGACTCGGGCCGGGAGCTTTTTGGTTCTTTACATAGTCTTGGTGTTTCTGGATTCCCATAACAGAGGATAATTGTACTTACACAAGTAATGCAAATCTGAAGTAAGAAAACTCAATTTAGGTTTGATACTGACCTAAGTTGAGGGAAGGCTCTGGATACCATAGAGCAGGGGTATCAAACTCAAATACAAAGTGGGCCAAAACTGAGCTCTGGGACCAAGTCGCGGGCCAACCTCAATGCCTAGTGGCCACCTCTCTCCCTTATAAAATTCCCTGGTCTAATAGCCCCCCTCCATTCCCTATACAGTTCCCTGGTGTCTAGTTGCCCTCCTCCCTCATCTATACAGTTCCCTGGTGTTTAGTGGTTCTCCCTCCCCTATACAATTTATTGATGTTTAGTATTCCTCCCCCCCCCCCCCCCATATGGTGTCCTGGTGTCGAGTGGCCCTTTACTTTCACTATACAGTTCCTTGGTGTCTGGTGGCCCCCTCCCTTTACTACACAGTTCCATGGTATCAAGTGCTTTCACCCTCCCTATTTGGCTTCTCTGGTGATCTAGGGCTTACCCTCCAATATAGCTTCTATGGCGGCCCCAAGTGGGCCAAACATAATGCAAAGTGGGGAAACCACCTGAGGGCCAGATCTAATGGCTCCGAGGGCCAGATTTGGCCCACGGGCCGGAGTTTGACATGTATGCCATGGAGCCTTCCCTTTCCTCTGTCCGTCCCATCATGGTTACATAGTTATTTGGGTTGAAAAAAGACAAACGTCCATCGATTTCAACCAGAAAAAAAAGTACAACACCAGCCTGCTCCCTCACATATCCCTGTTGATCCAGAGGAAGGCGTAAAACCCTTATAAGGCATGGTCCATTTAGCCCCAAAAGCGAAAAAAATACTTCCCGACTCCAGATGGCAATCAGATAAAATCCCTGGTTTCCAGGGCTGTGGAGTCGGAGTCGTGGAGTCGGAGTCGTGGAGTCGGGCAATTTTGGGTGCCTGGAGTCGGAGTCGGGGAAAAAATGCACCGACTCCGACTCCGACTCCTAATAAATTTGTAACTGTAATTAAAATAGAAAATATGATAAAATGTTCTATTCTTCAGATAATAGTCATTAAAAATAATGTATATATACAGTAATAGCTGTGCTTAGTCCACAAAAATGAAATAAACCAATCAAAATTAGTTACTTGTGCTGCTTCAATAAAGCAGTCCCCGTATTTTTAAGGTCAGATATACATATCTGATTGTGACTGTATATATGATGCGTACACAGGAATCTCTTATATATACTAAATAACATCTATGCTGTAAGAATAATGCCTGATGTGTAGCTGTGTCACTAATAGAGATGGTCAATGAGATGGAAATAATTCTGCACTGATGCTGATTTATGCAAATGTATGCACTCCCTTTGCTGATTAAATCAAATAATTTGATATGTTATTAAAATTTGGTTTGGTGACTACAAATTAAAGGGTACCTGAGACGGATGAAAAGTAAAGTTTTATACATACCTGGGGCTTCCTCCAGCCCCCTTCAGGCTAATCAGTCCCTCACTGTCCTCCACCACCCGGATCTTCTGCTATGAGTCCTGGTAATTCAGCCAGTCAGCGCAGTCCGGCCGCATGCCACTCCCACAGTCAGGAACATTCTGCACCTGCGCAATAGTGCTGCACAGGTGTAGTATGCTCCTAGCGGTGGAGTGTGTTCATGCGCACTACGCCAGACTGGCTCAAGTACCTGGACTCATAGCAGAAGATCCAGGTGGTGGAGGAGGACAACGAGGGACTGATTATCCTGAAGGCGGCTGGAGGAAGCCCCAGGTATGTATAAAACTTTAATTTCATCTGTCTCAGGTTTACTTTGTTACACAGTAGTACTATACTCTACATATGCACTCCTCACAGAGCTGCAGGGAATCCACTGAGAATGCTGTGCACATTGAACACAGAGGTGTTGTCTGTTTACAATCTCCTCATTCCCCTGCAGAGTGCCTGCACATCATTCTTACATGTACCCACACTTACATTGCCTAGGGCCTGATAGATGTTCTTTGTTCCAGTTTGTACCTTTTACAAGTACTATTACTAAGGACTAGTTTTAGTCTAAAGGGAATAAATATAGTAGTCTACATATCCTTCTCACTTCAGTTGTCTTGTAAAATTCCTAAGCGTTGGCAGTTATGAGACGAATTTCATGTTACATACTTTTAATCAACAAAATTGTAATATGCAAATTAGAGGAGTCGTGGAGTTGGAGTCGGAGTCGGTGGAATCCTAAACTGAGGAGTCGGAGTCGGTGGATTTTTGGACCGACTCCACAGCCCTGCGGTTTTCTGTACTGTCCCTGGTTAAAGCAAGTCAACCTGCTTGGTCTTTGGTACACATCGGGTACCCTTCAGAACTTCTAGTATCCCTAAGAAGTTGCTAAGATGATTATTTCTGTACTATAGATGCATGAGCACAGAGCATGCAACATACAGATGAGGTCATCTTTAGAAATATTGAGAGACACGAGTAGTTCAGAAGGCTCCTGTAAGAGATTTTCCACCTAGTGGGTCGAAAACCCTTAATCAGGGACGACGCAGCAACAACTGGAATGGCCCGAGGATCAGAAAGGTTCTATGGTATGCAGAGCCTTCTCTCTACTTAGGTATGTATCAAACCTGAAGTGTGTTTCCTCACTTCAGGTTCCTTTTAATTATAGTTTTTATTGCTCTCCAGTGTGCATCAGAAGACTGAAGGGGACTAAGCATTTTTCCACTGCAAATTGCAATCACGATCACAAAAACACTGCAATCTGATCATGATTTTCAACTATTCTGCTTGCAGAGCAGCATTATTTTCTGTGCATTTTTATTGTCCTCCTTGGTGCACTTGCGATTTCCTAAAGATAAAGGCAGGGACTTCATTCATTGCAAGAAAATCACAGTGCAGTACTAGAATGCCCCACACTTGTAAAAGTAGGTATCAACCATATGGTCATGCTGTTGTAAAGTATTGTCCTTGGGCCTACTGGGCAGCTTTTGGGGGAAAGAAATTCCCACCAATAAAAGCCAGGACCCGGGTCTTGGATGAACAGCGAATAGCAGCAATATGGACCACTACAAATATGCCAATTACGCTTATTTAAAGCATATCATGATAAACTGCCACCGTGTGTTAAAGTGCTGGTGTAATAGAATCAAATGATCCTAAAGTAATATGAATACTGTATGGGAAATTATATATGTGCAGTGAGAAGAGACACATATGTTATACAGTTATCTATAGCATTTTGTAGGTGCCCGTGGAGGAGCTGTGTGACCCAATTTGGTAACTATGCACTCACCTTGTAGCTAGACAAGACACAGAACATTTCTATAGCACTTTTTTCCTGGTGGACTAAAGGCGCCAGAGCTGCAGCCACTAGGGCGGGCTCTATAGGCATTAGCAGTGTTAGGAGTCTTGCTCGAGGTCTCCTTACTGAATAGGTGCTCGCTTACTGAGCAGGAGGAGCTGAAATTCGAACCCTGTGTCAGAGGCAGAGCCCTTAAAGAGACACTGAAGCGAGACTAAATCTCGCTTCAGGTCTTATATATAGCAGGGGCACGTGTGCCCCTGCTAAAACGCCGCTATCCCGCGGCTTAACGGGGGTCCCTTCACCCCCAACCCACCCCCCGCAAAAGTTGGTCGGAAAATGGTCGCTCGTATTCTTCTTCCTGGAGGCAGGGCTAACGGCTGCAGCCCTGCCTCCAGTCGCGTCTATCAGCGGCGCATCGCCGCCTCTCCCCCGCCCCTCTCAGTGAAGGAAGACTGAGAGGGGTGGGGGAGAGGCGGAGATACGCGTCTGACAGACGCGCATGGGGCAGGGCTGCGGCGGTTAGCCCTGCCCCAACCAGGAAGCGCTCCCCCGCTGCACGGAGGGGGTTTGGGGGGACAGGGACCCCCGTTAAGCCGCGCTATAGCGGCGTTTTAGCAGGGGCACGCATGCCCCTGCTAGCTATGAGGTCTGAAGCGAGATCTATTCTTGCTTCAGACTCTCTTTAACCGGTACACTAACCAACCAATCGTATTGTCACACCGATCAACCTCCTTGGCGTTAAATTTTTGCAGGATTTCTGTGCAAAAAGTAATCCAGTTATTTTTCATGATTTTTGCCCGTAACTTAGCAAAAGATGTCAAGCAAGGGTCTAGTATACATTTCGAGTGTAGTAAGTTTCAAACACAAAATCATGTCAAAAATACATTTAATTTTCCCTTCCTGCCAGGCCACAGTTTACCCACTCTTCAGAATATGTGCAGTTTTTCGCATAAAAATTTGGGTTCATGTGTAAATTTTCGCATGCAGGTTTCCAGAGCATATGGAAATTTGCATACAAAAGTACATTTTAATGCAAAAAAATGGAACACTACCTTAGAATTGCTGGATGAGCCTGACTCATCCATACCGGTTTTAGCTTTTTTTTCCCCTGGACAAGTTGGCTCATCCATACTGCCAGGGAGGCTATGGAAACGGTTGATAGTGCAAACATTCAGGATTAATTGGGCCCACCAGCCTCTCTGTTTTCATACAATGTAATCTGTATAATCCAGGGGTGCCCACACTTTGTTGGTTCGCAAGCTACTTTACAACTTGCAGAGTCCACGAGATCTACCTGCCCCTGCCTCCCCCATCCCCCAGCATACATAAGGATTCTTCTCCCCCCCCCCCCCCCCCCCCCACTTCCCAAGCCTAGCGAATAGCAGCAGCAGAAGCCTTCTCCCTTACATGTCGTGAACATAATTCAACAAGCCATCTCCCCTACATTCCCTATCCCAGAAGTTCAAGCCTCCCCCCTTCAAACATAGCAAATAGCTTCAGAATCCTCCTGAAGCTATTTGCCCACATTTCTCTCACTTGCCTGGCAGCCTGCAGGGGAGTAGATGCGGCGCATGCAGACAGCCTGGAGGGGAGGAGATTCTGTGTGAGTCACACACCCTGGAGGGGAGGAGACCTGTCTCCTCTCCCCTTCAGCCACGCCTCCCCTTTAGCCGCGCCTCTCCTATCTTGTCACTGATGCTGCTAACGCAGCAAAATCTGACAGCCGCGGCTGCGTGGCTTCAGATTGACAGGACGCAGCCAGGCGGTCGTGATCTACTCAGCATTCGGTTGCGATCTATCGGTAGATTGCGATCGACGTATTGGGCACCAATGGTATAATCTGATTGAAAATAGGATTATTCGCTAAAAATTGTATAGTTAATGGGCACCTTAATACTGACTGAATCGGATGTAATTAAATGAACACTATTGCGAAAATCATAACACTTTATATACAGTACATATAAACATACAAATAAGAAGTACATTTCTTCTAGAGTAAAATAAGCCATAAATTAATTTTCTCCTATGTTGCTGTCACTTACAGTAGGTAATAGAAATCTGACTAGCCCATCTCTATATGGGGGTTTCTGCTATTTTCAAAAGCACGTAATGAATGGAAGTCTAACTGCCAAAATAGTGTGCAGCAAGCAGGGAGGCTGGCCAGCATCTTTGTATAGAGTGTCTTTATAATTAATATAGGCCATGCTGAGAATCCCCCATGAAGAGATGGACTAGCCCAAAACCTGTCAGTTTTGTCAGACTTCTACTACTTACTGTAAGTGACAGCAACATAGGAGAAAAGTAATTTGTGGATCATTTTACTCTGGGAGAAATGTACTTCTTATTTGTATGTGTTTACATGTATTTTAAATTTTACGGGTTTTTTTTAACAGTGGTCCTTTAACTTCATAGAAGAAAAAAGTTATTTCTAGCATTGCTAGACGGGTTATGCAGGGGGCACACGTGTCCTTTCGATTTTGCAGGTGTTTTCTGGGTTTTTGGCACCCTGGGATCGCATTTTCCGTTCGCAATTTTTTTTTCATTCGTTTGTGCAGAAGAAAAGCATAAGGTAGTCCGATTTATTATTTTTTTTCTTTAAAAAAAAACAAAAAAAAAACGCATCAGCAAATTATTCAATTCCAGAACAGCCCAATGAATTTAATAGCCAGTGTAGAACAAATCAAATTGATAGCCAGTGTGGAACAAATCAAAATGAATAGCCAGTTTGGAACAAAACAAAATGAAATCAAAAGTGTGCTGGCTGCCTGCATTTTTGTTTGGCAGTGCAGTGCTAATCATGTCATGGTATTTCCAAATGACTCGAGTTTAAAAAGTGTCCAACCCTTAATACTGCCAGTCGTTGGAATTGCATCAGGCCTCCTTATTCTAAATGAGACAGGATGTTGTTGTGTTATTTCTAAGGCTGTCATTAGAGACAATTTGAAAGGAAGTTATTTTTCAGAATCTGTTTACAGTTAATGTTTGTTTTCTGGCCAGTTATGGATTTTGTATGCTGGTTACATCCATGATGTACTTCCTGTATTGATCCGCAAACTGTGTGTTTCTTCCAGATGTCTAACAAAGAGAGGGAGGAATCCAGGAGAGAGGTTGCTGTATTGGCAAACATGAAGCATCCAAACATCGTCCAGTATAAGGAATCATTTGAAGGTCTGGAATTATGTATGCTGGCTTTTTATAATAAACTATTACTGGGCTTGCCAGTGAGACTATCTTAAGAGTTTATTGTTCTTTTTTTTTTTCTTTTACCAGTTTGTTTGTTCATTTTTTAATTTAACCCTAAGGCTAGTTACACACCAGGACGTTGCGTTTAGGGGACGTTATAGGGCACATAACGTGCCCCTAACGCAACGTCTGGTGATCTCTGGTGTGGACGTCGGAGTGAGCCGCGTTGTGCAGCTCACTCTGGCATCCGTGATGCCTACTCTTGGACGCATGTGGTATCACGTGGTCCCGCCCGGCCAATCGCCGCACAGGGCGGCCGCTCCAGGAAGTAAACACTGCACGTCACTGAGTGCAGTAAATATTAATTAGCCATGTGCCCGGCCGCTCTCCCCTCCTCCCCAACATGACTGAGCATGTGCAAACAGTCTAACGCGGCTTAGCCGCGGAGAACGCACAGCATGCAGCACTTTGCTGCGTTACAATGTAACGCAACGTGGGCAGTGTGAACAGCCCACTTGTGTTACATTGCTGTGCGTTGGGGGAGCGTTACAGGCTGCACTAACGTGCGCCTGTAACGTCCCTGTGTGCAAGAAGCCTTAGACTGCCTGCAAATTTAAAAAAAAAAAAAAAGCTACAAGCCAATGCCAGCTACACACTATTTGAATTGTACAGATTATTTTGAGTGCTGCAATAGTTTGCTTCCAACTAGTAATCACAGTCCTAAGAATATAGATAACTGGATAAAAAAAAGAAGAAAAAATTAGTCCAATATTGTCCTAAAGAAGTCTGTAAACATGCGCGCTCTATGATGGCTATGGCAAGCCTTTCAGTGTTCTTGGTTTGATAGACAACGCTCAGCGTTGTTATACAGTCCACCATCCTGCACCCAGTGAGGGATTGAACTCACCCAGCCTTTATGACCACTGCTAGATTGGTCAGATATCGCTCAATGTATGTCCCGCAACGGGCTCCTTAGGTTGTCACCTTTCCTTCAATCTGGCATGCAGGTGTTAAGTGGAATCTTCAATCAATATAAAACTTAATAGTAGAGATGGCTCGCATAGCATAATTTCTGTTTTGGATGAAACACTTGTTTATTATTAAAGTGAACCTCCGGACTAAAAATCTACTCAGCAGAACTGAAAAGGCTTGGTGTTTCTTTAACAGTTTCACAGCAACAGAACTTTGTTTTTCTTACCAAAGCATCATTTTTAGCTGCATTTTTATCAAAGCTCCACCCATCAAAGAAAAAAAAGCCCGGGCTTTTTTCCCCTGATGCTGTGCAGAGCATGATTGGATTTCCTATGTTGTTGTTCACGTTGCCTAGCAACTGGGAGAGGTAATCAGGACACAGGACAGTTGGAACTGTGTCTCATGCTCCCTGTCACCTCCTTTCAACCAAAAAGATGGCTGCCATCATGAAATCAAACCTTTGCCTGTTCTTTTAAAACAGGGTGGGTAAGAGATTATATTACCTATCTAAATTAACATAAATATTGTAACTTAATGACAGTATGTTTGTTTAGGCTGGAGTTCCTCTTTAAAATGCACTCACATATAGGTGGGTAGATTCAGAAGGCATAGAGTATTACGGGCTCTCCCCCATTGCCTCCCGGGTAGGCGTCTTGGTTTACCTTGCTCCTCCACCTCTCCGATAACTTTCTGAGGCTCAGGAAGTGATTGGCGAGGCGGCGAGAGCATGGCAAACCAAGACGCCTACCTGAGAGGCAACGGGGGAGAGCCCGTAATACTCTACCTTTTGCCTTCTCTCCTATGAGGTTTTATATTGATTGAAGATTCCACTTAACACCTGCACGCCAGATTGAAGGAAAGGTGATAACCTAAGGAGCCCGTTGTGGGCCATACATTGAGCGATATCTGACCAATCTAGCAGTGGTCATACAGGCTGGGTGAGTTCAATCCTTCGCTGGGTTCATGGTGGTGGACTGTATAACAACGCTGAACGCTGTCTATCAAACCAAGACTGTTAGAATTGCGTTTATTAAATGCCCAGATCTACATGTTCCAAAGTCCACATTAGTCAGCAGGGATCGTTACTGAGGTGCAAATACATTTTGATGATTGAGAACTCTGCTAATTATTATGATACAGAACTATGCTAATTATTATGAAAGTCTGAAATGTAAATGGACCGATCAAATCTTACAGTGAAAGCATTTGATTAGTCCATTTTCAAGCTGCATAGATTTGCAATAATATTTGCATAATCTGCATCAACTTGGAATTCCTAGCATATTTCAACTAAATTGATATTGCAATATTGGCCTTTAGATATCTGTGGCAAAGGAATATGGGGAAACCCAAAAATACCTATTGACGTCTACAAGGGGCGGAAGTAGTTTTGTACTAAAATGCCTATAGACATCTGGAAACACAAAAATGCCTATAGATGTCTGTGGCAGTCTAAAGGCAGCCAAACACTGGTCGATTGCCAACAGATAGATCCCTCTGTGATCGAATCTGATCAGAGAGGGATCTAATGGCTGCCCATACACTGCACACAAATTTTGAATCGATTTCAGCATAAAATCGATTCACAATCTGTGGAGCTGCGGCCTGCCTCAGGTCACTCCTGCTCCCCCCCACCACCAGTAATACATCACCTGTTCTGCCGCTAGTCCCCAGGTCCGTGCTGTCCCTTTCTCCAGCTGGTTGTCCTTATCTTCTCTTTACTTCTTGTCCTGTCCTGTGAGAAGGGGAAGTTCGAACAGTAGAGCGCGCCAAACCTAGGTGCGTCTTATGTTCCGGAGCGTCTTATACAGCGAAAAGTATGGTATGCGTCCAACCAGCCCATTCAAGGAGCTACAAATTCTTACACCATTGAAAATTGATTTAAATCAGAATGTGTTTTTAGGTCACATTTATTTAAAAAAAAAAAAAATTTTTTTAAAGGTTTCAAAAATTTTCAAATAGACACGCACACACTACCAAATATGATGGCTCAGTGAAAGAATACATGTTTACTAAAATAATTGGGATACCAGTGGGGAAGGAGGCTAAAGTCTCTGTAATGAACCTGTCCGCTTATTTAAAGGACTGGAGGAGTAAGATCCCTTAAAATATATTACAGTGAGGTGGAGAGTAAAAGGCAGCAAGGATGTGTAATATAAGCCCTGCACTAGCAACCTTACCACCAGATGTGGATGTAAGCAGGATGGCGGCTGTGACGAATCAACGTTTATTCGTCCTAAAAAAGTAGTTAGAGCCTTATAAAATATTCCCTGTCGCCACTATTAAAAAGTGACAGATAGGGAAAGGCTTAATTTACAAAAAGATCAGGGAAGCCAGGGGTTAACAGTTCCTCTCCCTGGTCAAATGTAGCAAACCCTGGCTCTCTGGTAGCTTCTAATTACAAAACCTTGCACCTACTGTACATGGGACCGGGTGTTTCCTGGCCTTATGTGACCCCCTAGAAAGTTTATGGCTCATCCATCAGATGAAGCCAGAGATGTGCTTGGCCTAAATTGTAAAAACCAAGCTTCTAGGAGAATTCTGTCTGTATTTTTGCCACCTCGGCCAGAACAGCCAAAAGGCATTGATTCAGAGTCCCTACATGAAAGGAACAGCCAGAGATCTAGCCATAGGAGGTCCTGCTAACCTCTTGCAGAAGCCACTTAGAGACAACAGCTGGCTTTCTCACTGACAGTTAGGAAAACCTTTCTGTGATCTCACAAATATTAAATCCCTCTTTTGTCATAAAGATGACTTTCCAAATAGGCAACAGCCTTTACAACCCGCTTATTATGAAATTCGGAACAAACCACACAAGTGGATTCTTCCGAATTAACGGTAAGCCCTGCCAAAGCAGAGATATACATTTTGGGGTCACCGTTCACTCTAAACCCCCCAAGTTTGGTATTAGCAGATGCACACACTTGTGCTGATTATGGATATTTATTCGGGTTCTTGATATTACCCATGGGCATGCTGAGAGCGGGCAAAATATGAAGTGGCCCAAACCTCTCCCTGCCTAAGGGGGCACTGCTTTATTCAAATTGCACAAGGCTGGACTTGTATGTGTCATAACTCCCCCCACCTACAGTGAGGAACAAAACTGACATGACCCAAAAGTCCAGGTCCTTTACCTTCAATCTGAAGCCTAGTAACATCCTGGCAGCCCGCAAAGACACGGACCAAAACCTCCATCTTGGAACTATTTCTAACAAAGGCCTGTTGGCCGCATGGCAACCGCCATTTTGGGACTTTCGCCAAAGACTTGCGATTGCCGCATGGACTACCGATAAGGGTATTCGAACTGTATATTAAGACATTCTGTTTCTTTTCTTCTCTTCTCTCTGTCAAATCAATCTGTTCTAAAATAAGCTGTGTGTATGTAGTTTAGAAATAAACTAACGATTTTTTATCGTTCAGTCGTGTGCCTTTTCTGGTCATCTGATTGCTGCTATAACAAATCTGCCCTCTGAAGAGTCAGTCATACTACCGCATTGTGTTATTACTTGCTTATAACTTGTTGATTTGCTAGCTAGGTTGTAAATAAACGTTTCTTCCTTTTAGGATTAGCTAGTACCAGATTTCCTGTGTGAAATCGATAACTTTCGTTTCTCAATTGTAAATACAATTCGAGATTGCATCATATAGGGACCCAGTAACCTTTCTTTAACGTCACATTGCTCACAGTCTTTAAGCCGTCGGAAGTGACTATTCCCCGAACGGTGACTGGAGCGTGTTGAACGTGATTGGGCTGGCTACCGTATTATGATAGCGTTGGGGTCTCTTCGCCCTAGTTGGAGACTTTCTGCTCCGTTCATCCAATCAGACAGTGGTGGCAGTGTATTTACCCGATTTCCAGCGCGAAATCGATATTTTTAGTTTACCGATTGTGTATATACAATCAGAATTGTACATGAATGGGCACCTCCAACCGATCTTAACTGTTTACTACGCACACAGTGAATTTGCCTCCAGCAGTCTCTAGTGCATGAGACCTGCATGGCAACAGTGGCCTAGTAATACGGGATTGGTGGATGTTTGTCCCATTACATATTGTCGGCAGCTGCGCGACCAATCTTTGTCAGTCTGTTCACCGTACTTCCTGCGTATGCTAACGGGAGCAGATTAGACAGGATTGGCACGCTCTGTGGCCTTTTCTTTCTTCAACCTCTGACGATCCAGCAACCGGTCTCGTTGTCCGTCTGCGCCCGTACTCCCTGCGTACGCTATTGGGAGCAGATCTCGACGGGATCGCGGGGCTGGATTGTCACAGCAGCCTAGGATAATGGAGGGCCACACATTCTGAGGAGTAAATCCACTTCATCAGGATCTGACCCAGGTTGTTCTGAATCACTTCCACAGCAGGTTGTTTAATGCTTGTTATACTGTTCACTGGTTGATCTAGCCACAGGTGACATTATTTTAGTGCTGTTCTATTGTATTGTCAGTTTTGGGAGGATTTAGATGTTATTTTTGTGCTTATTGTTTTTATTGTAATGTGTGCCAATAATGCTTAAACCTTCTATATCTATCTATCTATATTTATTTTTTATTTGGGTGTATTGTTGGAGCAATTTTTTTTTGTTGCAGTGCACAGGTTTGCTATTTATCTAACTTTGCAAGACAAAAAAAGTGCTTTGTTTTTTGTTTGTTGTCCACTTGTTTTTCTATTTATAAGCATACCGTATATACTTGCATATAAGCCGACCCGCATATAAGCCGACACCCCCCCCCCCCCCCCCAACTTTTACCTGAAAAACCAGGGAAAAATGATTGACCCCCATATAAGCCGGGGGTAGGAAATGCTGGATTGGTGCAGGCTGCGTGATCCCCCCCAGTGTGTCCCAGTATAGCGAGTATAGTGCCCAGTATGGGTAGGTAGTGCCCCAGTATAGCTAGTATAGTGCCCAGTATGTAGGTATTGCCCAGTATGGGTAGGTAGTGCCCCAGTATAGCTAGTATAGTGCCCAGTATAGTCAGTATAGTGCCCAGTATAGGTAGGTAGTGTTCAGTATAGCTAGTATAGTGCCCAGTATAGCTAGTATAGTGCCCAGTATAGCTAGTAAAGTGCCCCAGTATTGGTAGGTAGTGCCCCAGTATAGGTAGTATAGTGCCCAGTATAGGTAGTATAGTGCCCAGTATAGGTAGTATAGTGCCCAGTGCCCAGTATAGGTAGTATAGTGCCCAGTATAGGTAGTATAGTGCCCAGTATAGGTAGTATAGTGCCCAGTATAGGTAGTATAGTGCCCCAGTATAGCTAGTATAGTGCCCCAGTATAGCTAGTATAGTGCCCCAGTATAGCTAGTATAGTGCCCCAGTATAGCTAGTATAGTGCCCCAGTATAGCTAGTATAGTGCCCCAGTATAGCTAGTATAGTGCCCCAGTATAGCTAGTATAGTGCCCCAGTATAGCTAGTATAGTGCCCCAGTATAGCTAGTATAGTGCCCCAGTATAGCTAGTATAGTGCCCAGTATAGCTAGTATAGTGCCCAGTATAGCTAGTATAGTGCCCAGTATAGCTAGTAAAGTGCCCAGTTTAGCTAGTATAGTGCCCCAGTATAGCTAGTATAGTGCCCCAGTATAGCTAGTATAGTGCCCCAGTATAGCTAGTATAGTGCCCCAGTATAGCTAGTATAGTGCCCCAGTATAGCTAGTATAGTGCCCCAGTATAGCTAGTATAGTGCCCAGTATAGCTAGTATAGTGCCCAGTATAGCTAGTATAGTGCCCCAGTATAGCTAGTATAGTGCCCCAGTATAGCTAGTATAGTGCCCCAGTATAGCTAGTATAGTGCCCAGTATAGCTAGTATAGTGCCCAGTATAGCTAGTATAGTGCCCAGTATAGCTAGTAAAGTGCCCAGTTTAGCTAGTATAGTGCCCCAGTATAGGTAGGTAGTGCCCCAGTATAGCTAGTATAGTGCCCAGTATAGCTAGTATAGTGCCCCAGTATAGCTAGTATAGTGCCCCAGTATAGCTAGTATAGTGCCCCAGTATAGCTAGTATAGTGCCCCAGTATAGCTAGTATAGTGCCCCAGTATAGCTAGTATAGTGCCCCAGTATAGCTAGTATAGTGCCCCAGTATAGCTAGTATAGTGCCCCAGTATAGCTAGTATAGTGCCCCAGTATAGCTAGTATAGTGCCCCAGTATAGCTAGTATAGTGCCCCAGTATAGCTAGTATAGTGCCCAGTATAGCTAGTATAGTGCCCAGTATAGCTAGTATAGTGCCCAGTATAGCTAGTAAAGTGCCCAGTTTAGCTAGTATAGTGCCCCAGTATAGGTAGGTAGTGCCCCAGTATAGCTAGTATAGTGCCCAGTATAGCTAGTATAGTGCCCAGTATAGCTAGTATAGTGCCCAGTATAGGTAGGTAGTGGCCAGTATAGTGCCCAGTATAGGTAGGTAGTGGCCAGTATGGCTCCCCGCTCCCCCCGCTGCTATTACCTGTTTAGGCAGAGGCTTCCTCTTCCCCGGCGCTTCCTCTTCCCCGCTCTCATGCGCATATGAAGTGATCACAGCAGTTCGCCCGGTGCTGCTACTGTGACGATGCAGGGGGCAGGAAAGAGCTCCCTGTAGCAGCAATCTGTATCGCCGTTACCAGGGGAACCGCTCTTTCCTGCTCCCTGCATCGTCCCAGCAGCAGCGCCGGGTGCGCTGCTGTGATCACTTCATACACGCATGAGTGCGGGGAACAGGAAGCGCCAGGGAAGAGGAAGCCGCTGCCTAAACAAGTAATAGCAGGGGAGGGGGGAGCGGGGGCCGCGGACCACCAGGAAAGACTCGCATACAAGCCGACCCCCCCAACTTTTGACCCCCTTTTTGGGGGTCAAAAATTTGGCTTGTATGCGAGTATATAAGGTATTTCTGTAAATAAGCAGATTGGATTCCTTGACAGTAGTACAGCCATGCTTTGTTCCAATAATCTGACTTTAGGTAATTGCATGGGGAAAAATGAAAGGTTCACTATAAGGAGTATGAATGGTGTTTTTACATGTTTACGTTTTCAGTATTGTAAAGTAAAATGTTTCTTTTTGTTTCGTTTGGTAATTGTGAAATAAATGGTGGAGTTCAGAGCTTTGTAGACAGTATGATAGAGGAGAATAAGCCCCAATCCATGAGACATTGGCTTACACGGATGATTTATAGAGTAAAAGGGTGGGCTTTAACAGGGAAAATTAGAATCTCTGCAGTTCCTGTAATCTAGTTGGTTCCCAGGCTGCTACCTTAGCCAGATTCTGCCTAAGGACAAACGCACACACTCTGGATCTATAAGGGCCCGTTTCCACTATTGCGTTGCGGAGTCGCCGGCTAATCACCACAGGCGAAATCGCATGCGGGTGCGAATCCGCATGCGTTTTTCGCCGCGTTTTCGCATGCGATTTCGCATAGGTTAGGGTAATGCGATTTTAACCATGTCACTGCCTGTGTTAATTAACATGGGTACCTATGCGAATTCGCGGCAAAAAACGCATGGGGAAAACGCATGCGATTTACCTATTAAATACATTGCGTGCGATTCGTCTGCATTACACACGCAAGCGAATTCTGAGGGCTCTGCCGTGCAGAAAAATCCTGCACAGAAAAACGCACAGCAAAACTGACAAGTGGAAACAGTCCCATTCACTTGTATTGGCTGTGCGAATCTGCATGCGGGCAACGCATGCTGATTCGCGATAGTGGAAACGGGCCCTTATGGGAACAGATTTATAGCCTGCTTACAAGCACTATTTAACTGTTTGCATGTCATGTGTCATGCTTGTGCCTTAAAGGGAACCTGAAGCAAGTAAAATTATTTAAAATGAATACATGATGTAACTGCAAATGAATATTACATACTTACCTTACCATCAGTTCCTCTCAGAAGCTCCCCATTTTCTTCTTACAGTGATCCCTTCCAGTTCTGACAATATTTTGTCAGAACTGAAATATACCAGTTGCTGTCAGTTATATATCAGCACCTGTCAGTTACAACTGAATGTGCAAGGTAATGTCCATGTTTCCCAATGGCTCAAGTGGGCGATATTACAGTTTAACAGAGTGCTGAGCAGGAAGCTGTTATGGGGTAATGGCCATTTTCAAAATGGAGGACAGAGAATTCCATTGATCAGTGGACAAACAGGACTCAGGAGAGGAGAAAGAGATTGATGAGTAGACTACACAGGAGGTAAGTATGACGTGTTTGTTTTTGACTTTTAATTTTCAGTTCAGGTTATCTTTAAAGTGGCAAGATGCATTAGAAAACCAAATTGCTAAAAAAGACTAAAAAAAAGTAAAAAGTGTAAGAATCTATAAGTTGGTTGCTATTGGCAACAACACTACACCTTCGTTCGGCATCATATCACAGGAAGTGTGATAACTTGACTCTCATCACAGCAACCGCATAGTAGATAGAACTTCTTAGACGTCGTCAAAGTTTCAGGAGTTAATTCAGTAAACCGATATACAGATGCTTTTCTCTACATGTTCATTACTCCTCAGCGAAGCAATTGGTCTGTAGTAAGTCCTCTTTGCGTTCCATGATCTTGGTCCATTCCTTTTGAATGACACCAGGCTTTCTCTTATGTTACATCTATACTACGCACTTAGGCCTATATACAGCATACAGTTAGATAAGATGACAAGACATTACAAATAGAGTAGACTCCGTGGTATCATGACAAGCACAGTCTTTACTGCGCATGGCTTGGAAAATTCCATGTTCCAGGGACCTGGCTCTTAATCTAAAAAGAACATTGTTTACCTTTAGGGAATATGAAAACACTCGATGTTTACAGAACAAGACTGCCTCTCTGTCTGTACATCGTAGCCTTGTGTCTGAATCACACTGTTTCAGTGCTTCTAGAAATCCTCTTTAAAGGTATACTTTGCAAATCAAGTCTTTTAACTAACCTCAGTCAAAGTAACTGAGGCCTACGAATTCAAGCATATATTACTTAAATTCTAACAGTCCCCCCTGAAAAGGCTTGATCTGCAGATTCCTTGTACTGGTTCAGACAGTACCCATGAGCCTGTTTTTTTTTATGTTTCACCCTTCCATGCTCGTTTCCAAACACAATCTCTGCTCTAGGTGAATGCCCCTGGGAGGGAGAGCAAGATCTCTTGTCTCTCTGGGAATGCCCTTCTTTTAAGCCCTCATCCCATTCTCCGCTCAGCATTCTCATCACAGGCGTATCCCTTACATACTCCACTTGACTATGGAAAAGTGAAACTTGTTTGTACCCAGTGCTAGGGGTCTTCTAGAAAACCACCTTTATACTATTAGCTCCATCCTCATAGGTACTGCTGAAAGCTAGGCACCTCACCTTGTATATTGCTTAGCTTGGAAATATTGGCTTATGAGATTGTTTATCGGACACCAATCTCTTAACCATGTTAATTTGTTTGCGTAATTTCACACACAAACTCACCTGTGTAATGATGCCCAAGATTGTCATCCCCATCATTACAACCAGTGGGTGCAGAAAGAAGCTTTGAACTGCAGAGGCCCAATCCGAGTGTCCCTGGAACATCGCCAGAAACCTTCTCCACCAGGTCAAACTGGAACTCACCTGATTATATTTGTGTTCAACCTCTTTAAGATCCCCTTGATCATGGTGAAATATCACCTCTAGTTTAGTGTTCTGTTTGTTTAACCGTTGTAAGAAAGTGTGGTCTTGTGTCAAAACCTGTACCCGTTTGTCATCATGGTGTTTTATCTCTCAGGATAGACACTTCCTGGGGAGCGTTACACTTTGGAGTTCTCTTAACAATTTGAGGAATCACTTTGTCAAACCTTGATGACTGGATCCATATGAGATCTCCACTCACACAATAAGTTCCCCTTGGAAGATCAACCTTGTCGGAACAATTATGAAAATGTACCATGAATGTGTCAGTAGACATCATGTTTAAAAAACAAACTTTTCCTTCAGCCACCGGAGATTTTGGTCTGGCTTTTGGATGGATCTTTTGAATGGCAGCCGCGCATTCTTTTATTGAGCCAGCATGCTTACTCACTAAATCTGACTTACCCCAGCAAACACAGGTACTTCTCTGAAAATTGCCAGCATGATGACAAATCTACTTGTTTCATCTCTCCGTCTAGCACCAAAAAATGTTCACCTCTCAGGTCATGGTGTAAGACATGTGTGGATGAAACAGGTGTCCCCAGTGATACTACTGGAAAAACTACCTGGGTTTTTTCCATCTGTAGGAACTAGGGAAGTAGCGGTGCATAAAGAATTGTTGCACCCCTTCCACCTATTTACCCAGACATCTCGGTGCCTCCATGCAAAATATCCTTCCCCAGGAAAATCGATAAATCTCTTCTTGTCAAGTCTCAGTTGTAAAAGAGTTTTACCTTCTGATAAGGCTTGAGCCATTATCTTAAAATCCGTGGTTAACTCGGTCTGCATAGACAGGCATGCTGTTTCCCATGCCGTACCCCTAGCATGTGCAATCATCTTCTGAAGAATTATTTGAATGTGCCTTTGAGTGTACCCCTGAACTTTATGTGTTGTGCATTAACTGTTCCAAAACCAAGTTCAGATGATGTTAGGTACCCACATTCTGTTGTCCCAATGTGCCTAATTGTTGAATGACCTCTGTCATACCTTCTATGTCTACACTGTTTGCTACCTCCATCCCAGCGCCCATGCCTCCCAAGATTGTATCTGCTAAATCCCGGGACTTTCTTCTGGCTACACTATTCCCTGTGGAATGTGCCCATGACATAAAAGCCTGTACCAGGGTGGCAGCGACAGTGCTGTAGTTAGGGTTGATATTAGATATTACCCACTCTTCTAATTTAATCTGCCAAGTGATCAATTGAAGCTGGGCCTCCATGATGACTGGAGTCGCCCTCAGTTGATTTAACTGAAAAGGGCCACTTTTTACAACTTGATGTGTATCACATGACGGTAGGTGGGGTTCCTGGGTAGTCACTGGCAGGGTGACTTCCTGAGCTTTAGGGGTCATGGGAACCCCCACTTTTACTGTCATGGTTCCCCTTTTCATTATGCAAGATCTATTTGGACCTTTAAACTCTAGGGACTGTGGGATACAAAAAACGTATGTCCATGGTCCTTCATCCTCCCGGACTAAGGGCGCTATTCTTAAACTCCCCTCGTTTTATTCCCATCACCCTTCCATCATAGAGAATCCCCGGGGTGCTACCTGATATATCCCAGGATTCTACCTCTCTACTCCAAAAAGTTCCCTGATCCATTAAACTCACGTCCCATGCTAACCCTTTTGGCCCTCCCCAGAAGAATACTGTTGGTACTCTTTCCTCTGGGAAATTGATTAGCATCTCAATGACAAAAGATGTTCCTAACTGTCCTGATTGGACCTTTGCCCCCCTTATGTCCTGAGGCAAAATGCGTACTTTAGGTCGGGAAGAATGTACTCTCTGAGATCTTTCAATTAAGAGTACCCCCTCACTTACCCATCTAGAGTGAGGATAAGTGGCTGAATATGGACTGTCTAGTATTGTCTCATATTGTGACCAATGTAGTGAGGATGATGTTACCTGTGTTGACTCTCCCTTCCTTGGGATCGCTCTCCCCACCCTCTTTGTCACTTGAAAATGTGGCTGGATCTCGATTTTTACTTCTTGTTCCAAGAACCAAAACCCTTCTGCTTTCCAGCCTTTACATGTGTATAGTTGTCTTAGAGACACCCTCTGTTGGTTGCTCCAGAATGTGATAATGTCCCCTGCTTCTCTCCTGGAGGAGAAGTGACGCTTACTGCTCGTTCCTCTCCAATCTAGAACTATGTCACTCCAGAGAACCAAGACAAGGTAATCCTGAACAACACACTCCACCTTTTGCATGTACCCATTGTACTGCAATGTACCTTTTTAACAAGACTTTGGATCGGTGCGTTGGTTCCGGGAGTGTGACATTCCAGAGCAGATTTAAGCTGCCGTTAACCTCACAATTCCAGCACACTTGACCCTTTATACCTTTCACCAACATTGTGCCTTGAAACTTGTTCCCACCTTGCAGGAGTGATCTTTTCCTCCTTCCCTGTTCGGTCCAGTCGGGCCAATCGGAGGGAAGTGCAAAAGGATCTGTACCTTTTTCTCCAAACATTAACATGCTTGGGCCTTGTGTTCTCATTAACCCCTTATTGTTCATGAGAATGTGCTTTCGATCTCCTAGGACGAAATGGCAGCCTAGGATCACCATCAGCACGGTACTCTTAATTATGAGAGCACCTCCTTGGGAAAGAAAAACATTAGCAATTTGCATTATGCTTTGCTCAGTCAGTTTTTTTGTCTCTTTCTGATCTCGGAAATCTTGCTTTTCTCCAAACCAGGATTGGCCTCTGGAAACTTTCACTTATCCGACAGACATGTCTGTCTGTCTCTGCTGCCAGCACCTCAGCTTTCTCAATTCCATATTGCCAAAACTCCTGAAACCGAAATACAAACAAATCAATTCTTGTTAATGATTTGGGTTTCGCCCTGCGGTCTTGTACTCTGCACACCTTAGATTGATCGATATATACCATAATTGATCTTGTTTCTTTATAGTTCTCTTGAACTCAGTTTACTCTTTTTGGTAGACTGGAGCTACACTCCTCTCCCCTACCTTATGTTACAATGTCATAAGTACTTACCTTTTTAAAATATGCTTTCACGGACTTCACCTTTTGGAAGCCCTTACCTCATTGAAATTCTTACCTCATCCCCCCCGTACATACTCGGCCGCAGTATGTACTGAGTACGGATGCCACACACATGTTACTGCTACCTGCAGACTGCTTTTTAGCTGAGCTTGCAATGTTCTTACTCATTTTCATGTTTACTTACCTAGAACTTCAATGATCGGAACCAGCTCTGCTAGAAGTCCTGTTTGTTGTACCTTCTGACCAATGTTTGCCAATGCTACTACCTCTATACTTGCCCAAAAAATGGCTACCTCCCTGAGAAAGGGGTGCTTTGCAATTTAACTACACAGGGTTCAGGGCTACTCATGCCAGATTTATATGCCTGCATGAGAATCACTGCATGCCCACTAGGTAGGTAGTCCTATGGCAAACATTCTACTGATACACTGTCACTCTGTAAATGGCAATTCCTTGCTTCTTTGTAATTGCCCCATGAACTGGTTTCAGTTCTGTTCTGTGCTAAACTTGATAGGAGCTGGAAAAAATATATTTGACCAATCGGTGGACGAGGAAAAACATACAAACAGCCCAGCATCAACCTCTTCGTCAATCTTTGGTCCTGTCCACGACAAAAAACAAAAAAAAACGTTTACCGCTCTGCTGCCGCGGCGACGGACACCTGGATTGGTCAACTCCTTTTTTTTTTTTTCCACCTCCGGTACACCCTTATGTACTGTTCCCCCCCCCCCCCCCTTTTTCTATTGGGAACTCATGTTGCACCACTGTTTAAGGTGCATCACTTAAAGGAATAATCCCATAAGTAACCCTGTCCAGATACCACCCTGATCCACTCTTGCAAATCATTCCCCGGGAAATATCTGACATCTATGTGTCTCCATGTACCTTGCTTGAAAACACTTCCTATGACCTCAGTAACTATGATTGTCTCATAGCAACTGCTTGTTTCACATATTCTGGCATTCTTTTCCTCCGTGCCCAGACTCTGGGAATTACCAGCTTCTATGGGCATTGAGGGCGTGCCTTTTCATGGGATCTTCCAGCACCCTCCCACCTAGGGAACTTCATAAGTCACGAATATGGGGGGCGGCTTTTCCCTGAGCTGGGTCACCATCTTGGAAACTGCCAGACCTTGATCGTCATACAAACAAACTTTGACAAAAAACAAATGCAAACCCATTGACATTTTGAAAACATGATTTACTCTGCAGTCTTCTCACAATCCCTCGCAGTATTCAGACACACAAATCCTGCTTCATTAAACTTCGCTCAAACTCACGGACAGATACACATGTAATCCTGTGTACAGAACTCCGTGACAGGCAAAAAAACCTCAAGCAAACTCCCCCGTTATGCTCTTAAACCTCTACCATACATGCTAGTCATGCATAAGCTGCAACCTCACACCTGAGCTTTTTTTGCTGTGAAAGTCCTTGATAGACTGATATCTCTGGCCCCGGCCCTGTTCTGCCTTTTTCCGCGAGACAGCACTGGGTTTCACGGCACCAATTGTAAGAATCCTATACGTTGGTTGCTATTGGCAACAACACTACACCTTCGTTCGGCACCATATAACAAAGTGGGATAACTTGACTCTCATCACAGCAACAGCATAGGAGATAGAACTTCTTAGACGTCGTCAAAGTTTCAGGAGTTTATACAGTAAACAGATATACAGATGCTTATTTCTACATGTTTGTTACACCTCAGCGAAGCAATTGGTCTTGGTCCATGCTCTTGGTCCATTCCTTTTTGAATGGCACCAGGCTTTCTCTTATGTTACATCTATACTACGTTGCACTTAGGCCTATATACAGCATACAGTTAGATAAGATTGTCACAGGGCCCCTAGTGGCCGCAAAATGCCTTCCAATCGGTTTCAGCACACAGACCATGCAAGCTGTGGTCGCATTCGGTGCGCAGAAACCGCTGGAATTTTTGGCAGCAGACCAACTAGAAGGGAGCCTGTGAGTTACGGTAATACAATTTACACACTATTTCAGGGTATAACTGCCACCACCTCTGTTACCATGGGACAGAGGAGCCCACTGACTGATTCTAGACCTGCAAACAAAACGGTTAAACACGCTCTATTCTGTCTAGCTAGCAACAAAAGTAACGACTCTTCAGAGACCAGGGTTCAGTTTGTGCGGCTGAACAATAGGGTAGCTGAACGAATAAATGACGGTAGCATTGTTTATTAAAAATGCAATATAAATAATATATACAGAAAATCATTAAAATCAACAATTATAGAGACAAATGATAACGCAGTATAAAAAATAAAAGGGAGAATATACTTGGGTTCATGAAAATATGTCCTTCTGGGAAAACTCACCAAGTTCTTGGTTTTAGTTCAGTTCAGTTCAGTTCAGGAGCAAAGTTCAGACAAGATGGCCTCCACTGTTCCTCAGAGTGGCAGCATGCTCCCATGAAGGTGGAATTTGGGGGAATGAGGGAGGAGTCCCTCGCAAACACTTTTGACTGATCCCCATCTTTGGGTGGAGTCTCAGGTCCAGCCCAGGGGCTGGACAGGGTGCGGTTAACTCCCTGGGTGGGTGCCTGGTGCGCACCAAATACGACATTTTCCATATCTCGGCTTACGGTACCCGCACACACTTAACGGCCACAGATTCATGTTCCTCAGAATATGACCGTTCATATGACATCAAACTTAGGTGCTTTTGCATGGCCGGTTACGAAGTAGTGGAATACCTCGGGTTCTGGGTATGTCAGGGGCCTCAATTTAATATCAAAATATTCACCAGATCCGGACCAGCAGAATGAGATAACTTTCATACCTCTCATATGAACGGTATTCCGTAAACATGCTAAAAATCATATACAGCATTCACTTCCTTTCTGCTGCTGGCGGTGCCAGGCAGTCTGGCCTCCTGCTGAGCTTATCCTGGCTTTTTCAAAAGGCAGTGACACTTGCCAGTTGGTTGCTGCTGTGGCTTTCACACCTGGTGTCACTGATCAGGAAAGAGACTCTTTGTGCTCAATTAGCATCTGAGTGAGATCAGCTAGGACAACCTTGGAGTTTTACACCTCTGCTAAGGCCCAGATTCCAGTCACATGCTAATTAACAAGTCACTGGCCAGGAAGGGGACTCTTTGATCAAGTTAAAAAAAGAAAATGTCATTTTCTGATCGCTGCAAAGACTGAGCAAATCTAACCGGGGCGATAAGAAAATTGACTGCGCGAATCTTCCTGATTCGCCTGCGTTTCTCACGGATGTTCCGTGACAAAACATTACAATAAGAGTAGAAAGTGGAAGTCATCAGCCAGAAGTCAGAAATAGCAGCCCCCCACCCCGAGAGCTTGTTAGCTCTTCTTATACTAAACTCTCTAAAGAGTTAAATGTGACATCATCTGAGCAGGGACGGATCACTAACTCATCGCCTGCTATTGGCTGATAAGACCCCGTGATATCATGACAAACACAGTCTTTACTGCGCATGGCCTGGAAAATTCCATGTTCCAGGGACCCGACTTAATTTAAAAAGAACACTGTTTACCTTTAGGAAATATGAAAACACTCGATGTTTACAGAACAAGACTGCCTCTCTGTCTGTACATCGTAGCCTTGTGCAGTCCGAATCACACTGTTCTTCAGTGCTTCTAGAAATCCTCTTTAGAGGTATACTTTACAAATCAAGTCTTTTAACTAACCTCAGTCAAAGTAACTGAGGCCTACGAATTCAAGCATATAATACTTAAATTCTAACAAAAAGAAACCAGCAGTAACAAAACCTAAAGAGCTGGCACATCCAAGGAAATATCTATTGGTTCCATGTAAAAGCAAAGTGCCAAATGGAACTAATAACGATATTTCCTTGGATGTGCCAGCTCTTTACCTTTTTTTGAGCATTGCAAGAGGGCATCATCCCTCTTTTCTAGCTTGAGCACTCTCTCCACAGGTTTTATCCTTTAGTGTGTGTGTGTGTGTGTGTGTGTGTGTGTGTGTGTGAGACATTACAATTCTGTTTACTTTGAAGAAGCAGGGTGCTCCTTAACTACCTAAAGGCCGCATCATGCCAATGGGCCTGACTGGAGGCAGCCCCAGGACCAACTAATGCCATTTGGCATCAAGTCCTGGGGCCGACTACTGCAGGAGATCACGCTCAGGCTGCGCGAGCATCTCCTGCTTGGTAGGCGGAGCTCTGCTCCGCCTTCAGTCTTCCAGCGGCGATCGCCGTCTTTTTACTTGGTACAGCGCTGCTATCTGCAGCAGTGCTGTACTGGGAACAGCCGTGTGATAATGCACCACTGTCTGCATTATAGGCCTGCATATAGACGTGTTAGACAGATTCAGAGTGTTCCTTCCTGAACAGTAGGAATATACAATACAGGAAGTAGCATCCACACCCAGTGCCTAACAATTAAATATTTCACGTTTTTAACTGTAGCTAGAAGAAGGTATCTTATGAGCATTCTAATTAGCTATTCCACTAGGCCCTTTTCCACTAGGTAATGCAATCCTGTTACCTTTCATTTCCACTGCCGGGATTGTGCCTTAATCCCAATCACAACTGCACCTAAAATTGTGCAGGCTGGCAACTACGTTTTGGAAAAAATGAATTTACATCAAATCACGATACAATTGCAATCAGTAAAACTGCCAAGATCCACTTTTTGAAGTGGATAGCAGCCTGGAAAAAGGCTCTGATATAACATTTTTATATTGGTGCCTGAAGTCTGGCTTTAAAGTTTTGGCATGTTTATACTTGAAGGGAAATTTCTCTTTCACTGAAAACAGTCCATTCAGCTAGACCGGGTACAGTTAGAAATGGTCATTGGGTTGCTAATAATTCTAAGGTAATGACTGTGATGAAACGCGGAAAAGCCGCTGTCTCTCAAGGCGAGGCGGATGTTTCCGCGTCCAGCATGGCGTCACAACGCGGAAAAAACGCCGCATGCCGCTTAGGCAGAGCGGCGGAATCCGCATTGGGAACGGCGGAATCCGCATTGGAGGCGGCTCCCGCACTCAGTTCACTGGATACATTGCAAAACAGTACTGGTGTGGCTGGGACTGATAGTCCACCAAGATTCAGACTTGCGCGCGAGCACAGAGGCAGAGTTTAAATAGTAGTTAGAAGGGTGTCTGCTGACCAGCTGGGTCAGCTGACAAATTCCACTGCTCCCATTGGACCAGCAATTAGGGAGGTCCTGGAAAGGTCCTAGAGTATATATACTGCTGGTTGTTCACTTGCTCTTTGTCTGGCGTGCGATCACATATGTGGGAGCACCCAGATCCGTAGTCAGATCCGCAAGTGTGCCGGGACCAGCTGGAGCTGTAAGTGGCAGACATCATGGCTGACAAACATGAAATCAAAGCCGTCGAAGATGATACCGAAGACGAGACTGACCTGAACTACAGAGCCCCAGAGAAGAAGAGCCTGCAGGAGATCCAGGAGATGGACAAGGATGACGAGAGCTTGATGAAGTACAAGCAGGCCTTGCTTGGCCAGTTACCGGCTACCGTGGATGTAAACGCCCCCAACGTACAAGTGATGCAGATGGAGCTGGTGTGCTGCGAGGCCCCGGAACCCCTGAAAATGAATTTAACAGGCAATGTATGCTCACTAAAGGACAAGATCTTCGTAATGAAGGAGGGCGTGTCTTATAGGATTAAAATAACTTTTAAGGTGAACAAGGAAATCGTGTCGGGGTTGAAATATTTACAGAACGCCAGACCAAAAATACTGATGGACGCACGAGCTGACCCTCTGTCTGTGCTTGCCACTTCGGTGGATAACATCCATCAAGCACTGGGCCAGCACAAAGCCTTAATTGATGCTCTTAAAGGCTCTGTGCAAACCCTTCAGACGTCAGTTGATTCGGTGTGATCCCCTCCTAGTGATGACATACGTATGCCCGTACCTGATAAGTTTTCCGGCCACAAGTCTGACTTCCGGAATTTTAGGAGTAGAGTGTTGTCATATTTCGAATTGAGACCCCGATCATCGGGGACTGAGACCCAACGGGTCATTTTTATTAAAACATTGTTAACCGGTGACTCCCAGACCTGGGCATACAATCTGCCTCCCACAGATACAGCTCTGACCTCAGTGGAGGAATTTTTTAAGGCTATGGCCGTGATATACGACGACCCTGACCTTGCGGCAACCTCTGAGCGGAAGCTCAAACTTTTGCGCCAAGGCAGAGGGTCGGTCGAGGATTACGCGGCAGAATTCCGTAGGTGGTCCGTCACCGCTAGATTTGACAACTTTGCCCTGATAGATTACTTCCTGTCTGGGTTATCGGAGGAGGTCTCCGACCTAATGTTAACTGTGCCTGAGCCCAAGACAGTTGATCAGGCCATATCATCGGCCGTTCGAGTTGATCGCAGGCTACGTCATCAGAGGCAGGCTAGGGGCAGTCACCGTGTCAGGGTGACTTCGTACGCGGCACCATCCGCTACTCCCCTAGTAACACCTTATCCGCCTGTCTCAACCTCTCCGGCCTTGCCTCCGCCCGAACCAATGCAGATTGGTCGAGCGAAACTGCCCGAACAAGCCGGGAAACGAGTCTGCCTAGGAGTAGTGGGGGGTGACACCCTAGGCACGCCATTCTCACCCCAAAAAGAGAAAAGATTGCTTCTCCCCTGTACGATTACATGGGATAATAAGTCTGTAGCCACTGAGGCTTTTATTGATTCCGGCTCAGCGGCTAATTTTATGAACACTGAATTTGCTCAGGAGTTGGGTATTCCTCTCACTCCAGTGAGTCCCCCCATTCAGGTCACGGCAGTAGATAATTCCCCTCTGCAACGGAATCGTTCCCTGTCACAGACACCGCAGGTGAAGGTCACCTTAGGGGTACTGCATGGGGAACATCTACAGTTTTTTGTATTGCATATGTCAACCTCCACTATCATCCTAGGCATGCCGTGGTTACAAGTCCATTCTCCACAAATAGACTGGGCTACGGGTCAGATAACCAGATGGTCCGATCATTGTCACCAGCACTGTTTAGGGAGGGTGACTTTGGGCCAAACCAGGGTTCAGGTGGAGGGGGTTCCTGAACAGTACATGGAATATGCTGACGTATTTTGTCCCAAGGCAGCGGATAAGTTACCCCCACATCGCCCTTTCGACTGTCCCATTGATCTCCGTTCCGGTTGTGTACCTCCCCGGGGTCATTTGTACAATCTGTCAGGGCCCGAAAAATTGGCCATGCAGGAGTACATCCGGGGCGCGTACAATCTGGTGCGCATAAGAAGGGGCGATGAGTGGAAAACGGCCTTTAATACACCAGACGGGCATTATGAGTACCTGGTGATGCCCTTCGGGCTATGTAATGCTCCGGCCGTTTTTCAGGAACTCATTAACGAGGTATTCCGGGAGGTGTTGGGGAAATTTGTTCTGGTTTATCTTGATGATATTCTTATCTTCTCCAACAACCTCGCTGAACATAGAAACCATGTGAGGTTTGTGTTGAATCAGTTAAGGCAGAACTCGTTATACGCAAAACTTGAGAAGTGCATCTTTGAAGTAACATCTGTCGCTTTCTTGGGGTACATAATCTCCACCACGGGCCTATCTATGGATCCTGCCAAGGTCTCTGCTGTTCTGGAGTGGCCACAACCGGTTGGGTTGAAATCCCTTCAGCGCTTTCTTGGCTTCGCCAACTACTATAGACGGTTTATAAAGGGGTACTCCACGGTCATTGCTCCCCTTACCTGTCTCACTAAGAAGGGGGCAGATACCACCCACTGGTCTCCTGAGGCTTTACAGGCTTTTGCCACCCTGAAGGGCCTATTCTGTTCAGCACCCATCCTCCGACATGTGGATGCCTCTTTCCCATTCATTGTAGAGGTGGATGCCTCGGAGGTTGGGGTGGGGGCTGTGCTGTCTCAGCGGTCAGGCTTGCAGGGTAGATTGCACCCGTGTGCGTATTTCTCTCACAGGTTCTCCCCTGCAGAGAGGAATTACGATATTGGCAACAGGGAGCTTTTGGCCATCAAGTTGGCTTTCGAGGAATGGCGACATTGGTTAGGAGCTGAGCATACCATCACGGTTTACACCGATCACAAAAACCTAGAGTATATCGAGGGGGCTAAGAGGTTGAGCCCGCGTCAGGCTCGGTGGTCGCTGTTCTTCTCCAGGTTTAGTTTCATTATTACATACACTCCAGGTAGCAAAAATGTTAAGGCGGATGCGTTATCCAGGTGTTTCGAGTCAGAGACAGCACAGCCCTCCGTTCCAGAGACCATTGTTCCCCAGAGGTTGATACTGGCAGCAACTGGAACTTGGGAGGACTGGAAGGAGACTTTGACTCCCTTTCAGCAGGACATCCCGGAAGGGAAGCCCGCAGGGGTTTTGTTTATTCCTCTGCCATTTTGTCTCCAGGTACTGGAGATGTTCCATGCGCATAAGAATGCTGGCCATCCAGGGGCATCTAGAACACAGGATCTGGTGGCCAGATGCGCCTGGTGGCCGTCACTGGCAGCAGATTGCAAGGAATATGTGAAGGAGTGTACGATATGTGCCAGGAGCAAACCCTCCCGGCTGGCACCTGTCGGTACCTTACAGCCTTTGCCCACCCCGAGTGAGCCGTGGACCCACCTGTCCATGGATTTTGTGGGTGAGCTTCCCAGATATGAAGGCATGACAGTCATTTGGGTCATAATTGACCGCTTTAGCAAGATGGCCCACTTTGTGCCATTGAAGGGACTCCCCTCGGCTCAGGAGTTTGCCGAGTTATTTATTACACATGTATTCCGATTGCACGGCATTCCTGAAGACGTAGTTTCAGATAGGGGAGTGCAATTTGTTTCCCGATTTTGGAAGGCTTTTTGCCAACTCATGGGCATAAAGCTATAATTCTCGTCTGGTTATCATCCTCAGACAAATGGCCAGACTGAGAGGATAAACCAGTCCTTAGAGCAGTTTTTGAGGTGTTATGTTGCAGAGGCGCAAGACGATTGGGTCAGATTCTTGCCCTTCGCGGAGTTTGCTCAGAATAATTTAAAAAATTCGTCCTCCGGATTTTCCCCCTTTCAGGTAGTGACAGGGAGATCACCCAAATTTTCCCCATTGCCTGTGGTCTCCACTCCGTTCCCAGCCCTGGAGCTCTGGCAAAGGTCATTTAGGAACCTTTGGGGGACGGTAAGAAGTAACCTGGAAAAAGCATTTCTGAGTCAGAAGGGTCAAGCTGATAAGACGCTAAGTGGAGTGGAGGTTCAGACCAGGAGACTTGGTCTGGGTATCCACACGTCACTTGACCCTGAGACAACCTTCTGATAAACTTGGTCCCAGGTTTGTGGGTCCATTCCCGGTTGTCAGGAAAATTAATGATGTTACATATACCGTTGACCTTCCCACCAGCATGCGGGGAGTAAGGTCTTTCCATGTATCCCTTCTTAAACCAGCAGTCCAGGTGGGTCCCACTCCTCCTCCTCCTGTATTGGTAGATGCCCAACCCGAATATGAGGTGGAGAAGATTATTGATTCACGTACTGTACAAAACTCGGTACAGTATCTCGTTCATTGGAAAGGGTACGGCATTGAAGAGAGGCAATGGGTACCAGGGAGGCGTATGCATGCGGATGAGTTAAGGAGGGAGTTTCATGCCTTACACCCCGAGAAGCCTGGTAGGAGTTGTCCGGAGTCCACTCCTCGGGGGGGGGGGGGGTACTGTGATGAAACGCGGAAAAGCCGATGTCTCTCAAGGCGAGGCGGCTGTTTCCGCGTCCAGCATGGCGTCACAACGCGGAAAAAACGCCGCATGCCGCTTAGGCAGAGCGGCGGAATCCGCATTGGGAACGGCGGAATCCGCATTGGAGGCGGCTCCCGCACTCAGTTCACTGGATACATTGCAAAACAGTACTGGTGTGGCTGGGACTGATAGTCCACCAAGATTCAGACTTACACGCGCGCGAGCACAGAGGCAGAGTTTAAATAGCAGTTAGAAGGGTGTCGGCTGACCAGCTGGGTCAGCTGACAAATTCCACTGCTCCCATTGGACCAGCAATTAGGGAGGTCCTGGAAAGGTCCTAGAGTATATATACTGCTGGTTGTTCACTTGCTCTTTGTCTGGCGTGCGATCACATATGTGGGAGCACCCAGATCCGTAGTCAGATCCGCAAGTGTGCCGGGACCAGCTGGAGCTGTAATCCTACACTTAGCTAGATTCTGTTGATAGCTAAAGTACTAGTTTGATTGTGATTATTTGTTATGACTTTTGCCTGCCTTGACTACCCTCCTGAACTCTGATCTTGCACCTCGATATTTCTGATACTCTGTTGCCGTACCCCGGCTCATTCCTTGACTCTGCTTCTGCCTCCTGATTTTGTACCCCGATATTTCTGATACCCCGTTGCTGAACCCTGCCTGTACTTTGACTCCGCCTTTGCCCTCTGATCTTGTACTTTATCTGTCCGTGTGTGTACGACCTGGCTTGTCTGACCTCGAGAACCGACCTTACTGTTAGAGGCGGTTCCTCGCTCTGTTAGTGATCCTTCCTCCTGAAGGTTACTTTCAGTCTGTCCTTCCTACTGTCAGTCTGACTCCTCCCGTCTTGGAGAGCTCAGGTCTGCGGAAGGAATCTGTGCAGTACTCCTTGCTGCACTGAGGCCTAGTCCTCAAAGTGTTACTGTTACACCAAACACTACACTCTACTCAGGTGAACAGAGGTTAGCTAGTATATCGGATTATCAGTGATACTGCAGATCACGTATAATCTGGTATACATCTGTATTCCCAGTGATTCTGCAGATCACTGGTAATCAGGTCCTCTCTGTGCTTCACCGATCGTTACAATGACATTTTTATGCTGCTTGGAATTGGACCAATAAAGTATAGTAGCTAGTTATTTTGATTGGTCCAATTAAACAGCACTGAATATAAAAGGAGAGGAGGAAGGGAAAAAAACACTTTTACTTCTATTTTGTTGTTCTGCTGAGAATGCTTTAGCATTCTAAACGGATGACCTCTAGTGGCCAAATTTGATATTAAAGTGTGTAAAAAATGAATAAAAATAAAATAAAAAGCCATAAACCCTTAGTTCCCTAGCCTGCCCCCATAGTTATCAAAATAAACAACAACAAAAATTATGGAATTTAAAAGAGAATACATAAATAATTACGTTAGGGACTTAGCTTTTGTATATGCATGCCATAAGGTTATATTATTGTTATTTTTGCAGATAAGGGCTTGCAATTATTGATTAGTACAATGAGTGCAATGAGAATCCCAAAGTCACAAAATGAAAAAATTTGCCTTTATTTCCAATTAAAATATTGTCACCATACATTGTACTAGGGGCAAAATGTAAACTTTGTAATTACCAGGACAAATAGGCAAATAAAATGTGTGGCTTTTATGAACAATGGCAGGTTTTATTTTAAATCTATAATGGCCAAAAACTGAGAAATAATGAATTTTTTCCCTTTAAAATGCATATAAAATTAATTATTAGCAAAAATTGCCACCCAAAGAAAGCCCAATTTGTAGCGGTAAAAAATGTATAAATAATTTAGGTGTGGTAAGTAGTGATAAAGTTATTGGCGAATGAATGGGAGGAGCGCTGAAATTTGAGAATTACTCTGGTCCATGAGGGGTAAAACCCTTAGTGGTGAAGTGGCTAAATAAACCTAGAATATGAGTGAAATCAAAATTACTAGCATCTAATTGACCATCTCTAGTCAAAGATATTAATGGAAAAGCCTGTAGTTCATTTTTAGTTTTTATGTACATACAAAACATGGCCATTACTCACTCAGGGTTTCACACAGTGTTTGCTGCCAGTCAATAGATTAGTTTAGGTAGGGATGGTCGCAAATGCCAATTTCTGCTTTCGAGGAAAATCCACTTTCTGCCAATGCCAGTTACCGCTTCCGCTTTCCTATAGCAGTTCCTGTGGAGAAAGTTCCACCAAATTTCTGACAACTTTAACCACGGTGCAACGGCCTAACGCAGAGTGACGGCCGCAGAATAGCCCTCTTATTCCTCAGTCACACCATATTGTGTAACCTCAGGAGAGCCGAGATTTGCAGGGAACGAGCGCTTGCTCGAGCATGCGTTCCCTGCAGTAAACACAGGGGGCTGCCGCTATCACCTTGCCAGCCCGTGATTTTATAAAAAAAGGCTTAAAAAAAACATGTGTACAACGCTACGACTACACATGTAACTTGTAGTGTATGGATCATAGTGTAGGGCCAATTTAGGGGGGAGAAGGAGAGGATGCAAAAAAAGGGGGGGGGGGAAAGTCACAGCAGCAAACAGATGCCACCAAAAGAAAGCGCTAATTCTGGAAAGAAAAGGTGGTAAAATGCATTTGAGTGCTAAGTTGTATGATTGAGCAATAAACTGTTAAATTTAAAGTGCTGAATTGTAAAAAATGGCCTGGTCTCTACGGGGGTATAAACCTCTGGTCCTCAAGAGGTTGGGAATCCAGCCCAACAGAAATATTCCACCTTGAGTTCTGCAAACACCTTCTCCATGTCCATCGGAGTACCTCAAACAATGCCTGCCGAGCTGAGCTGGGGAGATTCCCATTACTGCTTGAGATACAGAAGAGAGTGTTGTCCTTCTGGGCCCACCTACAGAGCAGCAGCCCTGACTCACCCCACTACAAAGCCATGCTGCACAATGAAGACCAAGAAAAGCCGTGTGCACTGAAAGTCGTGGTCAGCTCTATACTCCCTCCAACCCCCGGCCCACAGGTCATAACAAAAGTCCAGATAAAACACACCACAGCTAAGAGCAAAGAAGACTATGTGGAAAAATGGAGGAGTGAAATAAAACAGTCACAAAAGCTAGCCATATACCAGTCTCTACAAAGAGAATATAAAATGGCCCCATACCTGGAAAAGCTGCAAAACTCTCAAGAGAGAAAAATCCTGAGTGTCTACAGATTGAGTGCTCACAACCTCGAAATAGAGTCTGGGAGACACAGACAGACGTACAAACCCAGGGAGGAGAGACTATGCCAACACTGTGAGCAGAAGACCCCTGAGGATGAAAGCCACTTCCTGCTGCACTGTCCCAAATATACTGCAACCAGGGACACTTACTTTAAGAAATTGTCGGAACTATTCCCAGACTTTCTCACACTAGAAGATGAGAGAAAAACATATATCCTACTGGGAGAAGAGGAATCCACAGTGACAATCGCTGCACGCTATGTCACAGCATGCCACAGACTGAGAGGAGCATAACGGAACTGTAAACCTAAAAATGTCCACAGACTGCTTAGCCATTGTCCCCCTACCCCACCCCCTCCCATGTCCCCCTTTTTCCCCTTGCTTTGGCAATACCTGTATGAATCTTGGTCATGCCAATAAAGCTATCTTTGATTTGATTTGATTTGGTTAACATCGATTTTCTCAAAAATTACAAGGTCTTTTTTTGGGAAAAAAATTTCCCTCCTGTTCCCACTCTCCTCCTTAACATACCCTACAAATTTGGTGTTTCTAGCACCTATGGGTGGCCATTGACTGTAATTTTAAAAGTGGAATATCCGCATTACCAATTTGCAGTAATTTTAAGACATTTCACTATTAATGCAAAGCCTATGGGGGCTTTGGTTTTACCCGCTAAAGTCGGCGTGTATTGACTGTAATGTTAAATGCGGAAACTCCGCGTTATTGATATGTGGTAATTTAAAGCCAATCGGAAGACTCAGAAGTAATAAGCCAATCAGAGATTTTCTGACTAGCTTATTCATTTTGAGCCTTCTGATTGTTTTAACCACTTTACCCCCCGCGGTACGGATTTCTCCGTCCCTTTTTCCACCCTTATAAAACCAAGGGACGGAGAAATCCGTACCTCCCGTGCTACCGCCGCTGTCCGCGCTCCCGCCGCTCGTGCACGTCGACGCCCGCTCGCCCGGAGACCAATGAACGGGAAAATCCATTCCCGTTCGTTGATCTAAGCCCCCGCAATGATCTGATGCTTCTATGAGAAACAGCGCGATCATTGTGATCTTCCCAGCCCCATAGTGCTTCCTGTAAGCGTCCTTCCGGACGCTTACAGGTCGCATGAACACAAACTCACTGTGGCCATCTTGTGGCCAAATAGTAAAACTACACCCTAAAGAATTTTACATATACAAATACATTAGTTTTACACAATAAATTAACTCAATACCTCCCACACTCCCCAATTTTTATTTTTTTTTGTAATTAAAAAAAATAAAAAATTATTTATATATATATATATATATATATATATATATATATATATATATATATATATATATATATATATATATATATATATATATAAAATCAAACCATAAATAGTTACCTTAGGGGCTGAACTTTTTTAAATATTTATGTCAAGAGGGTATAACACTGTTACTTTATAAACTACGGGCTTGTAATTAGGGATGGACGCAAAACTAAAAAAAATGCACCTTTATTTCCAAATAAAATATTGGCGCCAAACATTGTGATAGGGACATAATTTAAACGGTTTTATAACCGGTACAAATGGGCAAATACATTTCATGGGTTTTAATTACAGTAGCATTCATTATTTAAAAACTATAATGGGCGAAAACTGAAAAATATTTTTTTCCCACATTTTTCCTATTTTCCCATTAAAACACATTTAGAATAAAATAATTCTTGGCATAATGTCCCACCTAAAGGAAGCCTAATTGGTGGCGAAAAAAACAAGATATAGTTCATTTCATTGCGATAAGTAATAATAAAGTTATAGACGAATGAATGGAAGGAGCGCTGAAAGGTGAAAATTGCTCTGGTGTTCAAGGGGTAAAACCCCTCAGTGGTGAAGTGGTTAAAATTATTGCTAATCGGTCATGTGGATTTTCCACATTTACAGTCAGTGGCTACCTACTTTAGAGGTTAATAGCAAAGCCCCCGTCTGTGCTTGAAACACCAAATTTGCATGTTATGTTAAGGAGGAGAATGGGAACAAGAGGAACTTTTTTTTTTTTTTTCAAAAACACCTTGTAGTTTTTGAGAAATTTTTTGTTAAAGTTAACATGGCTCTCTAGCAAGAAAAGAAGCCCAGTATAGACAGCACCACTCCGGAGATGATTATAAGGGTAAGTATCAAAATACAGCTTTATTAGAAAGCACTTAATGATCATTCATTAAATAAAAACAATTAAAAAGCAACCTATGAAACTCTCTGCCTACAATCAAATACATACACGATGCGGTGGTATATTTACATGCATAATATAGGTCATAAATCAAAATAACCATCCCACTGTAGGTTCAGAAGTGAGCCCTCAGGGGACTGAACCCGGGTTCAGTATGCATATAGCGTGACACCTCCAAAATGTTGTTGTGATGCAACTTGTACAATATTGTGCAAGAAATTTCAAAAAACAATTGCAAATATAAACTGAAAAAAAGCACAAACCTCTGCGAATAAGAACAAACAAAACCGTGCTGAAAAAATGCTGCCCATAGAAAAGTGCGTAAGAGTATACTTAGCCCAGGAAAAAGATGAGGCAGGCATCGGTAAAAGGCAGAGAGAGACAGAGGGTCCCCTCAAACGGACCCACTAGTTCCGCGGGCGTTACCCCGCTTTTCCAAGGAGAGAAGGGGACAACCGTTACAAAAGTTAACATGGCGGTAAGCAGATTTTCCATGGAAATGTTTGCATTTTCCACGAAAATCCACTTACCGCACTAGTATTCCCGCTTTCCGCACTCCAATGCGAAAATGCGATTTTCCATCGGAAATTGCATTTCAGCGGAATCCGAATGATCCATAAATGTGGATGTTAAAAATTATTTAGGCCTCTTGCGCTCTACATGCGATTAAAAAAACATGGCAGCATGCAGTACTTTTTTTTTTTTTTGTAACTGAATCAACTGAATCAAAAATTGTATCGTATAAAAAAAATCGTACTCACGTGTAGTGTGCAAAAGGCCTTACAGTGGTTTCTACTGTGTGCAGCTATTTTGCCATAGAGCAAGATAGGATATTCGGTTCAGTCTTTTCTCCAGAGTTTTTACCATGGTTACAGAGAATGCAATTACTGACAGGTGGAAATTCATAACTAGCTGCTTATTAAAATAGAAACAATATAACGAAGTACGTGGAATTACAAAAAGGGTTGATTAAGACGGATGCATGTTTATCACTATTTCAAAAGTGAATAAAAGGTTTTAAATTATTATTGTGCATTCCCCTATGGGTATATGATGCCTGCTACACAGATACTTACAAAACAATATTTAAAATTTTTTGTAAACTTGAAATATTAAATAGCCTTAGTATAATATTGTTTCCTCTCAAGACATGGAAGGAATTGCAGCAGGGTAGGTTTTGCTTAACCAGGTTATAGGAACCATAGCAGCCTGTAATAAAATTACGTAGTCATAGCAATCTTCCGATTGTGTCTCTGATTATGCAATTAAGTTTATATTTTTAAAACATTACCATTTGTCTCTGGATGTCTGTGAATGCAAAGATGTGAATGCATCTACACAGTCTCTGTGTCTGGCTACTCTATATAGTTGAGTCTCTGTTATCCAGAACTCAGCTAACCAGCAGTCTCAACTAACCAGCATAAACCAGCAATCGGCATACATTGCTAGAAGTACTTACGGTGGTGAAGGCCAACTTTGCAGTTTGTGCGTTTTACTGTACTTATAGACTGTTTTTCACAATTCCCCCAAGGTTAATATATTTTGAATTGCTGTATTTTAACATTTAAAACAGAGTTCATGGTATTTACATAAAGTTAGGTATAGTACTGTATTAGCTAGGCCTATTTTTACCATTCGTTTTCAAGCAACTAGGAAGCCACTTATCCAGCATCAGATAACCGAAACTCTTCTGTATATACAATAGCAGAGAATAGCCACAAGTTGCTGACAAATGTTTTTGCCAGGCTGTAGAACCAAAGGAACAATTTCTTCAGTCTGCATGCCAGCTACTTTTGTGTAATGATTTGGGCCTTATACTCTCTGGACCATGCTAAAGCTGCACACTGAATACTAACCTCAAGTCTATGCCTACACACCTGTTGTGTACACATAATAGGAGGGTTTGGTAAAATGGGTGCAAGGTTATGCCAATAGTAGAATCTGCTTTTTACTGATACTCTACTGTCCCTGACTGCCGATAGTAGAAAATTAGTTATTCTACTACCCTAACACTAGGAATCTTTACCTACATAAACCCGCATAACTCGACACCTAAATTGCCTCCCCATACACCCTCATCCACCTGGCACTTGGATATAATATATTCTGGCCCCAGAGGCTTCTTAACGATAACCCAGCGCCTAAATTACTCTATCCGCTGATAGTATAGGTGAACGCCAGTGCTCAAATTGCACACTAGGCGCTACCATAGCCACTGATTGCATAGAAGCCTATAGCAGTGCCCCAAAAAACAGGTAATACTTATGTCCACTTAAACTGCTTTGTACCTGTACACTCTGGAAACATTTCTGCTGGCATGCTAACATACGTGATCAGCATGTCAAAATGCCATCAACTGTTTTTTGTTTTTCATTTTTTAGCACACCTACTTGGTTAACATGAGTTCTGGTTCACCATGAGCTCGCTGGTTAGTCTACTTGGTTAATGTATTAATGTGAATGGGCTCTAATTCTGACACTGGCCGGGGACACGCAGGAGGCGACCGGAGCTATACCTGGATGTGTAACTATGATATGCTTTGATGCAAGAGTTTTTAATGTACGTGGATTTTAAAAGGGGCCATGGGCGCTTTATTAAACTGATTTACACTATGCAAAGTTGCTTTCCCTATACTTTTTAGAAGCTGTCTCATGGGACTTGATACGCTATATACCAAAGCAGTGATCTGGTGAGCGGGGTAAAACGGGGGGGAGTGTGTATTCCTCCTGTTCTATTGGTGTTAGCATTGATCACTTCAGCTACCTTTTTGAGCATAAGGGTGTTGTGATAAGGCGTTACTTGCTATGAGGGCTCCCCTCTCTGTCTCTGCTTATCTTTAAGGTCTGTGGAGGTTACAAGCGGACTCTGCTGGCGCTGCTATCTTGACTGGAACTGTTCTCACAGAGTTGTGATTGCCTAATCTGCCCTGATGGGATTCCCGAGACAGGCACAAACTGGGCAAGGCAATTTGGGTGTACAATGCACCGCCATAGGCGGTAATGTGAATTACGGCTATAGCGGCACTCAGACAGTCATTTGGGAGCCCAAATTATTATAAGAACAGCGTAATTACGTATTTCCCCCGAGTCCATGGCAGCCCAAAGGGGGAATAGTAATGAATGTCGCCAGGACTTCTGCAGGAGCCGGGTGAGCCATTTTTCGTCTTTGCGATGTTGACTTCCGCCTTACGGCTCTTTGCGGAGTATGCGTGTAAACACTTTTGCATGGCTGGGACTCGGGACTAAGTACTATAGCCAGTGATTTATTATTTCTGTTATTTTTGACTAAAATAGCATTTTTTACAATATTACTTTATATATATATTTTTTAGTCAGTGTTTGCTCATAGTAAAAGCTTTCCTCACTTTGATTCACAATCATACATTTATCACGTGGTGACATCTTTACTGTTGCTGCAAGATGTGTGATAGAAATCAAGTAGAAATTACACCTTGGGATATATTCACTAAACTACTTTAAGCAGAATATCATGCATTCAATTTAGAGCTTAATGTATTGTATTCAATGTATTGCATTACGCTCTACTTATCACATGGTAAGACTTTAGGCGCGTTATTCTACTTACTACAGTTTAGTGAATATACCCCCTGTTCTCCCAGAGTGCACTGGGAGGAGAAGGCTGCATAACTAAATTGCCTAGGCAAAACAGCAATATGTATTGATACAGTAAGTGTTTCTGATGCTGAGACCATGATAATTAACGTAAAACAGGGTTTGCTGAATAATGTACTACATTCTATTATATGTCGTTACGGTGCCTCTTTAAAGAGGAACTCCAGCCTAAACAAAAATACTGTCATTAAGTTACATTAGTTATGTTAATTAAAATAGATAGGTAATATAATCTCTTATCCACCCTGTTTTAAAAGAACAGGCAAATGTTTGATTTCATGATGGCTGCCATCTTTTTGGTTGAAAGGAGATGACAGGGAGCATGAGACACAGTTCCAACTGTCCTGTGTCCTGAGCACCTCTCCCAGTTGCTAGGCAACGTGAATAACAACATAAGAAATCCCATCATGCTCTGCGCAGCATCAGGGAAAAAAAGCCCTGGAGCTTAGATAAAAATGCAGCTAAAAATGATGCTTTGGTAAAACAAAGTTGTGATGCTGTGAAACTGTTAAAGAAACACCAAGCCATTTCAGTTCTGCTGAGCAGATTTTTAGTCCGGAGGTTCACTTTAATGTCATAGTTATCACTTTAGGTGTTGCTTTAGGGTGTTAGAGCATGGAAAATAACAAAAAAATTACAGGTCGGTTGATGGATAATTATTCCTAAATGTAATAATAATCAGATTGTAAGAAAAAAGGATATATATACTAGTGACAGCAGCAACAAAAAACAAATTGTCTCTAAAAAATAAAAATACAAAATCTGACTCCAGTATCTTTCAGCAGGCTGTTTCACCCCTCCGTCTTTAAGAGAAATCTACATCTGTCCGCATCTAGTCATACTTCATTTAGTGTTTGCTTTACGTGATTTATTTGTTATTGTTGTTCCCTAATGGAATTTTCCAGCTTTATTAATGACAATGTATTCTTACACGTCTGTGCGATTTTTCACCTCTCCTCAAAGAAAGACTACTTTTTGTACTATTTGTTTCCCTGTTGTAGAGAGCGGATGCTTGTATATTGTGATGGATTACTGTGAAGGAGGGGATCTTTATCAGCGAATCAATGCACAGAAAGGAGTTTTGTTTTCAGAAGATCAGGTACAAAATAATAATTTGATAATATACTTATATTTTAACTTCATTATCATTTTAAAAGAACCTTTCCCTTTATTCTGTCTGTCACTAATCTTTCTTTCTGTGTTTTGACCAGAGTAGTCTGACCAAGTAATTAATCTCTTCTCCTTAAAGGGGCACTAGGGAGAAAATGATGCTGTTCAAATACCTCTATTATCAATTGTGTAATGGGGACAGCATACATTTCTCTATAGAGCTTGTGTGAAATAAAAATTGAGCAGGGCCACATAGAGGGTCGTACTTAATACCAGAAGGAGCTATATTGCAGGGGTGCCTGTCCTATAAAGGACGCTCTTCTCCTGTTAAGCTAGTTGTCTTTAGATTTTTGGGGTCGCCACAGGGCAGAAAGCGGCACAGAGAGGACAGTGGAATACTTTCCTGAAAGTTCCCCCAAGCGGAAACACGAGATTTACAAGTGCACCTAGTAAGCGGTCATCCATGAGCGTGTTCTTTCAATGTGAATATGTAGCTTGCATTTCACAAAGTTTAGACTGCTCTGCGCCACTCGGAGAAATGTCTTGTAGGCTCTGGAGGTAAGTGGACTAAGTATGTCAACAGTGTTACTTTAATAGTGTAGCGTCAGGGACATCACCACTATCCTTTCATTGTGCTACACTGTACTCGCTGCTTCACAATCCCCCCCCCCCCCCCCCCCCCCAATTAATACTCAAAAGAGCCTTGTTGGTTAGAACAACTACTGCTGCTGAGGTAGAAAGTCCATAAATAATACTACCTTACTTCCATATAGGAAGATGGTGACCCACTACTACAGAGTCTTTTTAAGGTTAGAAATTAGTTAAACTAACCTTCAGATGATTTAAAAAAAACTAAATGGAGAATTGAGCAGTCACGCTTGTGGTGGTAGCTGATGTCTGTACACCAAGGAACTCTGTGTATACTGCACAGAAGAAGGCTTGGCGCTATTACTTTCGTAATCAAGCCCCAGACATTCATCAGCCAGTACCGGTTCTAGTATTGGACGATTAAATGAGTGACAGTCTGGCTTAGTTATTGATAAGGCGGGGTTCTGATTTGAGCTGGTTAGGCCAAGGTTTTGTCTAGGTTCCCCCTTATAAGGCACCTGAAAATCCGCTTTCAAGATGGTCACAGAATCTGGAAGACCCCTATAATGTTTTAAAATATTAATTTCTCTGGTTATGTCATGTTAGCTTTGCGTTAACACAACATTCTCGAAAAGCCCCCACTTTTTGGAGAAATACAGAGTTGAATTTTATGCAAGCTGGCACCAAAAGGTGTTATTGTCATTAAATATGATTAGTACCAGGTAATGGGCCTCATACACTAAAGGCTGGTCATTTTTTTTTTTTACAGGTCCTAAAGCTAGGGCAGCACCGCCTCCATTACTCTATTTACCCGATTTTCTGAGCGTTACCTCCGCCGGGCTGCAGCTCTCTTAAGCTGCTCCAGACATATGTGGCGCTGATGGTGTAACAGGCAGAGTCCCCCTGGCGTTAGGACCGGTAAAATTACCAGCCTTTCATGTATTAGACACAATTGGCTTGATTCATTAAAGGTCGTTATGTCTATTGCGCACACACAGCTCGAATTAATATTAGTGTACACACGCTACGCAAGGTCATTGCAGTGCATTTTGTGCACTCTTAAAGAGGAACTCCAGTGAAAATAATGTAATAAAAAAAGTGCTTCATTTTTACAATAATTATGTATAAATGATTTAGTCAGTGTTTGCTCATTGTAAAATCTTTCCTCTCCCCGATTTTACATTCTGACATTTATTACATGGTGACATTTTTACTGTGGGCAGGTTATGTAGCTGCTGCTAGCTGTTTCGGCTGTTAGAGACAGCTGTAAACAGCTAATTCCTGTCTGTGAACCTTGTTACATTGTAACAAACTGCCAAAAGTACCGCGGTCCTAGAGCTTCTTGTGGGAGGGGTTTCAGCACAAAATCAGTCATACAGCGCCCCCTGATGGTCTATTTGTGAAAAGCAATATATTTCTCATGTAAAAGGGGGTATCGGCTACTGATTGGGATAAAGTTAAATTCTTGGTTGGAGTTTCTCTTTAACTGCTGCACAGTGTACTTGTAGCGTTACCGCTGTAGTCCACTAGTGCGGCTGCTACAGGCCGCACTAGTGGACTACAGCAGTCGGGCTACAAGCACATGGCGTAGCAGTTAGGAGCATCGTCCTTAAGTTAAGAGCGCACACTACGCTCACAGGACCTTGTGTGAATGAATCAAGCCCATTTATCATACAGTCTCTCAGGCGATATGCTATTGATTTTCTATTCTGTTCTTTAACCTAGATCTTGGACTGGTTCGTTCAACTCTGCTTGGCTCTGAAGCATGTTCATGACAGGAAGATTCTCCACAGAGACATTAAATCCCAGGTAACACAGGGGACATGGAAACAGGATTCATTGCATTCATCATAAGTGCAGCATTAATGTTTCTAACATTTCCTTTACCTTTATTATAGAATATATTTTTGACAAAAAGTGGAACCATACAGCTAGGTGATTTTGGAATAGCCCGAGTATTAAACAGGTACCGTATGTGTTTATAACTGCTTAATACACCTGTAAGAATTGTTTGCAGTTCTGAACTTTATACATTGTTATATTTTCTAATACAGCACTGTAGAACTGGCTCGAACATGTATAGGAACTCCTTATTACCTGTCTCCGGAGATATGTGAAAACCGGCCCTATAACAACAAGAGGTGTGTATGACATAGCACTCTGTTAGTGCAAGTACTTGTTAGAGATAGTACTGTTGTCTGTGGTGCGTATACGCTACTGTTAGAGGTACAGAAAGTGCAGTGTTAAAGTTGTTGGTTGGATAGACCCTGGTTCGGCTTTTCTCTTGAGTTTTCTCATAGGCGAAGCTTTCACAGAATCACTTTATAATATCTTTTCTTTTTCCCCGATAAGCAAGCAAGTTCCTTCCCTTGGCTACTTTTTGACATTTTTTCACTTGCTAGGTGTTGAAAAAGTGTTTTGTTTTTGTTTTTTTAGATAATATCAAAAAACTTCTGTTTTTAAAACTCAGGTCATAAGTTGAAGCACACCTGAACTGTGCTTAACCACTTCGCATCCAGACCTTTTTTTTCCCACTTATGGACCAGAGCAGTTTTGACAGTTTACCTATGTCCTTATTTAATCAGAAATAACTTTATCCCTACTTATAACACAGAAATGAAATATATATTGTTTTTTTCAAGACAAACTAGGCTTTCATTCAATGCCATTTTTTCCCTTGAACAATTTTGCTTTCTATGAATTTTAATGGGAAAACAAGGAAAAAGATAGAAAAAACATTATTTCTCAGTTTTACCAATTCCAGTTTAAAAATAAAAAGTTCTTCTGTAGATAGAAAACACAAATTTTGTTTGGCTATTCTTACTGCTTATGACAAAACTTAGATTATGTTCCTGTCACAATTTATGGTGAAGATATTTGATTCTGAAATAATGCTACAGTGTGTATTTTTCACTATGAACTGAGAACATACAAGTATTTTTAATGGTAAAAAGCAATCCCATTAGCTTAGAAAACATATATTCCCATTCACCAATTAGTGCTGCATCAGATAGTGCCAGGAATGTGCACAGGAGCAAGCCCAATCCTGCACAGCACTGCTTCTGCTACAAGACGTATATCTACTGACTTGTGGCTTAGATGAAGTCACACAGGACATAGATATACTGCAGTGGTGGATAAAGTGGTTAAAACTGTAGACATTTTTACTTACCAGGGGTTTCTTCCAGCCCCCTGTAGTCTGTGAGGTCCCGCAGCGTCCTCTGGGTCCACTTCGTTCTCAGGCTGCTGGATCTGTAAGATTTGCGACTGGAATGCCAATCGTGCTGATTGCGCATACACACTCATGCATGTACCCTTCTTTGTTGCACTCTTGTCGTCGGGAGCACTTTGCACATGTGCTGTTCATTCTTTAGAAGATCACACATGTGCAGAACCCTCCCAGGGACATGAGCTCAATCAGAAGTGTACATGGGCGGGACCGCGCATGTGCGGTTGGCACGACTGGGGTTCCAGTCGCACCTCTTGATGTAAATTGACCACTCCCCACAGCACCTGCTTTCACATTTAAATCCTGGGCCCTTCAAAAGGATGAGCTTAGCTTCCCTTCCTTACATCTTACGGAGTCAGTGGGAGAACGGAGGGGACCCAGAGGATGCAGAGGGACCTTGTGGACTACGGGGGGCTTAAAGAAGCCCCATGTAAGTAAAAGTCTACAGTTTTAAGCACAGTTCAGGTGTGCTTTGATTCATTTGGACATCCCCTTTGCTAAATTATAACCAAGTGCCCAGTTTCATCGCCACCAGTGATCCCCCGCAGCTAGAGCCAACTGGTGCCTGACTATGCTATAGCGGCTATTACTGATCACCTGAGCCGAGTCCCAGTGCCACAATGCCACTGAATGGTGCTTGGCTGTACTATGGCGGCTATTACTGATCCCCTGAGCCGAGTCCCAGTGCCACAATGCCACTGAATGGTGCTTGGCTGTACTATGGCGGCTATTACTGATCCCCTGAGTAGGGCTGCACGATTTTAGGTAAAAATTGAAATTGCGATTTTTCTCTAAAAAATTGTGATTTCGATTTTTCCACGATTTTTTTTTCAAAGAGGATGTTACCCACATGGAGTACTTAGAATGTACCCTTTTACAATAAAGGCGTAGATGCTGAAAGAATGTTGGATAGCAGTTCTCTAAACTACACATCTATGCAGCAAAGCACACTGTCCTTATCAGGATATATGTTACCTCGCAGACAGGGCGCAATCTCTTTTCAAGCTGGATTTTCATGTCCTTCTGACATGTGACACGGAGGCCGGTCATTGGGATGGATCAGTGCAGAGGGGCTCTTGCTGGAGCTGTTGATGGATTCCCAGCATCCGCCTTCCGTTGCGCCGAGGAGATCCAGTGATTGGGCAGAAGCAGTGCATATTTATGATCGTTAATGAGCCGGGCAGCGAGGGGGGCGGATCCACTCGAGTGAGCGTCACATCGCTTCACCAATTGCTGGATAGCGATGGAATGACTGCAGCGGTAGGCGGAGCTATACAAAGCGTACAGCTCTGGCTACCGCTGCAGTCATTCCATTGCTATCCAGCAATTGGAGAAGCGCTGTGCCGCTCACTCGAGTGGGTCCGCCCCCCGCTGCCCGGCTTATTAACCATAATAAATATTCACTGCTTCTGCCCAATCGGCGCAGTGGTAGGCGGGCCAAGCGTACAGAAAGCAGGCAGCTGTCTGAAAACTGAGGAGAGTGACGATCACCAGATCGTCTCCACACAAACCGCGGTTTCGGTTTAAAACCGAAAAACCATGCAGCCCTACCCCTGAGCCGAGTCCCAGTGCCACACTGCCACTGAATGGTGCTTGGCTGTGCTATAGCCGCTATTAGTGGTCCCCTGAGCCGAGTCCCAGTGCCGCACTGCCACTGAATGGTGCTTGGCTGTGCTATAGCCGCTATTAGTGGTCCCCTGAGCCGAGTCCCAGTGCCACACTGCCACTGAATGGTGCTTGGCTGTGCTATAGCCGCTATTAGTGGTCCCCTGAGCCGAGTCCCAGTGCCACACTGCCACTGAATGGTGCTTGGCTGTGCTATAGCCGCTATTAGTGGTCCCCTGAGCCAATTCCCAGTGCCGCTCTGCCACTGAATGCTGCTTGGCTGTGCTATAGCCGCTATTAGTGGTCCCCTGAGCCGAGTCCCAGTGCCGCTCTGCCACTGAATGCTGCTTGGCTGTACTATAGCGGCTATTACTGATCCCCTGAGCCGAGTCCCAGTGCCGCACTGCCACTGAATGGTGCTTGGCTGTGCTATAGCCGCTATTAGTGGTCCCCTGAGCCGAGTCCCAGTGCCGCACTGCCACTGAATGGTGCTTGGCTGTACTATAGCGGCTATTACTGATCCCCTGAGCCGAGTCCCAGTGCCACACTGCTACTGAATGGTGCTTGGCTGTGCTATAGCCGCTATTAGTGGTCCCCTGAGCCGAGTCCCAGTGCCGCTCTGCCACTGAATGCTGCTTGGCTGTACTATAGCGGCTATTACTGATCCCCTGAGCCGAGTCCCAGTGCCACACTGCTACTGAATGGTGCTTGGCTGTGCTATAGCCGCTATTAGTGGTCCCCTGAGCCGAGTCCCAGTGCCGCTCTGCCACTTGGCTGTACTATAGCGGCTATTACTGATCCCCCTGAGCCGAGTCCCAGTGCCGCACTGCCACTGAATGCTGCTTGGCTGTACTATAGCGGCTATTACTGATCCCCTGAGCCGAGTCCCAGTGCCACACTGCCACTGAATGCTGCTTGGCTGTGCTATAGTGGCTATTACTGATCCCCTGAGCCAAGTCCCAGTGCCGCACTGCTACTGAATGCTGCTTGGCTGTACTATAGCGGCTATTACTGATCCCCTGAGCCAAGTCCCAGTGCCGCACTGCTACTGAATGCTGCTTGGTTGTGCTATAGCGGCTATTACTGATCCCCCTGAGCCGAGTCCCAGTGCCACAATGCCACTGAATGCTGCTTGGCTGTGCTATAGCGGCTATTACTGATCCCCCTGAGCCGAGTCCCAGTGCCACACTGCCACTGAATGGTGCTTGGCTGTACCATAGCGGCTATTACTGATCCCCTGAGCCGAGTCCCAGTGCCGCACTGCCACTGAATGGTGCTTGGCTGTACCATAGCGGCTATTACTGATCCCCTGAGCCGAGTCCCAGTGCTGCACTGCCACTGAATGGTGCTTGGCTGTACCATAGCGGCTATTACTGATCCCCCTGAGCCGAGTCCCAGTGCCACACTGCCACTGAATGCTGCTTGGCTGTGCTATAGCGGCTATTACTGATCCCCTGAGCCGAGTCCCAGTGCCACACTGCCACTGAATGCTGCTTGGCTGTACTATAGCGGCTATTACTGATCCCCTGAGCCGAGTCCCAGTGCCACACTGCCACTGAATGGTGCTTGGCTGTACCATAGCGGCTATTACTGATCCCCCTGAGCCGAGTCCCAGTGCCACACTGCCACTGAATGGTGCTTGGCTGTGCTATAGCCAAGCGCCTATTACCGATCCCTCACAGCCTGCCGGAGTTTGGCTATGCTGTAAGCAAAATCAGACTCTAGTACCCAAATTATTCACTGGGCACCATCATAGTCACAAATTGCATTGCAGCCAACGGTGGCACCCAAATGATCAGGCACCCTCGCGCTTATTTTACCTGTTCAGGTTTAAAGCGTCATATCTACTTGATCTGCTTCTTTGATGGGGATCATGCTGGCCTGAAAATCCGCTTTAACCAAAGCAGTTTTAGGCCTGGAGCACACTGGCAGTGCTTTTCTAAGCGCTTGTGATTTGTGAAGCTCTTGCTAGTGTGAAGCTATGGGGGATTTTTAAAAAATCACATCCGTCAAGTGGGATCACACACACAGCATTACATTAGCAAGAGTTTTTCAAATCACAGGGTTCCATTCCTTACACACAGTCTAGTGTGGAGGGAGAGGAAGCTGCAAACAGATCTAGCAAGCAGCTGAACAACAACGAACCACCCCCACCCCCACCCCATCTCTGCTGAGGGCTGTGATTTAGTGCACTGGGACTTGTCATAGTGCACCTCACTATGTCATGGCTAATTGATTTAGTCTTACTAGCAAATGGAAGAAACTGCAACCAAATTCACCTCCCCACTCCTCACTGCTACAAAATGCACCACAAATTATCAACCCACAATGCTAGGTAACCATACCAACTATTTTAGGACACATATGTCTATATGTTCCATATAAAGCTATAAAAGGAAACCTGCTGCCATACCTTTAAAAAAAAAAAAAAACAAGGGAAACTTAAGTTTTATTTACCATAAACTCTGAATTGAGTGTTGTACATTTACTATATTAATAGCATTATATTTATCAGAGCTGAAAAAAAAATTAAGATAAAACTCCCAAACTATTAGTAAAGGTAAACAGCCTTGATAGTTTAAATATGAGTCACAAGGGAGATTGGCTGAGTTTTTCTTACTAGTTTTCTGAATGGCCGATGAAAAAGCAGATGATCTGGATGCAGCGGCTAGTTAGCTAGTTCTTGTATCAGAGTTCACCTCTGAGTACCTTTACAATTCTGCTTTGTGCAAGACAGAATGTAAGTGGCTGATAAACTGGAGAGAAGCCACCTATAGCTACTGAAAATGCAATCAACAGAACGTTCGTAGTTGACAACAATATATCATCATATACACTGCTGATATTTTATGTCAATGTATGAAATCCTGGGAGTTGGAGTGGCCTGACAAAGCTATCCTTGCTAGGCAGTTCTTTCTGCCTGTTGGAGTTGTCACCTCTCTGTGTCTTTTAGTTGGTCTTAAAGGACAACTGTAACTGTGTATGGATATAGAGGCTGCCATATTTTTTTCCTTTAAAACAATACCAGTTGCCTGTCATCCCTGCTGATCTATTTGGGTGCAGTGGTTGTGTGAATGGCGCAAGAAATAAGCATGCAGCTAATCTTGTCAGATCTGACAATAATGTTAGAAGCATCTGATCTGCTGCATGCTTGTTCAGGGTCTATGGCTAAATTTATTACAGGCAAAGGATCAACAGGATAGCTAGGCAACTAGTTATTACTTAAAAGGAAGTAAATATGGCAGCCTCCATATCCCTCTCGCTTCAGTTGTCCTTTAAGTGGATACAAAATGCTGGCAGAACGGAATGAGGACTTGGTGAATAGCAAATCGCCACTCTAAATCTCAGTAAAACAGCAATGTTAGTGTGCAGATTTTACTATAAACATGGCAGTTGTATTTACTGTAGTTCTAGTGACAGACTGCAGGATATAATTTGCTCCAAAGGTGAAGTTATCTTTAAAGTCAGTTTATACAGTGGTTTGCTCTCTCAAATCAATCCTTGTCCCTCCTCCTGCTTTGTCTTGTTTCTGCAATGGGTCCAAGCTTATATCATTACATGGTTGATAAATGTTTTGGGCTGATGAAGGGTCTTTAATTACACCTTCACTTGGCCAACTCAACCAAAGAAGATTATGGATTACAGCCAGGGGAGCTTTACTTTCGTTGCAGAAAACAGCAGACCAGGATCCTGTGGGCAATTCTCAAATACATTTTACTACAACTAATCATAAATTGTAATTCTTAAATCAGGATACTTGGCTAACTATATATATTTGGATTGCAGTACCTGTAAAAGTATTAGCTGTAATTGTTTTAATAATCTGCATTTGATAGTATTTACCTCTTCAGCCTGTATTTGTGATTTCTCACGCAGTGACATTTGGGCCTTGGGATGTGTTCTGTATGAAATGTGCACGCTGAAACATGCTGTAAGTAGATATTATGATTCAATGCTATAGAATTAATATTGAATTTTTCAGATTATAACTTCACAAGTCTGTGTTGTTTTGAGTTCACAAAATGGTACTTAGCGTAAACCTGAAGTCTTGCACAGGACAGAAGGCAAACCGAGAAATGCCCCCTGTATGTATTTAGAGAATTTAGCCTGCCTAATTCCCTCTAATCTGTGACAAAGCACAAGTTGTGATTTGAGCCCTCAGCTGTGTTAGCTGACTGCCACAGCAGAGAGGTACACCGGATGTTAACAATATGTTTGCTTCCATGAAAGCAGGAAGTAGAAACACTGCAGATTTATTGCAGGATTTGTATCAGCTGTAACAAAGATTTTTTTTTAATGGTTATTATGTTGTTGCATATCGTATAGAGCAGAGAGGAAGTTCTAAGTTCAGGTCCACTTCAAAGTGAACCACAAGAAGCACCCTCATGTATTTTACCATATCTATCAGAGGGAACATTAGAGAAAACACCTACCCTGCTCTCTGTTTCATTCTTAACTGCTCAGTCTGCTTGTTAGCAGCCCTGATAAAATCCCCAACTGAGCATTCAGTCTGGCTTTGCTCAGGAATCATTATAGCTGAGTCTGTCTTCTCTGATGTATTTTCAAGCCCAAGCCTGGCCCCTTCTGGCTCTGCTATAATGACTAATAAGCAGGCTGAGCAGTGAAGAATGAAACAGAGAGCAGGGTAGGTGTTTTCTCTAATGTTCCCTCTGATAGAAATGGTTAAATACATGATGGTGCTCCGTCTCTGGTTCACTTTAAGAGGGTCTTATGGCATAACATTGTAAAATGTAAAATTCATATTTTTCACTGTAATTTTTTTTTTTTTTTTTACTTCATGTGTAGCGTTCAGTTACAAATGTATATTATAATCTGATATCTCTGAACCATGATAAGTCCACGATTGATTTAAAAGTATTCCCTTGAAAGGATCTTTACAAAGATGCCAGTCAGGGTGCCTATTCCTGTGCAAATTATTCTGGCACGTGGACTGTGCCGCTGCCATAAATGGAGTGCTTTTAAAAGTAAAAGAAATCCTCATGAGGAGATGGACTTGTCCAAAACCTGTCGGTAACAGATTCAAAACTGATTGATAATAATGCCTACTGTAAGTAACAGTTACATAGAAAGTAAAATAAAGTTACAGTGCATATACTATGGAACTAATACACATCTTATATGGAGGTGTAAATATGAATATATAGGATTTAATGCTGAGCATACACGGAGTTTCTCTACCTTATCAATCGAGCCGCTGATGGCTCGATTGATAATATCCGACAGGTCCGATGACCTGCCGGATAGATTCCCCACTCGATCCTGAGCGGGAATTGATCCACGCGGACAAGCGGGGATGCGCTGGCATAGAGCCAGCGGCTCGATCCGGCGCATAATTGTATCAGTGTATGCCTAGCATTACATTTTACAGTTTTTCACCCTAGAGGATTTGTCCTCATGTCCTTTCCATACAAGAAGTTTAATGTAATGTCAACAAGGACACAGATGGTGATTGAGATTTTCCTAGAGTGGTGGGAAGGTGGAACCTCTGTCAGGTTCTTATTGCTGTCAACCTCTCCTTTACAAGACACCTTGGCCCATATGCAATTAACTTTTTCTCCTTAGTTTTCTCCTAGGTGATAATTTCAAAATTATCTATAAAATGCCCTTTAAACCACCATCAAGCAAGAAAATACTCAAATATTTTTTATAGCTCATTCTCACCTACTTTGTGGTGCTTTTTCAGTTGCAAAGTGTTGAAAATGTATTTTAAATAGGAAATGAAAAATTATCTCCTAGGAGAAAACTTGGGAGAAAACGTGAATTGCATATGGGCCATAGACACAATGACATGACCTGACCTACAGTTGTCTCCCATGGGATGCATGCCACAGGAACCTTCTGGAGAAGTCCTAACCTCTTCTGTCTCTACAGTACTGAAATAAAAGTTTTGGCTGGAGTTGGAGTATTTAGCCAACTTCGGACACAGTCAATATTTATTTTTACGTGTTTTTTTCATTCTGCATCCTATGCTGCTTTCTTAAGTGTTTGAAGAGTGTGAGCCTGAATAGGAAAAGGATATTTTTGTATAATGTGTTATTAGAAAAGGGGGAATTGTTTGCCAACTTAAATGCTTCCATTTACCGCATAATTGTCCTGTATTGCAGCCCATGTATTTTCCATTAAGTGTTTCAAGTATTGCATTATTTAAGAGCTCCTGTCAGCTGGTCATTTGTGGCTTTTTCACATAAATATATTTGATTTCAGTTTGAAGCTGGGAATATGAAGAATCTGGTGCTGAAGATTATTCGGGGATCGTATCCTCCAGTGTCCATGCATTATTCTTATGACCTCCGCAATCTACTTTCTTTGCTTTTTAAAAGGAATCCCAGGGATCGTCCATCTGTCAGCTCCATATTGGAGAAGTCTTTTATATTAAAACGCATCGAAAAGTTTCTACCACCACAGGTACGGCTTAAAGGGACTCCGAGCACCTATCATGGGTATTCCTAGAGACTCCGACCAGTAATGCAAAGTACTTAAAGACGCATACCATTCTGTGGCTTGTGCTCTCCTCTTTCATTTGATGCCTTAATTCCGTTCTACACCAAAATCGTTTTCATTCGATTTCAATTTAAAAATCACGGCTGTCATCTTGGCTATGTTATAACTTCCAGGTTACCCCTGTCTTCTCTGTTAGAGAAGTGCAACACTGAATGATGCAGGAAGAGGAAGTGACACGCATGGCCATTGCAAGAGGCCCCTCCAGAGGGGTCATAGCACGACTTTGTTGGAATTCATCTGGCTTAAAGGCATACCCATGAGAGGTGCTCAGAGTCCCTTTAATTTTTTATTTTTGTTGGAAAATATTTTTATTCTACATCGGGAAATCTTTTAACCATCCCAAAGGCATCAGCTAAAACACATTGACATTTCAAAGTTGCATAAGCCTTTCATAACTACAAGGAAAGGATAACAAATGTTATCTTTAAATGTTTGGAATATGGATGAGAACATCAGAAAATGTATAAACTCTGAAATTAATCTACCTTTGCAGTTGGCAATTTTCTCCCAGAAAATGAATCGAGGCCTTTAAGGTGGCCACACACTACACAATAAAAGGATCTGATTTTATGGCAATTCGATAAATATGATTGTATCTCTTGAAAAAAAAATGAAAGCTTTTTTTCATTTGACTATCCTAGAGAATGGATCCAGGCCTTTATGTAGAATGAAAGCTGGCTTCTATAGATAATGGATCCAGGCCTGTATGTAGATAGAAAGCAGGCTTCTTCTAGATAGTGGATCCAAGCCTGTATGTAGATAGACGGCTTCTCCTAAAGAATGAATCCAGGCCTGTATGTAGATAGAAAGCAGGCTTCTCCTAGATAATGGATTCAGGCCTGTATGTAGCTATAGCTATCAGCATTTCCCTCCTTTAAAACACATTAGACAGCATATAAACCTATAGATCATTTTAGGCCGTGTTCCTCTTTAAATGTGTTATTTTGCTTTCCCCCTAGTGCCCCTAATCCCTGGTGTCAGTGGTGGCACCTGAAAATAAAAAAATAAATAAAAAATAAAGTACTCACCTTGCAGGTGACTCCTCTTCTGTCCTCCAACGCTGCTCCCCAATCCTCATTGCAGCAACTCCAGCTGCAAATCTCCCACACTGATGGGCAGGGCTACAGGGAAATGGTGGGCAGAGCCCAGCACGGGAGGACCTGCGGGCTGTAATTTGCCCACCCCTGAGCTAGGTATTTGAGTACCAGGAAAAGTGACACAGGGGTTGCAATGATAGATGAAGTTGGTTGGATAGCTGGGGTCTAGGAGATGCGATTAGGAATATGGAAACTTGGCATTCAAAATTCCTTGTTTGCATATACCTCTGATGGGCATTGACCATGCAGAAAATAAGCCAATTTCCAAACCGCTTGGGCCCTGTCTGAGGAGTGTTGAATATGTAGTCCCATGAAGATCATAGGGCTCTCTTAGGTTAGAAACTGGAGAGCTGCCAGTCTAACTACTGTGATATTTTATCCTTGTCTGGATGTATAGTTAATTCATGGATGGGGTGACCACACAAAGGATTTTTGTTTTGCACAGGGGATCACCATCGTGCTCTCTAGTATTACCATGTCTGTGGCCAAAGTGACGTGTAATGGGCGTGGTGGTTGATGCCAGTCTCATATGAGGCTGTCAGCCTCATAACAGATATAATTACTATTAAAGAGCAGTAGTCGGTATAGTTAGGAGCATACATATGAAATCACCGCCAGACATAGGGCCGCCGGCCTGTATGCAGAACCCGGCGAGGTGGACGGAAACCGCGTGGAGGCTGACACCGGACAGGTAATGTATAAATGCACTACCCTACATACATTCATATATTGCGGCAGCAGCAGCGGCGGTTTCGTACCGCCGCGCACCCGACCAACCGACTTCGGCCCGCCATTTTCCAACATGCACGATCGATCATGCGGCCAATTTCTGTCCCGAAATTGCTCGCTTTGTCGGTCGGGCATGCACTTGGCAGCACCAATTTTCATCCAGTTCGATAATAATCGAATTGGATGGTCGATTGGTTGGTTGGTCGGCTAATGTATGGCCGCCTTTAATCGCCTCACGTGCATTTACAGTGGTTACCTAATCGGTGACCCTGGTTTGTGAGTATTATTGTTTACTTACTTGACATTACCCTTCATTATACATACTACACTATATTGGGCTCTCGGTGTCCCTTTTCTCAATGTAATAATATTGTTCTTTTTGATTTCATTAGCTTATTGCCGAAGAATTTGGCATGGGAGGATTTCTGAATCAGCCTAAGCCTGCAGGCCATATCGCAGCTGGTAAGTAACTGTTAAATGCTTTCTAGTATTATTATTATTGTTATTATTATTATTATTAATATTATTATTAATAAATTAAAGGAAATCAGTTGTGGAAAAAAAACAATAATAAAAGTTAATCCTGTAAAGTGTGTAGAAAAATTTAAGAAATAGTGCCATATAAAATACTTAACAAAAGCTCCCAGGTTTTCTTTTGAATTCAAATTTCTTGTGGTTTTAAATAGCTGAAAGAGCTGCCATGTTCAATAAGTGAACACCCCTCCCCCTGCACTTCTCACTGCCCTTTGCTAGTATCAGGGTGTGACGTTCAGCATGGGTGACTTCTCTGAACTGTTTGAAGCTCAGTGTCTTGTCCTTACCCTCTCCTCCACCCTCCCTGCTGCTGAATGCTTTTGTTTGATCTCAGCTACACTGCCTGGAATTTCTACGGCACTTTTTTCAATAATGAGCCACATTGTTGGCATGCATTTTAATGTGCTACTGAGCTGCCCTGGGAGTTAAAATTTCTGCTTGGTTCATTTAATGCCTGACATATCTGCATTTGTGTCACCTGAATCTAGCCAAGAGACCAGCTCCAGCACAAGCCATACCCTCTGCCTCCCCTCCTGCTCAGAAGATCACTAAACCTGCTGCTAAGTACGGAGTGCCTTTAACCAACAAGAGGTCTGCAGATTCTGCAAGGAAGTGCTATGACAGGAAGCCTCAGGTCAGAAATAGACAGGTAAGAATATCGCAGCCTCAGGACTCGGATATACCTCTCAAGCACTTGTGTTAGAATGACACTTGGACAGTAGATAAAGGAAAAGAAATGACAATATATAATGAAAAGTATAAATAACATAAGCATGTTCAGTAAGATGTAGGATTTTCTTAACAATAATAAAAATAACAGTTAACCTCCCTAGCGGTATGGACAGAAATGTCCGTTCAAAAAAACATGCTGTGAACAGTATAATTTCAAACAAGAGGTCAGCGCTCACAGTTTAACCCCCAACCCTCTATCACCTGTTCGCCTCCTCTTAAGAGTAAAAAATGTGTGTCACAAGAGGTAGCGCTCACGGTATGCGATCAACCCACCCTGATAAATTAGGGACTCAACAGAATACCCTTACATGCAAACCAGAATTAAGAACATTACAACCATAAAAATTACAATCCTCTCAAATGCAAAAAGACCAATTAAGTCCTCTTAGGTCTCAGTAGATATCATTAATGTCCAATATATTCCTTGATATGCTAAAAAACTGGACCATATGAATATGATCCTATGCAGTTGAAAGTCCAAGTTTTCAGGACCTAAAATCTACTAAGCTTATATTAGACATTAAACCAGGCTAGAATCAACATATAGGTCTAGTGAACGACAGTCTTCACATATAAATCCCTCAGGACCATATGGGTGTGCTCCTATGCGATTGAAAGTCCAAGTTTCCAGGACCTAAAATCTACTCAGCTTAAATTAAACATTAAAACAGGCTAGAATCAACATATGAATCGAGTGAAAAACAGTCTTCGCATAAATTCCCTCAGGAGCAGCAGTCATTGGCTTCCAGCAGTATCAAAACAGGTCACCTCCACCAGCACCCTTTGTGTGCCACTCACCCCTGTCCTAGACCAACCAATGGTCTATATGAGCCTTGGGACCGTTCCCGGGTCGTCCCCCACCACTCCAGCAACACAGTGTCCACCAATAGATGATAGATGATAATCTTCATATGATGAGTACCTCAGTAAGAAAAAGCTCCCATAGCATAATACTGTTAAAAACTATTTATTTATAAAAAGCAATTGCACTCACATGGTCTTCAGTTAAAATCAGCGTTTGAGTAATTTATAACACGGGCTCTCCCCCGTATGGTGGCCAGGCTGGCAGGCTTCTATCAGTGTTCCCCCTCCGTTTCCGCCGCGCGCACGGAAAAACGCTGGGATGGATACCACATGTGCCTCCTCGCCTCTGCTCACACTCAGGCTAGTTCCCACTTCCACATCAGGTTCCGCCCGATCGATTTCGTCACTCAGTGACTCATCAGGGGCATGGAGCCTGATGCCTATCGTGGGATTATATAGGCCAAAACCGGCCCCACTATACACACCCCCCTCCTCACATGCAAACTATCCATACTTCATTATTTCCCTTTCTGCTTCCTCACATGCAAACTATCCAAACTCCATTGCTTCCCTTTCTACTGCCATCTAGAGGCTTCAAGTGGCATAAGCTCCCAAAAAAACTCCATACATAGCCGCATTATCCAGCCTGCAAGTCTGCCGCCATCTAGGGGTTACATTTAACATTGCATCCCACAAACATTCAACATTGAGGAAAAAAAATTATTGCTCATCTATTGACCTTTTTTTTACACATAACCCATTTCCTTCCTCTGCAAGGTTACCAATTGTATGCATATTAACAATACCCATGTGCGTCCATTCATCCCCGCTCCACCTCCCCATAAATCTCCCTAACTTAATTTTCAATCCTCACCTCCCTAAACTAGGTCCCTCAGATCAATTCGACCCATTAGTTTTACCCACTTCCAGATTTAATTTTGTGGAGCAGGAGTAAATGGACACACATTTACAGATAGGTTATAGTTTCCATGCCCTATACACCCCCCACCATCAGAAATTCCCTCCATGGCTTTTGTATATATGTAAATCCCACATTCCTTACCCAAATACATGGGAGTCCATGTTGGCCATACCAGCCTGGTGCTAGTCCAGGTTTCTGTCGGGATGCATGCACACACATCACACCCCTACTCCCCTAGAAAACATACCAGGTCTATGTCTATATTAAGACCGTCCGGTCTCAAGGTGCCCATCCTATGTATCCATCGGGTCTCCTCCTGTGAGACTCTCTTTACTTTATTACATCCCCTCCAGTTGGGAATAATTTTTTGGAGCCCACAAAAAGATAAATCATTGGGATTACAATCATGGTGGCTCCCAAAATGGGCTGAGACACCATGATTGGGGTATCCCTTTTTGATATTACGCACGTGCTCCCCCATCCTCTCCTTGAGAGTACGGGTAGTCCTACCTACATACTGCCATCCACATTTACACCAGGCAAGGTATATGACAAACCTATCATTGCAGGTGATAAACTCCTGAATTTTGAACCTCCTTCCATTACTGAATGATACCACACTGTTTGTTTTGACACCATTGGCCTCCCTACAAGCTACACATCCTCTACATGGGAAAAAACCTGCTGTCTGCCACCCCTGCATTCGCGGGACCTTTTTAGGTTCCACACAACTGGGTGCCAGAATCTGTTTCAGGTTCTGGGCTTTCCTATAAATGAACTTTGGTTGGGTTGGAATTAGGCTCCTAAGTGTCAAATCCGTTTCCAGGATCCCCCAATGTTGTTTAATTATATTTTGGAGTTGTTTATATTGAGTGTTATATCCCGTGATAAAGGCCAGTTCAAACTCACCCGTGCCATTTTTCACTGGCTTCTCCTCCAGGAGCGTCTGTCTATTCAGAGTCCCTACTCTCGCAATCTCCTCATCCAACTGTTTTTCCCCATAGCCTTTCTCCACAAATCTATTTTTGAGGGTTTCCGCTTGCCTGTAATATTCCCCTATGCTTGAGCAATTCCGCTTCATCCTGGGGATACCAAGGGGGCAGTTTCTCAGGATGAAGCGGAATTGCTCAAGCATAGGGGAATATTACAGGCAAGCGGAAACCCTCAAAAATAGATTTGTGGAGAAAGGCTATGGGGAAAAACAGTTGGATGAGGAGATTGCGAGAGTAGGGACTCTGAATAGACAGACGCTCCTGGAGGAGAAGCCAGTGAAAAATGGCACGGGTGAGTTTGAACTGGCCTTTATCACGGGATATAACACTCAATATAAACAACTCCAAAATATAATTAAACAACATTGGGGGATCCTGGAAACGGATTTGACACCTAGGAGCCTAATTCCAACCCAACCAAAGTTCATTTATAGGAAAGCCCAGAACCTGAAACAGATTCTGGCACCCAGTTGTGTGGAACCTAAAAAGGTCCCGCGAATGCAGGGGTGGCAGACAGCAGGTTTTTTCCCATGTAGAGGATGTGTAGCTTGTAGGGAGGCCAATGGTGTCAAAACAAACAGTGTGGTATCATTCAGTAATGGAAGGAGGTTCAAAATTCAGGAGTTTATCACCTGCAATGATAGGTTTGTCATATACCTTGCCTGGTGTAAATGTGGATGGCAGTATGTAGGTAGGACTACCCGTACTCTCAAGGAGAGGATGGGGGAGCACGTGCGTAATATCAAAAAGGGATACCCCAATCATGGTGTCTCAGCCCATTTTGGGAGCCACCATGATTGTAATCCCAATGATTTATCTTTTTGTGGGCTCCAAAAAATTATTCCCAACTGGAGGGGATGTAATAAAGTAAAGAGAGTCTCACAGGAGGAGACCCGATGGATACATAGGATGGGCACCTTGAGACCGGACGGTCTTAATATAGACATAGACCTGGTATGTTTTCTAGGGGAGTAGGGGTGTGATGTGTGTGCATGCATCCCGACAGAAACCTGGACTAGCACCAGGCTGGTATGGCCAACATGGACTCCCATGTATTTGGGTAAGGAATGTGGGATTTACATATATACAAAAGCCATGGAGGGAATTTCTGATGGTGGGGGGTGTATAGGGCATGGAAACTATAACCTATCTGTAAATGTGTGTCCATTTACTCCTGCTCCACAAAATTAAATCTGGAAGTGGGTAAAACTAATGGGTCGAATTGATCTGAGGGACCTAGTTTAGGGAGGTGAGGATTGAAAATTAAGTTAGGGAGATTTATGGGGAGGTGGAGCGGGGATGAATGGACGCACATGGGTATTGTTAATATGCATACAATTGGTAACCTTGCAGAGGAAGGAAATGGGTTATGTGTAAAAAAAAGGTCAATAGATGAGCAATAATTTTTTTTCCTCAATGTTGAATGTTTGTGGGATGCAATGTTAAATGTAACCCCTAGATGGCGGCAGACTTGCAGGCTGGATAATGCGGCTATGTATGGAGTTTTTTTGGGAGCTTATGCCACTTGAAGCCTCTAGATGGCAGTAGAAAGGGAAGCAATGGAGTTTGGATAGTTTGCATGTGAGGAAGCAGAAAGGGAAATAATGAAGTATGGATAGTTTGCATGTGAGGAGGGGGGTGTGTATAGTGGGGCCGGTTTTGGCCTATATAATCCCACGATAGGCATCAGGCTCCATGCCCCTGATGAGTCACTGAGTGACGAAATCGATCGGGCGGAACCTGATGTGGAAGTGGGAACTAGCCTGAGTGTGAGCAGAGGCGAGGAGGCACATGTGGTATCCATCCCAGCGTTTTTCCGTGCGCGCGGCGGAAACGGAGGGGGAACACTGATAGAAGCCTGCCAGCCTGGCCACCATACGGGGGAGAGCCCGTGTTATAAATTACTCAAACGCTGATTTTAACTGAAGACCATGTGAGTGCAATTGCTTTTTATAAATAAATAGTATTTAACAGTATTATGCTATGGGAGCTTTTTCTTACTGAGGTACTCATCATATGAAGATTATCATCTATCATCTATTGGTGGACACTGTGTTGCTGGAGTGGTGGGGGACGACCCGGGAACGGTCCCAAGGCTCATATAGACCATTGGTTGGTCTAGGACAGGGGTGAGTGGCACACAAAGGGTGCTGGTGGAGGTGACCTGTTTTGATACTGCTGGAAGCCAATGACTGCTGCTCCTGAGGGAATTTATGCGAAGACTGTTTTTCACTCGATTCATATGTTGATTCTAGCCTGTTTTAATGTTTAATTTAAGCTGAGTAGATTTTAGGTCCTGGAAACTTGGACTTTCAATCGCATAGGAGCACACCCATATGGTCCTGAGGGATTTATATGTGAAGACTGTCGTTCACTAGACCTATATGTTGATTCTAGCCTGGTTTAATGTCTAATATAAGCTTAGTAGATTTTAGGTCCTGAAAACTTGGACTTTCAACTGCATAGGATCATATTCATATGGTCCAGTTTTTTAGCATATCAAGGAATATATTGGACATTAATGATATCTACTGAGACCTAAGAGGACTTAATTGGTCTTTTTGCATTTGAGAGGATTGTAATTTTTATGGTTGTAATGTTCTTAATTCTGGTTTGCATGTAAGGGTATTCTGTTGAGTCCCTAATTTATCAGGGTGGGTTGATCGCATACCGTGAGCGCTACCTCTTGTGACACACAATGTGAACAGTATAAACATGCATACACATCAATACTCTCCTGCACTGTATACTAGACCCTTGCTTGACACATTTTGGCAAGTTACAGGGAAAAAAAAGTTTTAAAAATAAATTTTATCACTGTTTGCACAGAAATCCTGGGGAAATTGAACGCTGGGAAGGTTAATATTACCACATCCTTGTTTTTTTTTTTTGTTTGTTCGTTTTTTAAGCTGGACCTGATGCATTAACTAGCAGTAATATTGCCGTGCGTAGACAGCAGTAATATTACTAGTACTATTGCAGGAGTGTACTGCAAGTTATGCCATTAGCCTGACCCGCAATGCTCATGGTACCGTGGTTCATGCTAATAGCGTTACTCGCAATTTCACTTCTTTGGTAGTTTTAGATGCACATTTTGCAGCACTCATACAGTCATCAAACCCTCAGGGGAAGACATTGGACCAAAAATTGTATCTCAGTGGACTCCTTTTATTGTTTTATATTGTTCCCATAATTATTTTTTCTTGGACTGTACTACTGCTTTGGGGGGGGGGGGCGGAGCACACATAATACAACAACTAACACTTCTGCGGTAGTACTGGAAATCTAAAGGTGGCCACTAACGGTCCAATTTCTAGCGAAAAATTGTTCGAGCGATCAGAAATTGTGATCGGATTGGTTGAAACTAATCTCAGTTGATGGGCACAATCAGTTATGAACGATTATAAAAAAAATAGTCGTCCGATGGGATTTTTGTCAAACCAAGATTTGGATATTCTTAATTGGTTGTGATAGATAGGAAGCAAAGATTGGTTCGTTGATGGTGTAGTGAACGATTTTTCTTCCGATCAGAATTCTTGATCGCCCGAACGATTTTTCGCTAGAAATTGGACCGTTAGTGGCCACCTTAACCGTGTGCTTACTCCACATGGCAGTATTACCACTAGTTAGTGCATCAAATCCAATGGTGTTTATTCACTAAATCACACTTGTTTTGCATATTCAGCAGAGGTGCATTTGTGGGTAACCACAGTTACACACTTAAAGGTGAATTATCGCAAATACCTTTTGTTTTAAGAAGGCAAACCACACTAAGCATTGCATTTAGTAAGTGCTTTTAGTTTCGCTCTCTTTTAGACCCCTATATTTTCCTATTCGTTTTGGGTCACCCCAAGCTGCTTAGGTACTCCATTCACTAAATCGCAGTAATACTGCAGAGACAATGCACGGCAGTATTACCCTTATTTCTGTCTGCAAGTTACGCTATTAGCACAACCCACGATACTCATGTAGTGCCACTGTTTCTATGATAACTCATGTTACTAAGGAGCATTACCGTTAGCAAGGTACATTACCATAGCAACGGCCGCACTACTAAAGTACCATGCGTCACACTGATAGCGTAATTTTGATGCTTGTGGCTGGATATAAGGGTAATACTGCCATGTGCTGTCTGTGCACGGCAGTATTCCCGCAATTTAGTGAATCAACCCCATTAAGTCTTCAGTTTGATTACATTATGTCCTTGCATTTATTGCATTAATTTTTTTTTCTTAACCTCCTTAGCGGTAACCCCGTGCTGGACACTGGGTAAGCCGCGCAGGAGGATTTCTCAGGCCCCGCTGGGCCGATCTGCATAATTTTTTTTTATACACGCAGCTAGCACTTTGCTAGCTGCGTGTTACTTACGATCGGCGCCGCTCCGCACCGATTCGCCACTACCCGCCGCATTAGAGGGTGCTCCCCCCGAGACCCGTGCGCCGCCTGGCCAATCAGTGGCAGGCAGCGCTGAGGGGTGGATCTGGACTCCCTGGCGACGGGGGAAGCCCTCATGGAAATCCCGTTCGGAACGGGATTTCCGGATAGGCATACGCGCCGGCGGCGATCGGCGCGTACAGGGGGACGCCGCAGGGAGGGGGAAAGCATGTAGCAAGCGCTAGGCTAGCTACATGCTAAAAAAAAAAAAAGGTTAAAAAAAACCCTCCCGCGGTTTACATACCGGTAAATGTTTTCCTAAATCTATCTGGGTACTCAGTTGAAGGGTCTGTTCTTGTATGTGTATTAGAGTTCCTTGATTAGGTATAGTGATAGTCTCGGCGTATACCGGCTGCTCTTCAGCCTAAATGGTGAGAATGAAGTAGTCCGGAAGAAGCCTTTTGCTGCAGAAAGCACTTCTTACAGAATAACTCAAGTCGTGAGGTTGTGTTTTTAAATTTGTGACTGGCAATGTGCTTTAAGAACCATCTGCTATTATAAAGTAAGACTTCAGCCCTCACCTAGTTGATATTGGAGCATAGTGCTGATTGCTGAAAGGTTAGCATCATGTATGTCTGATTGAAGCAAATACGGTGAGACGTATTATTGCTGTGGGGTTCCAGTGGGTCTCCTCCTCCTTGCACTAGAGCAAGGTGGTGATCTGACATTGGGGGAGGGGCCAGCTTGCACACTGCAGCTCAGCCCCATTGCGCTCACGCCAGCATATTGGTACAATGCGGCACATTGTAGTACCTAAAAGGGTGTGTGGGGCCAACGACGATTAAAGTGACGGACTTAGTCTGACAATTTGCTCTAAAGTGGCTGACACTTTATCTGGCAACAGCGCCCCCTAGCAGCAGCCATTTTTCCTTGGTCAGACTATTGGGCCTACACTGGAAAAGGTCATTGTTGAGCATTGTCTGAGATAGGATTGGAAAGGATTATTCCATTCCAGGTTACTGGATCACTTATTGTATCTCCACTAGAAATACTTGAAGACCTCTAGAGATGCCAATCAGGGATTTTGCGTTCATGATAATTAAAATTAACTTATTTTTTCAAGCACATCCACCACGTTTAGCTAGAAATCTCTGTCTTTATTTAGCTTGTAAGTGGCTTCACTAGATACCAGTCTCTGTGTTAAACACATAGCACCAATGCAAAGCATTCTTGATCCCTGTATACCGTATATGTATTAGTACGCTACCCGGTCAGTTGGGCCGAGTGATGCCTCTCTGCCGCAGAATCAGCAGACGACCTTGCATACTTTCCCCCTCCAATTTGTAGCAACTCAAGGGGAAAAGTAGAACCCGAATTACCCTTAAGTGAGGCACGGACTAAAGCATTGCAGCTAAAGCCGCGTCCTCATGTGGCGCTATGCACCTCCATGCATGCGTATATACCATATAATTGTCACCACAGACCAAACCAGTGGACTTGAAACCATATGAGTTTTTTATATCATCTTCATGTCCAGGGCCAGCTCTAGCTTCAGTGGGGCCCTGGGGCAAAAATAACTTGTGGGCCCCCTAGCAATGAACCCTCCCTCCACCCCCCACTCCTTGAGCCTCTGAGCCGACTCCCAGGACCCATCTCACCACCCTCTCAGCCACACAAAATCATTAGGTGTCCGTCATATGTCCCCAAAAGCATTGTTGGGGACCCCATTATTACCTTACTCCTTTCCCTTACAAAACTTTCAAATCTAAAGTGTACACACATTTGGGGTCTTACCTAACCCAGGCAGGACACTGGAGGAAGCACCATGCATTCTGGATTTCTCCCCACTGTGCCTCTCTTCCTCGTTCCCTACAGGCATGCAAGGGGTCACCATTACTGGAAGGGAGGGGGGACACAGTTTGGGGGCCCTGGGGCAATTGCCCCCTTTGCCTCTATGGAAGCGCTGGCCCTGTTCATGCCTCCTTGTAGCATAAGTAAACGAAATCCGTACAGTATCTCCACAAACCAATATTTATTCAGGACGTATCCAAATCAGATGAAAGCACTCAGACTAACATGTTTCGAACCTGCACGGTTCTTAATCATAGCCATTTATGACTTTTATCGCCTAGCTTATTCAAATCCCCTTCTGGATCTTCGACATGGCTTACCTTTAAGGGGTCATACAGATGTGGAGTGGCTTCTTGCCACTACTGTTCTATGCATTCGATAACCCAGACCATTGTTTCCTTCTCTAATGGACATGTTTTCCCCCATAAAACATTTTATCAACTGTAATAGTAAAAATGTTATCTATTTAATTACTTGCAACATTTGTTCAGTTCAATACGTGGGGTGTACCACCCGACCCTTAAAGGCCCGCATTACTGAACACTATTTGGGGGCCGGGTGGCTCACAAACAGTATTTCGAATGTGGCAAAACATTTTCGTGCAGAACATGGGGTCAACATGTCCAGTTTTTGTTTTCAGGGTATTGAGAGGGTCTTTTTACTCAAAAGGGGGGGGGGGGGATCTTTTAGCCATGATTAGGAAGAGAGAGGCCTTGTGGATCTTTCGATTGGGGACTAGGGCCCCCATGGGCTTGAATGCCAGGTGGGATTTAGCCCTAGTGACTGGTTAATCCCATTTGAACTCCCCTTTTTTGTCTTCATACTACATTTCATCATCTGTCCTGTTTCTGGGCTATATCTGTACCATATGCTTATATATGTGCATAATTTAATTGTGTAAAACAATGTATAATTGGTGATGTGCTCTTATCTCTCAGTGCATTTGTCTGTTTGTCTTTGGTTTTTATTTTTGTCATTTACCCTTGGGTTTTATTATATTTTAAATTTTTGCTAAGGTTGGTGGGGCAGCCAGTTAGGAGGGTGCGGATCTTTGGGTTGCCACCCATAATGGGTTTGGCCTGTCTGTTGACCCTCCCCTGGTTTTTCCACCATCCTCTATAAGACCCTTGTAGATGCAAGTCATAAATGGCTAGGATTAAGAACCGTGCAGGTTCGAAACATGTTAGTCTGAGTGCTTTCATCTGATTTGGATACGTCCTGAATAAATATTGGTTTGTGGAGATACTGTGTCGATTTTGTTTACTTGATCTCAGTTTGGGCTGGGCAGCCCTTTGTTCCAGCACTGTCTCTTTCTGTGAGTGGAGCGGTATTCTCTGTGGACTATTCCTTGTAGCATACACGTGATCAAGTGCAGGTAAGTTATTTCATCAGAAGGCTTAAATGCTAATTCGTGATTTCCATTTTACGGTAAGTGAATTTATTTGCAGACTTAAAAATAAAATATTGTGAGTTTTACTCTTTAAAATCCCATCTGTTTTCTGACTGGCCAGAACAGAATAAGCGGAATCCTCTTAAATGTTACATAATTTTTTGATTTTTTTTTTTTCTTACAATGGACCCTACAGAACATGGTTTCATAAGCTTAGTTCCCCACAAGTTTCCACAGAGTCATAAAATGACCAGCTTCTAATTTGTAGTTTCACTTTTTGTCCAGGCCCCAGCAGTGCCCAAGAAGAAAGTGAATCCTGTAGAAGAAGGGAGGAACATGTTTGAGGTATCAGACTGTTCCCCATGCTGTCTTTATTGTCACTGGTTTCTTGTTCTATAGAGCTGGAGGGATCAGCAGCGCCATTTGTGGTGCCGGCTGTTCCACTGCTGGCAGATAGATGAATAACCCAAAGTAAATGCCACCAAGCCTTTCCTTTTCCCATGCTTTACCTCTAATCACATTCTTTTCTTGTCCCCACTCCACTAATATCCTCAGAATATACCTCAGAAGGTTGATTAAGTAACTAGTGATAGGTAACATAATTATTTCTGTTGCAGGATGTGGCCAAGAAGAAGAGAGTGGACATTAGACAGCTGGAGAAGGTGAGGAAGCAGAGGGAGCAGGTGGGTGGTCCTCTGCATGTATGTATGGCTGGTTCTGTTTTTGTTTTATTCCCATGGTGTGTTCTGTTATCTACTGTATTTACTAGGTAATTGATGCTATTCCTATGAATGTTCACTTGATACTAAATGATATACTTTTTTCAAGTGTGCTTGGCAGGTGTCAGATGAGATGAAAGATACAGAGTTTCACAGTTCATAATATGGTTGAGAATTTATCTGCTGTCTGTATACCACACTCATCATCATCCTGTATGTAGCTAATTACACACATCCTCAATGGGAGACAGTTAAAACATAACTTTTAATCGCAAAGTTAAAACCGCCAAGGTTTAATAGCGGGCAACAGGGGTGATTAACAAGGACTAGCCCACTGATGCTACATCCCACCTAAAATCATGCTAGAAAACAGATTGTTACACAGTCACCCTAAACTAAACTCAACGTGTTTTGCCTCAGACAGGGGCTTTGTCAGGGGGAAAATTAAAGGCAAGAGTACAAGTGCAAAAACAATAATATGCAATATACATCTATACAGTTAATCACAATGGCAGCATTGAGGCCTCAGATAAAACCAAATGAGACTCAGAGATCTGCAGCAGAAGAAACAACACTGGTAGAGACGTCTCACCTCTTCCAGTTCCTGTGGCGATCCTCTGTTCCCTCACTTGATCTGATTGTAGTCTCTTGATCTAATTCCGCTTGATGTCAGACAGGACCCTGTACATGCAGTCTCAAGAGGCCAGCATTAGTTCAAGTGAAGGGGTGCTGTGATCACCCCAGGAACCAGGAGAGGTGAGACATAGTTACCCAGCAATGCTTCCTACTACTCTGCAAGGGGAGGTTGGGGGGACCACTACTAAGGATTGCCAGGGAAATGGGGAAAGGGGACCAATACCAGGGAAAGCTTTAATGGGGGGGGGGGGGGGGCTGTTGTTATGAAAATGCTAGCCACCCTCTGTAACCTCGCCTACTTCTGAAGCCACACGCTCTGCATAATATAGCAACTAATTACACTTTCTATAAACTTTTTATTTTTTATTATCCTTGCAGTACTGGGAGGAAAAAGAAAACTACATACCGAAAAATATACCTTTATTTCAAAATCAAATATCCTCACCATACATTGTAGCAGAAACAAAATGTAACTTTTATAATAATTTGGCTCACAGGGTCAGGAGCCAATGAAAGGCCCACAGAGCTCTGCTGTCATAGTGACAGCAGCGCGGGTGGGTTGCAGTGGTGGGAGATTAGCGGTAACAGCGGGTCTGTGCGACCTGCTAATTGAGACCTACGCCCTGGCAGGAATAACGGGTCCCAAACAGGGCCTAGATTAAAATTAGGCTGGTCCGGAAGCATGTAATGTATGAGAGGAGGCCATTAGTGATGACACCACATTTGATCTCAGATTTACTTTAAGCATATTTATCCTACAAGTTTCAGGGTAAAAATTAATCGTTCAACGTAAACCTTCACTTTTCAGCACTGCAGTTAGAAAAAATGAGTGTAAACCAAGAAATGAAGTTTCACCAGACAGTTCTTCTTGTACTGGTTAGAAAATGAATACTTACACATGACTTGCTTCTATGGGCCATAACATCCGTTTTCTTCTTTCTCATGTTGTCACAAATTAGTCCCATGTGTGGTTTGAAGTGTTAATATTTCTTTTCTAATCCCACTGTAGATTAATTTACTGAAAGCAGAGCAGTTGCGGCGGCTGGAAAAGGAACGGGTAAGCCGCCTGATCAGATTGATTGTACATAATGTTTCTTTGTAAATCTCTTCAGACATATCCCTGTTTCCCACGTGTATTCATTTTCTGCCGCTTTCCTCACATCACTGAACACATGTAGTCTGATCTTTTTTTTTTTTCCCAGCAGCCATGTCTGATCATGATTACAAAATATACACGATCACAAACTTGGCAGTTGTTTCTTACTTTTCATTTGTTTTGTATTCTTTTGCCCACAGTTGCATAACCTTTGTCTTTCGTGTTGGCTTTTCATCTCCTAGCATTTTAGTCCACAAGGTGGCAGCAAGATGACAGTACATTTTAGCTGAACTATCAACCCTGGCAATGAACAGAATGCCTTATTAGTTAAAAGAAAAAAAAGGGCACTTTGTGACAAATCTATCTGTCTATGTTCATGTCCTTTAAACGGGTGATAGATGGCAGCCAAGTTAGAGCTTATACAGTAGAATCTCGTTATAGTAAACTGATATATTAAACCTCTGGATATAGTAAACTCAATCCTCAGGTCCCAGTAATTGTGCCTGTATAAATATAAAATGTATGACCCATTCTGATATAGTAAACTACTTTTCCCGGTCTATTGGAGTTTATTATAAAGGGATTCTACTATACATTAATACATAAGATTTTTTGAATGTAAAGTCTGAAAGGTATTTTTGGACATTAAAGTGGACCTGAACACAGAACTTCTTTTCTGCTCTAAAAGATACGCAACAGCATAATAACCTGTTAAAGAAAAATATTTTTTGTTACAGCTGACACAAATCCTGCCATAAATATGCAATGTATCTACTTTCTGCTTTTATGGAAGCAGACATATTGTTAACATCCTGTGCTTTCAAATTAGCCCCTCTGCCGTGCCAGTCAGCTGACACAGCTGAGGAATCAAATTACAACTTGTGATTAGACACAGATGAGGGGGCATTAGACAGGCTAAAGTCTCTAAATACATACAGGGTGCATTTCTCTGTTTTCCTTCTGTCCTGTGCAAGAGTTCAGGTCCACTTTAAAGCCACTGGCCAACATATTAATCTGCATTTAGCACAGAGCCACTTATAACTAGTAGTGAGGGTTAATTTCCACTAGATGCTTTACAATGCAGTATTTGTCACATCTTGGAAATGTAAGGCAGACATTTTATAGGAAGCAGCGTCTGGCAATCCCACTAAAGATTTCTGATACGAAGCACTTTTAAAATACACCTGAACTGAGAGGAATATGGAGGCTCCCATATTTCTTTCCTTTTAAACAATACCAGTTGCTTGGCTATCATGCTGATCCTTTGCCTCTAATACTTGTAGCCATAGACCCTGAACAAGCATGCAGATCAGGCGTTTCTGACTGAAGTCTGACTGGATTAGCCATGTGCTTGTTTCAGGTATGTGATTCAGACACTGCTGCACCCAAAGACTTATGCTGGGTACACACGTTGCAATTTCCCGCTCGATTTGCGGGATCGATTCAATTATTTCCAACATGTTCGATCGTGTTTCGATGGATAGAGCCGTCGATTTTGCATATTAAGTATGCAAAATCGACAGCTGTATCCATCGAAACACGATCGAACATGTTGGAAATGATCGAATCGATCCCGCAAATCGAGCGGGAAATCGCAACGTGTGTACCCAGCATAAGAGATCAGCAGACTGTCAGGCAACTGGTATTGTTTAAAAGGAAATAAATATGGCAGCCTCCATATTCCTCACAGTTCAGTTGTCCTTCAAAATGTACTGCTACATGCATATCTTTTATGGTATAATTGAATCAGATCTGTGCAAAATGGAAAGAATTGTTTTGTTCCTGCGTTGCAGCATTAACGCACATCCTTTTGTGATTTATAGTGGAATTAAGGCCTCATTCACACTTTGTGCACTTCTGTCAGCTTTTTTTCAGCACATATAGGTTAACAGATACATTTTGCTGAAAAAAAGCAGACAGAAGCGCACTGGTGTGAATGAGGCCTAAGCCCAAAATGAAAATAACTTGCTTCACGGGCGCCATCTGCTGGATATACATCACATATTTGAGTGCGAAGAGGAGCAGAGACTCCCCACTTATGCCTAGTACACACCATACAATTTTCTGTAAGTAGATTTACCTGCCAGATAGATCATTTCCAACATGTTGGAAATTAACTATCTGCCTAGCATTTAGGCATTGTTCTACTCAGCAGGAGATGACCAGAAGACAATGCACCAGAGATAATGACCAGTCTCTACCAGTACTTTACTGAAAATAATCTAATTACAGAACATTTTTCATAAAATCTAATGCTGGGCATACATGGTTAGATTATGCGCCGGTATCGAGCCAGCGCGTCACCGCTCGTCCACGCATGCGCGCGGATCTATCCCCACTTGTCCCCGCGGGCACTTCCTTATCTGCCTTTTCGTTTCTACTATTGTCCGCCCGTGGGGATCGAGCGCAGTATCGACCCGCCGCGGTGATCGGACAGGTTAAATATTATCAATCGAGCCATCAGCGACTCGATTGATAATATAAAACGAACCATGCATGCCCAGCATTACAGAAGAATGTAACAGAAAATTGTATGGTGTGTATTAGGCATAAACCTTTTCGGTTTACCCTGAAGGGACAAACAGATTGTTGCCTAGACTAGAGCGTTGTGTAACTTGATAAAGAAATGTTGGCTCTTGGAGGAACTGTTGTGTGAATGCTAAATGTTAGATCAAGATTACAATAAAGGGGGTGGGGGGTAGGTTGGGCTACCAGGACTCTCTGTCCTGTCTGCAGTTATCATAGAAAAGGGAAGGTGATGGGAAATCTTTTCGACAGGAGCGCAGGTAGCATCAACGATGACAGGTTTTCACCCCTCCTCACTTGGCCTAATGAGTACATATCTTTAGTAAAACATGTGGTAGTTACTCTTTGTCAACATCCTTCTAAAGAATAGTAGCTTCCTGGTTCTCATGCTGACCTCCTGCCTTGGATACGTCTGAGGTCACTGACTCAGAGCCAGTATGCAGAGCTGATGTTCTGACTTCTCTTTTCACTTTTCTGGCATCATGATTGTTCCAGGCTAGTGACTCAGAAAACACTGAAGCATAAAGCCTGGCAAGCAGGAAATACTCAGTGACCGCTTACAGTAGCTCTATCTCAGCATTTTTACTTTCTTATATCCAAAGATTTTTCAGATCTTCACTCATTCATGTCTTTACACTAAATTGTATTGCTAAAAATACACCATTATATTTTTAGATGGAGCGAATAAATCGTGCAAGGGAGCAGGGCTGGAAGAATGTGATTGGCTCAGGAGGAAGTGGAGAAATTAAGGTCAACTAATAAAAGCGGATAATATGTGTTATGGTATTTGAAAGCAGTTTAGAGTTTTTTTAGTTCTCAATATATTCTTTTTACACAGGCTACTTATTTTGTGGGAGGTGGAGGAGCAGCACCGGCACAAGCTGCAGTCCGTTCACCATATGAGCATTATCATTCCATCATCGATCAGATGCAGAAACAGAAAGAAAATATAAAGGCAGCAGAGGATAGAGAGGCCAAACACCGAGCAGAAGTGCAGAACCTTGATGCTGGACAGAGGTACATGGTCTAGCTATTCAATTACACAAATGTAATGGTACCTGAAGCCAGAGCGATAAGGAGGATGACCTGTTTAATTTTGAACAATGCAGATTGCCTGGCTGTCCTCTGCCTCTAATGCTGGGCATACACGGTCAGTTTCCTTGTTATCAATCGAGCCGCTGATGGCTCCATTGATATCAGACGTGTCCGATCACGCTGGGGATCGATTCCCGGCTCGATCCCCGCGCGGCGAACAATATGCAAAAACTAAGTGCTGAGGAGGAAGTGCCCGCGGGGACTAGCGGGAATCGATTAATGCACCCGCGCGTACGAACGGGGACGCGCCGGCATTGAGCCACTGGCTCGATACCGGCGCCTTATCGCGCGGTGTATGCCCAGCATTCTACTTTTAACCATAGGCCCAGATCAAGCGTGCAGATAAGATATTTCTGAATGTTTGTTTCAGGTGTGAGGTTCACACTATTGACGCCTAAATGATCAGAAGGACAGCCAGTCAATGTGCATGATTTTAGTGGAAATAAATATGGCAGCCTCCATATCCCTCTCACTTTAGTTTCTCTTTAAGAAACTGATAGAAAACATATTCAAATTTTTTGATTAAAAACCATAGCAGTATGCAGTGCTTTTTTTAATCAGAATCAAAAATCACATCGTAAAAAAATCATCAGAATCGCATGTGTTATGCAAGAGGCCTGACAAAAGGATTTTGACACCCCTACAGCCAATAAAGTAATGAAAGCAGCATTTAATTGTTATTATACTTTGTGTTCAAAAATTTCATTTTACAATTAGTGGCTGGCCGCACCTGACTGAGATACTACTGCTTCATTTAGACTAAAAGTACATATGGTGTAATTCGTATGGAACTATCATATTTATGAAAAGACCATTCAGATTGAATACAGAAAAGCAGATGGGCTCAATCAATACTGATCATTTCCTTAAAGAACTAGTTAGCATGACAATTTTTTTACATATATACGATCACAACTGGTTTTGACTCTGAATATTTTGGATCCATTAATGCTGTGGATCAATTAAAAACAATCTTTCTATTCATTCAGAATGATCAAGTTGAAAATATGATTGTTGACTAAAAATCACACTATTAATGGGCATTTAACCACTTCTCCTCCAAGTGGTTTTCCCCTTAAAAAACCAGAGCAATTTTCCCCTGTCAGCGCTCCTTCTATTCATTTGCCTATAACTTTATTACTACTTATCACAACAAAACAATCTATATCTTGTTTGTTTTTGTTTTTTTGCCACAAATTAGGCTTTCTTTGCGGGGTACTTTTTGCTAAGAATTATTTTATTCTAACTGCATTTTAACAGAAAAATAAAAAAAATTTAAAAAATTATTTCTCAATTTTCGGCCATTATAGTTTTAAAATAATACATGCTACCATAATTAAAACCCACACATTTTATTTGCCCTAGTTATTGCAAGGTTTACAATTTTTCCCTAGTACAATGTAGGCACCAATATTTTATTTGGAAATAAAGGTGCATTTTTTCAGTTTTGCGTCCATCACTAATTACAAGCCCATAGTTTAAAAAAGTAACAGTAAAATACCTTCTTGACATACATATTAAAAAGTTAAGTACCTAAGGTAACTATTAATGTATTTTTTTCTGTATTATTATTATTATTATTAATAAACTTTTTTTTTTTACAAAAAATGTTTAGTATAACTATTGGGGAATGTGGGAGATAGGGGGTTAATTTTAAATGTAAAAAAGTTGTTTAATATAAAAAAAAAAAAGTTTGTGGATGTAATTTTACTATTTAACCACAAGATGTCCTCGCCCATAACTTTCATATGTATTCCTAGTATTACTTTCTCAAACAGGAAGTAAGGCGGGGAAGTGTAAGTATCGCTTTTTGTGAATGACGGCACCATCTCATTGATGGCCGCGGCCATTCACACGGGGACTTAGATCAATGAATGGGAACGGTGTTCCCATTAATTGATCTCCCGTCTAGCGATCGGCAACGGTAATGAACGAGGTGGGCGAGTGGCAGTGCGCGACAGCAAGGGGCGTAGTAGCTACATCCCTGCGAGATATGGGGAAATGCAGGGACGTAGTTGCTGGTCCCAGGGGAGAGGAAGTGGTTAAAGAGGCGCCATAATGACGGATAGTAGAATGTAATACATTGTTCAGGATATCCAATTAAGAATAGGAATACTGGACACTAGAGATGTGCAATAAGATGATAATCTTTCTTTTCCAGCTTGCATGCAAAGTGGCCCTTTAACACTGGAAAACAATAATCTTTCTATTGTATCTGCAGACCTGCAGCGCGGCCCCAAGATGCTAATGGTCCGGTGGTTCATTATGCTCTGCCTGATGGTGACGCGGTGAAGAAGGAGTTGAAGAGACTGGAGGAGGTCTCCCGACAAGCATTTGCAGATGGGTCTGTAGAACTTTTATAAAGACTTCTGAAATGTTTTACCATTTTCCTAGTTCAAAGAATTCAGTGTTCCTCCATAGGCAGCTATTTATAGATAGCTTGTCATAGATTAAAAAATCTGCTGAACACTACAAATATGTACTGTATGTTGACTACATAACCCCAGTTTGGTGTCATAATATCTACAAGTGTTTTGTGGAACAAATAAACCACTTACTCTTTACAGGCTGCCCATATCTCTATAAGTCAACCTGATGTAGAATAGTTAAGGGACCAATACAATGAGAATGTTGACCTTTTGCTTCTCCTGTAGTCTATACAGTGGTTTGCAAGTATTTGGCCCCCTTGAAGTTTTCCACATTTTGTCACATTGCCTGTGATATTCAACCTGAGGTTGGACTGAGAACTGCTTTCTTGGAATTGGAAAACCTCTTGAACCGTGAGACTAAGGTCTGGTGGGACTTGTCCACTCTCAAACAATACGTAGCTGAGGGGATAATTCCTCGGGGCCTACGCATTAAGAAAATTCCCACCACGGTCTATTCTGATGAGTTTGTGATGGAGTGGAACACCATTCTCACAGATTGTTCGCTGAAACTCATGAGGCTGATAATTAAATACGAGGAAAGCAAACTCGTTGATATCCGACTTAAGATTACTGAACTGAGGCTGGATCTAAGCAAATTTAACACGTTGGAACAATATGACTCTTTGCATGACAGGTTGTGCAATAACATATCCAAATTGGAAGCTATGATTGCCGAAACTAAAAGGGTTAAATATGTCCGTGACACTAATGACTATAAACATGATAAGGTGTATGAATGGGGAAGGTGGGAAGCCACACATAGGTCTCCTAGCAATAATACTAGGAGGTCACGCTCCAGGAATAGGAGGAGGGTGGGGTTTTCGGATGACAGACACCCTGAGGCTGCCCGTCAGAACCCAACGGGTAATATTTCTAATCTTGTTGTTAGGCCCACAGAACATGAGCCCCGCTTAGAGCAACAGGCCAAAAGTCCCCGTCCAGAGCCCTCAAAAAACTTGATGTACAACCCCTCCTACTTCAAGGGGAACAAATCCATCCACAAGAAACAGAAAGGAGGAGGAGGACACGGAGGGCGGGTGTAAAACATCGCACCAGGGGTAACTCTCCACTTTGTCAGAATTCTTTACCTACCAATGTTGTCAATCTGTCTAGCCATACCTTTTCAGAATCAGAACTGACTCTTTTATCTAAGGGATTATCTTTCTCTCCTACTTTTCATTTTGACATCTTTAACACTCTATTAGATGTCAATAAGTTTATAAGATCAGTTTTACTTAGAAAATATTTCAAATCCGACAGGGAGTGCTGTCAAAGCAGCGGCCACATCAAGGCCGAGTTGCCTGATATAGGGAGTTTTCAGGACACATGCGCCCGCTGGACTCTAGATTTTTTGATGTCTGAGGGCGACAGTCTAGTTTCCCTGGATGATGTTCAGCCTGTCAGAATTAGAAACCCAGATTTTTACCCTTTGACTGCTAGATCATCTCCTGTCGAGATCTTTCAGGAGTCAGTGGAGAGGGAGTTAGTCAGATTGGCAGACAGCGTCCCTACCAGACAGAGGTCAAATTTAACTAGGGCAGAGTCCTTAGCTTTAAGACACCTTCGGGACAATACCAATGTGGTTATACGGAATGCTGACAAGGGAGGGGCGGTAGTTATCTTGGATGCTGAGGACTACAGAGCGGAGGCCTCTAGACAGGTCGAGGACCCCCTTACATATATTAGGTTGCCAGGGAACCCGACACAGGACTATCAGACACAGCTCTTTAGTCTTCTCAGTTATGGTAGGAGCCTTGGAGTCTTGGACCACAAACTTGCTGATTATTTGGGGGTTACCCGGCCTGTGGTCCCAGTTTTCCATCATCTCCCTAAAATACACAAGGCGGGCGCTCCTCCTGAGGGCAGACCAATTGTTGCGGGCATTGGCTCTCTGGGGGAACGCCTTAGTGATTGGGTGGACTCTATGCTACAACCCCTGGTTAGGAGATTACCGGGATATCTCAAGGACTCTAAACATCTGCTGGCTAGCATGGGGAGTTTTAGTTGGGTGGCCAAGTACAGCTGGCTCACTATAGATGTTAGAGCCTTGTATTCATGCATCCCCCACCATTTGGCACTGACTGCCCTCCAATACCACCTTGCTAGATATTCTAGTTACTCCTCTGACCTCCGTGTTTTCATCTGTGCTGCTACTGAATATCTCCTGACCCGAAATTATTTCATGTTCGATGGTGCCTTCTACCTCCAGAGGTGTGGGGCCTCCATGGGGGCCAAATTCTCGCCCTCATTAGCCAACCTTTATATGGGTTGGTGGGAGGATTTCCACATCTTTGGGGGTGGGGGGCGCCATCTTGAGCAGGTTGCGTGGTACGGGAGATTCATAGATGACATCCTGGTGGTATGGAGTGGTGACTCGGGTTCAGTGGAACCATTCATGGCCCACCTTAATGACAATCAGTGTAACTTGCAGTTTACCTACCAGTGGCACTCCACATCGATTGATTATTTGGATTTGACCTTGGTGGGCAACCCGACTCTGGGCATCGTCCATACTAAGACATACAGGAAGTCCTGTGCTGGCAACTCCACATTACAGGCAACCAGTTGTCACCCCACTCATACCATCCGGGCAATTCCGGTGGGCGAATTCATTAGGGCGCGCCGGAATTGCTCGGATGACTTGGCTACTAAACGCGAGTTTGAGCTAGTGGAAAAGCGCCTTTTGGATAGAGGGTACCCTAGGTGGACCATTGAGAGGGGCAAACAGCGGGCAGCTTCAATGTTTAGAGACCATTTGATAAGGGCCAAAGCCACCAACCGCGATCCTGATGTGAGACCTGCATTCGTCACCACCTACAGTTCTGAATTTCATGATGTCAAGCGCATCATCAACAAATATTTACCAATATTGGAAGGTGATGATGAATTGCGGCCTTTTGTTCAGGAGGGTGTTGCTTTTGTAAGTAGACGTGCCCCTACTCTCGGCAGTTTGCTGTCCCCCACGCTGTTCAGTTCATCGACTGACTCTTCTACATGGTTATCGGTTAAGGGATCATATAGGTGTGCGACCCCTACCTGTAACTATTGCATGTTACACACTAGGACCAAGGTTGTTGAGTCCTTGTCTAATGGGTGTAGATCCACCATTAAGCAGTTTATCAATTGCAACTCCAGAAATGTTATTTATTTGGTTACATGTCGAATTTGCTCTCTACAATATGTTGGTTGCACCACTAGGACTCTTAGGGCCAGAATTTCTGAGCATTTTCTGGGTGCCAACTGGTCTACCCAAAACATCTCCAATGTCGCCAGACATTATCGTATCACACATGGTGGGGATATGTCGGGTTTCTCTTTCCAGGGCATCGAGAAGGTTTCTTTGCCCAAGAGGGGAGGAGACCTTGATGCTATGATACGAAAGAGGGAGGCATACTGGATTTTTCGTCTTGGGACTAGGTCACCGAAGGGACTGAATGCCAGGTGGGATTTGGCTTTGGTCACGGGATAATTGGCGTAATAGGTTTTTACTCTAATGATTTTTTCCCTGCATAAACAGTGATTCTTTTATCATATGTTGTCATACTGTTACATGTTATATGTTTATTTTTACTGAATTCCACTGTTTATGTTTGAGAGCCACATCTGTTATTGTACCCCTTATACATGTTATTCTGCTCCTTTTTAAATCACGTGTGGTTTTTAATATGCATTTCCATTATGGGGTGTGTGTAGAGGCATGGGGGACTGGACCTTCAGGTTTTTCCTCTTTTCCCACCTATTGGTGGGAGGGGCCCCGTCCCGCCCTTCACTGCTCCATCCCCTTATTCTCTTTTTAAACCTCACTTGTTAAGCTGTTCAACAACTATGATTAAGGACCTGGTGTCCGAAACATGTTAGTGGAATGCTTTCTGATTTTATGGATACGTCCTGAATAAATCATTGATATATTTTTGATATTGGAGACACTTGTGCGGACCTTCCTCCTTGATTTGTCTACATTGGGCACGGCTGCCTATGTCCCTGCACTGTCTACCATAGTACGGTTGAGCGGTATTCCCAACTGTTTTCCATTTTGTCACATTACTGCCACAAACGTGAATCAATTTTATTGGAATTCCACGTGAAAGACCAATACAAAGTGGTGTACACGTGAGAAGTGGAACGAAAATCCTACCTGATTCCAAAAATTTTAAAAAATTACTGCAAAGTGGGGTGTGCGTAATTATTCAGCCCCCTGAGTCAATACTTTGTAGAACCACCTTTTGCTGCAATTACAGCTGCCAGTCTTTTAGGGTATGTCTCTACCAGCTTTGCTCATCTAGAGACTGAAAGCTTTGCCCATATTTCTTTGCAAAACAGCTCCAGCTCAGTCAGATTAGATGGACGGTGTTTGTGAACAGCAGTTTTCAGATCTTGCCACAGATTCTCGATTGGATTTAGATCTGGACTTTGACTGGGCCATTCTAACACATGGATATGTTTTGTTTTAAACCATTCCATTGTTGCCCTGGCTTTATGTTTAGGGTCATTGTCCTGCTGGAAGGTGAACCTCCGCCCCAGTCTCAAGTCTTTTGCAAACTCCAAGAGGTTTTCTTCCAAGATTGCCCTGTATTTGTCTCCATCCATCTTCCCATCAACTCTGACCAGCTTCCCTGTCCCTGCTGAAGAGAAGCACCCCCAGAGCATGATGCTGCCACCACCATATTTGACAGTGGGGATGGTGTGTTCAGTGATGTGCAGTGTTAGTTTTCCCCCACACATAGCGTTTTGCATTTTGGCCAAAAAGCTCCATTTTGGTCTCATCTGACCAGAACACCTTCTTCCACATGTTTGCTGTGTCCCCCACATGGTTTGTGGCAAACTGCAAATGGGACTTCTTATGCTTTTCTGTTAAGAATGGCTTTCTTCTTGCCACTCTTCCATAAAGGCCAACTTTGTGCAGTGCATAACTAATAGTTGTCCTATGGACAGATTTCCCCACCTGAGCTGTAGATCTCTGCAGCTCGTCCAGAGTCACCATGGGCATCTTGACTGCATTTCTGATCAGCGCTATCCTTGTTCGGCCTGTGAGTTTAGGTGGATGGCCTTGTCTTGGTAAGTTTACAGTTGTGCCATACTCCTTCCATTTCTGAATGATCGCTTGAACGGTGCTCCGTGGGAGGTTCAAGGCTTTGGAAATCTTTTTGTAGCCTAAACCTGCTTTAAATTTCTCAATAACTTTATCCCTGACCTGTCTGGTGTGTTCTTTGGACTTCATGGTGTTGTTGCTCCCAATATTCTCTTAGATAACAGAGGCCGGACAGAGCAGCTGTATTTGTACTGACATTAGATTACACACAGGTGCACTCTATTTAGTCATTAGCACTCATCAGGCAATGTCTATGGGCAACTGACTGCACTCAGACCAAAGGGGGCTGAATAATTACACACACACCCCACTTTGCAGTTATTTATTTGTAAAAAAAAATGTTTGGAATCATGTATGATTTTCATTCCACTTCTCACATGTACACCACTTTGTGTTGGTCTTTCATGTGGAATTCCAATAAAATTGATTCATGTTTGAGGCAGTAATATGAATAAAATGTGGAAAACTTCACGGGGGCCGAATACTTTTGCAAACCACTGTATGTGATAGCAGCACAATGCATTGTTCAGTATGTAGCCTGCCGCACCACTGAGTTTGGACTCTAAAAAAAAAAGCCAAATACTTCAGATTCCTTGCTGAGATGTGTCCATAACACGAGTGAACATTAATTGTAGCAACACTACTTAGAGGATTCTGAGCTACAGCTACTGAGATAGGTTAACAGCGTTTAAAGAGGAACTGTAACAACACATATATAATTTTAGGGGACCAGCTAGGTTTTAGTACTGGCTTTGGAAATTTCAATAAATGAACATTCCACAGAGATCATCTGCCAGTATTGAAATTGTTGCCCTCTGTGATACATTTTAGAAAGTAAGTCAGGGAGAAGGAAGATTTTACAATGGGCAAACACTGACTAGACCATGTATAAATGAATGTTGTAAACAGTTTTATTCATTGTTATTTTGGTTACAGTTCCTCTTTTAGACAAACTAGTCCAATGTAAAAATCCTCCACCAGGCTAGTGCTCTGAATACAAACACTGCCTTGCCTGCCTTGAATTAACCTTGTCTGTCTTTCATCTAATATGAAAATTGTATGAGCAATTGCATAATCCTCTATTTAACACTCGCAAGGAAAAATACGGTACGATGAACTAGGGTTACTGATACAGTAGTTTTGGTCATTTCCATTGCTTCTGTTGTATTGTTGAATGAGAATATCTCTCTTCTTTAAGCTCAACACACACCATACAATCTTGGTTGTACAGATTTACCAAATCTATGTAGTATAAGGGCCAACAGATTGAAAATACCTTGAATGATTGATTGGATAAGCCTTTATACTACATAAAAGTGGTAAGATTGAACAACCAAGATTGTATGGTGTATGTTAAGCCTAAGGCAGATGCTACAGTAGCAGTATGCATAAAGCATAACTGCACAGTTGTTACAAGATGGTTATGTTTGATTGTATTCTTAATGGTTGTGTGTCTTAGACATCGAGGGCAGGCAGCCGCTGAAAGAGCAAGGCAGGTGGAGGAGTTCTGGCAACGGAAGCAGGAAGCCATGAAGAACAAGGCGAGAGCTGAGGGACATATGGTATGGAACTTGGTCACATGGTGATAACTTGATTACATAACTGGTCAGTGATTATGAATTTTTAGCCATTGATGAATAACAATATATTCAGCTTTTTAAATGAAATATACTGAGGCTAGAAACAGAGGGAAGAGAAACATAAATGAATGTGTAAACTTCCTACTTCAGTCTTATCTTACATCCTTAAAGTGACACTGAAGCGAAAAAAAAGTATGATATCATGAATTGTATGTGTAGTACAGATAATTGATAGAACATTAGTAGCAAAGAAAATAGTCTCATATTTTTTATTTTACGTTTATATCTCCTTTTTTTTATTACATTGCCTCATTCTGTAATATTTCCAATTACAAACCATACTCTGTATTTTAAACCATGAAACAGAGCAGAGCTAATGAACCTTTGAACTCCCCTGAAGTAAAACCTTATCTAAACCTGTTTCTTTGATGTAGTAGTGCTTCAGAAAGTAGGACTGTTGTCATATGAGACCATATGACGATATCAACAACATGATACTCGTTTCTTTGCTACTAATGCATTTTCACTTCAGATTCCCTTTAATTGTCTGCATGTCACAAGGATGGAGTGGCAATCAGCATTTGTGTGCCTAAAGACTGATGTCTTTATTGTGCAAAACCCAAGCCTATAATGTCTGAAAAAACCCATTGGGGTTGATTCACTAAACCGTGCTATGACAAATAGCACGCCTTATTAGAGATAGCACGCCTTATTAGAGATAGCACGCCTTATCAAAGATAACATGCCTTATCAAAGTTAACAAGCCTTATCAGAGTAGCATAGCGAGCGCTACGAACTTATGCCTGCCAATTGGCAATGACACTCGTCCTGCCCTGAGCCCCTGCCGGTTCGTAGCACTCACTATGCTACTCTGATAAGGCGTGTTATCTCTGATAAGGCTTGCTATCTCTGATAAGGTGTGCTATTAATCATAGCACGGTTTAGTGAATAAACCCCATTGAGTGTTTATCATTGCTCTTCACATGATAAAAAGGTAGCATCTATGTTATGCTATGGAACAGACTATTGGTCATAATAGACTTTGGGCATTTTTTGTATGCAGACTTTGTACTATAACATACATGACATAGTTAAATTGTAGTGAAATCGTGTATGGCAAGCATAAGTTCCATGCACAAATCTATCGTATTCCTTGCAGCCATCAGTACATCTATAGCAGTTCCAAATGTGTTTAGAGAAATGCAATTGTTGATCTAACTGTGTTTCATTTTGCTCTTGTTGGATGATTACTGCACTATAAGGTGTGTTTAATATATAACAAGTCTGAGCTTCATGTGGCTTACGGTTTATTAATAAAATGCTGAATGTTGAGTCGGGGCATGGCCCTTGAAGTCTACTCAGCTGGTCCCCACAACTGCTGTCCTTGTGCATCATGTGCTAGTCAGCTGACAGTTGCCATGTGTACAGGATGCTGTTCAATTTCATTGTTGCAGAAATACATTCTCTAACATTGAACAGGATACATTTCTTGTTAACTCCTTCCTGACCGCCTAATGCCGATTGGCGTCAGGAAGGTGGCTCACCCAGGACTTGACGCTCCCCCAGGACCGCCTAACGCTGATTGGCATCAAGTCCTGGGGGTGGAGATTAGCGGGGATTGTGCGCAGGTGCACTCTTATCCCTGCTGAGTTGCGGAGCTCCGCAAAAAACTTGCTGAGCGCAGGCAGGCTGTAAAATGAAAAAAAAAAAAAAAAGGCTGAAAGTACTTGTACATTATTGAGATCTAGTGCGGCACTGTACGGGGGACAGCTCTGTCACTGAGCTGTCCCCAAAAGAGGCTGGCATACAGATCACTCTCATAGGCTGATGCCTATGCGAGACGATCACTGAGATTGGAAGATTGGATCTCTGGCGCGAGGGTGGGAGGGAAAAATTAAATAAAAATGACATTTTTATTACAAAAAAATAACAGGTCTGAAAGTCCTGGCCACAACAAATAACAAGGAAAGGGGCAGGGCGGAAATACTGGGCTGCATAAAAGGGAGTGAATAATTGCAGCACTTGGGGGCCTGAAGGAGGTATTGGCTGCACTTAAAGGGACACTTAAGTCAAACAAAAAAAATGAGTTTTACTCACCTAGGGCTTCCAATAGCCCCCTGAAGCTCTCCGCTGCCCTCGCCATCTCCCTCCGATCCTCTTGGCCCCGCTGGCAGCCACTTCCTGTTTCGGTGACAGGAGCTGACAGGCTGGGGACGCGAGTGATTCTTCGCGTTCCCAGACAAATTAGCACCCTCTATGCTGCTATATGGTATATGATATATGCTATAGCAGCATAGATGGCGCTATTGTGGCCAGGAACGCGAAGAATCACTCGCGTCTCCAGCCTGTCAGCTCCTGTCACCGAAACAGGAGGTGGCTGCCAGCGGGGTCAGTAGGATCGGAGGGAGACGGCGAGGGCACCGGACAGCTGCAGGGGGCTATTGGAAGCCCCAGGTGAGTAAAACTCATTTTTTTTTACTTAAGTGTCCCTTTAATGGACATGAGGGGTTAATGGCTGCAATACTTTATACAGTGCAATCATTAACCCATCCTGGTCCCAGAGTGCAGCCATTAACTTTGCTGGGTAGACTCATACTTGAGTCAAAAAAGAAATCCAGCTTAAGAGGGTTGAATATTGGAGTTGACTTATACACGAGGTCGACTTGTATTCGAGTATATACGGTACTCAATTTATAGCTAGCCCTCCACTATGTATTTTCAAAGAAATTTGTCCGTCTATGTCCATGAAGTTGGACAGCACTGGGCAAGAATTTGTCAGCATTATTTTTAGCATGTACCACTTTACTAATGACTATATTGGCCACTTACTCCCTACTGTGGGTAGTATCTGCTCATGCGTATACTGTATATTTGTAAGGAGTTATCCATAGTTGTACATAAATGCCTTTAAAACATTCTGAGATGCTTTTAACCACTTCCCTACCACAGGTTATTATAATAACAATGGGGAGGTGATGTTGTTTTTTTTTATGTATTTTAGTGTATTTTTACTTTTTGTCCACTACATGCCCCTACACTTTATTCATGTGTACTGTTCACAGTTATGGACTATATGAGGTCTGGAGTACTGCTTTAATCAATGAAAGAGGTGTATGCAGTGATGTGTGGATGCAGGAGGAGAGTGTATGTGAAAAGGATAGATTATAGTTCCAGTCACCTTTTAATAAAAATGTTTTATTCAATCATTCGTGTTATTTTTAGACACACCTTGTACATATACTGTGGGCTTAAATTGGCTAGGACGAAATAAATTTGACAATGTGCTTTAAATTTCCTCATGCCAAAAATTTGCTTATAATGATGATATTTTTAAATTTGGTTTAAAATGGTGCCCCTATTTAGGCTGTTTTTACAATCCAACTTGCTATAGCCTTTCCATGAGTCAAATAGGCAATGTGAATGAATATCTTCGTTTTAACTAGTCTTTGACTTTCTCCTGTTCTGTCAGTAAAGCTGGTTGAAAATGTAGATTCAGATTATATTGGCACACAAAGCTACTCATTATCATGATATAGGCTGGGGGTATCAATACTTTGCTCATATTCAACGAAAGGTTGTTCACCTACTGCTAACTGTGATCAGGTATAGGAATGCTTTGAGCCAGTAATGCTAAAAGGAGAGTCATTATTAACATACTTTATTATGCTAGATTTGCTATGCTTGTCCAGTTTAACAAGTATGAGTAGCACTCTGGAATAATCAATGCAGTCCCACATTCATAGCTTTAAATATGTCTGCCACTGCATTTTTTTTCTCATTCTGTATCTTCTTGTGGTACTTTGAGATCCCTCTCTTCATTAGTTGATCATCATTTTTTGTTTTATCAAGTGAAAACATAGTTGTAGTCAGCCTTTTACATAATCACAGCATGTTAGAGTTGTGGTGGTTTGCCCTTGGGTGTTTCTCATCTCATTTCCCCATTCCAACACAAACTTGGTGATCTAGTTATCTGTAATGTTAAGGTCGGAAGACTAAGCAAGGAGATTTTAAAAGAATCCTGTCAGAAAATTAATTTTGGAGCTGATTTAAGAAGAACCAGAGACGAAGCACCCTCATGTATTTTACCATATATATCAATGGGAACATGCCCCCTTGTGACTCTGATTTGCTGCTATTTATCCTCGAAGCAGCAAAGCAGAGCCACAAGGGGGCAGGCTTGGGCTTGAAAGGACATCACAGAAGACTGACTCAGCTATAATCATTCCGGGAAAAGCTAGACTGACTGCTCAGTCGGGGATTCTTATCAGGGCTGATAACAGGCAGATTTAGCAGAGAAGAATGAAACAGAGAGCAGGGTAGGTGTTAGTGTCAGGTTCCCATTGATATATATATGGAAAAATACAAGAGGGTGCTTCGTCTCTGGTTCACTTAAAGGGGCTCAATTCACTAAGCATTACCACATTTAGTAAAGCAGAAAACCGCCATATTTTAGCAAACTGTTTGTGAAATGTCAATTCACGGCTGTTAACACATGGAAAATTAGCAACTAGTGAGGTGAATACCTCAATAAATATCAATTGATTAGAGCTTGGGGTAAAACCAAGTGAGATGTTCAGTATTTATCTCCAGCCTGGAGCTGTCGGTATCTTACAAACAGCCATGTGTTAAGGTTATATTAGTAGAGAGGAAATGGAGCAGAGAAAAGGTGAAAACTGATGTAACTATTCAGGAAAATAAGCAAGATATTAATAAAAAAAAAAAAGTCCATATAACAATACTTATGTAGTAATTCAAATGGTTAATAAGATACTATTGGTTTTGAGCTGATATAAAATGTATGTTAATTTTATGCAGCTTGGACTTTTCAGCATAAAAAAAAATGTATTACACCTTTCATCTATTTTCCCTGCACTGCAATTATCCAACAAATACCAAATGAAATACTGCATGAGATAAAAATCTTAGTAAATTGTTAAACAGTTTTTGTTAAATTACTGAACTATAACGCATGTGTAAAAATCTAATTTCAAGTCTGTCTAAAATTAGGTAAATTTACATGAAATTTGTACAGAATTTGTCCTGGTGAATTTGAGCCTATATCATATATATTGCTCTTAGCAACCAGAAAACCAGAAAAAGTACAAAGTACAGTGAAAATGTTAGAGGCAACTCATTTTGTCTGATTATTATTATTATGCTGAAAAGTTAGTTCATATAGAGAAATCGATAATGAGAGAATCCGGGAGATGTGTTTTGTAAACCAGCCCCTATGTGCAGGTCAGATGGTAGTAATGTAAAACAAGGTGTGAAAGTCCATTTTAACCAGCTTCATGAAGCACAGAGTGCACTGGAGCAGAAAGTGCTGTTTTTGGGAATCTCTGAAAGCAGGTCATATGAGCCCGTAAGCACGGGAAATTAATTCCCGAGCCATTTTTATATGCATTTAATGGGATGTTATTTTAAATTAATTTTGCAAAAGGTTTTGGAAGAAAAATATTGCTGTTTTTGCTAAGTAAAAAAGGGAAATGTATGCTGCGCTGGTTCATAAATCTTTAAACCTGGACAGCTGGACTACTGGAAAATAATGATCACAGGTTTTGAAAGTTAGAAGAAAAAAAATAAGTGTGAGACTTTAGGAGGCATTTTTTTTCTTATTTGAAACCCTTTGATGTGGCCCCCACCATTCTTACGCTTCATACATTACATGATAAACAGGATGCTCTGTACAACCTGACAGCTATCTATGGAGGCAGGCCAAGTTCTGCAGGAGGAGGGAAAGCCCAACACAAAGAAGAACAGGTAGGCATCCCGCATGTCTGAGCCTCTTCGCAACATCCTTGCACCACTTGGCATCACTGGTCATGTCCCTTTCTGTGCATGTTTCCTGTGTGTTACACTAACACATAGAGGAAAACTGTAACCCACTGCTACCTGAGGCTCTGCATTACTTCCTAAATGTAAATGTGCTAACAAATTATATGTGTTCACGTGTTGGCTGCATTGTAATCCTGCTCATGCCATCCTTGTCCTAATCATGCATTTGTGTCCGACATGTTTTATTTTTGCTGTCAAATGAGATTTGCACCAATTCTGCCAGTGTTCTGTTCTACAAAAGCTATTCTCTCCTATATGGCGATTATTAGGAATGTTTTGTCATGCTTCATCGCTACTGTAAATGTAATAGAATTTCCATCTGTAGGATGCTTGCATGATTAAGTGGCCTGAGAATCTCTCCATTTACTTGAATGCCCTCAATCTTTTGCCATCACTTCAGCAAACATTTGCTGTTGTGGTCTATTTGTGCTTTTTACTTGACGCCCTTAATTGAAATGGAATATAGAGATAAACAGTAGTATTGAATACAAGAAATGTATTGATAAATAGCATCCCATCCCATCTAATATTCCATCTCCAAATGGAGTAGTGAATGATGATTGCTGTTTGGTGACTTTTGCGAACTGCATTGCTTTCTTAAATAATATGTATAATGCTGTTTTAGTACATTTTTGTGTTTAGCACTAAAATAAAAGTCCATTTTGTTTTTTTATTAGAAACCGACAAAATATTACAGAATGTTCAATTTTCAGTGATACACTAACACATCCACCTAGCAATGTTTTGTCAGTAGAAGAGAGCATCTCTTAACTGCTACAGTAATAAGATGTCTAACATTACAAGCAAAGTCCTCAGACTTGAAAACACTTTTAAGATAACCTATATATTTTAGTGCTAAACCCAGTACATGAAATAAAATGTAAAAAAAAATCAAAAAAAAAATCACTAAATGAAGTTTTATCTAGGAATTAGATTTCTAAGCATTTGTGGGATTTTGTTTCACTGGTTCGCTAAACAAATTATTGGCTTTGTCTGTTCTGAAATCTAGTTACTTTTAGCAGAGCATATTGTGTCTTTCATATTGTTACGTAACAAACCTCAAGCTATAAGGTTCTTTACAGGAACACTATCAATACCCAAGTGTTCTAAAATGACAATGTACAAATAATGTCTAAGTAGCTATGTAAACATTTTCCTACTTTTCATGTGTAAAGGGACTCTGAGCAGTGCAGAAACTATGGAAAGATGCATATTATTTTAAAGCTCTCTTTCTCCTCTTTTCAATGATATATAAACCGCCTACCTACGCCTTTTAGTTTTCGCTATTTTCGTGATTGAAATTGCCGCGGCCGCAATTTCGATTGCGAAAATAGAGAAAACTAAAAGGCAAAGGGCGACGATTTAGGGGTCGTCAGAAAGAGGAGAAAGAGAGCTTTAAAATGATATCAATCTTTCCATAGTTTCATTGTATTACACAGGGCGACTTTTTCTGCTGAATGGAGCTGCTGACTTTGAGAAAAAGTCGCCCTGTGTAATACAATGTAACTATGGAAAGATGGATATCATTTTAAAGCTCTCTTTCTCCTCTTTCTGACGACCCCTAAAGCGTTGCCCTACGCCTTTTAGTTTTCTCTATTTTCGCGATCGAAATCGCAGCCGCAGCAATTTCAATCGCGAAAATAGCAAACTATAAAGCGTAGGGTGCTGGTTTATATATCATTCGAAAGAGGAGAAAGAGAGATTTAAAATGATATGCATCTTTCCATAGTGTTTGCACTGCTCGGAGTCCCTTTAAATATCAGAGGCAAAATCTTTAGTTCATTGTGTGTAGGATTTAGCTCTGTTGGGACAAATCATTTGCAGTGGGGGTGTCAGCTTCAATGCACAGCCAGTGTTGTTTTTTGCTTATCAGACTACAGAGTATTTCTCCCTAAAAGCAAAAAAAAGTATGAAAAGCTGTGGAGTCACAGACCATTACAAATGTTTTAAATAAGTTACATTTCCTCTGCTCTCCTGCGGACAGCTCAGAAACAGGCAGCTTCTGAGAGCTCTCTCTCACAAACAGTTACACACAGAGTTAACAGTGAAGAAATTACACTGTGAAGGAAATACCCCCCCTCCCCTCATTGTTCACTCTCCCTTCAGAATTCAGCAGACTGCCATCAGTTCAGAGTGAAAGGAATTTGTTATAGTAAACAAGAGATAAGCAAATGAAATGTATACATCATTATTTACCAGCACTTCAGGAACTCTCTCAAACTCAGGTTAAAAAACACACGTTAAAATCGATAGTGTCCCTTTAAGCCTAGTGCACACAAAATGATTCTCAGCTGAGGCAATCATTGTGCACCATCTCAGCTTAGTATGTGTTCAGTTGTCCCTTAACATCCGATAGTGGTTTACCACGTCAGATCACTGGGAGATGAATTATCTTTTTTATTTATCCATACCACAGGATGCCATTTGTTTGTGTACTGCCCATTGTCTCTCTTTGTACACACTGCTCAACTATAGCCGGATAAATGATTCCTGATAATGTGTCTATACAGTGCTCTCGTCTGAAATGTTGCCCTAACTGTAGATCCACAGTCATTTGTAACATCTGTTGAGCGTGTTTACAAGGCTTCAAGCCTTGTACACATGCTAGATGGTTCTCGACCATGCAGCCAAGCGGGGGCCCTCTCTGCCATGCATCTTGTGTGTGCACAGTACCCGAGAGCGTTGTTCACCTTTTCACCCTTCCTCTCCATGCTGATTCATTGTGTGCCATGCAATCAGCTCTCCACCCTCTGAAATGCCTGCTGGCTAGCAACACTTCTGTATAGATTTGGCCCTGAACTGTCACCTGAGGAATCAAGACTTGATCCCTGATGGTGGACTGTCCTCATAAATGTGTACGAGGGTCAAGTCTTCTTCTGCTATTGCTAAACATTTTGTGTATACTAAAAGAACATGAGATCATTATAATTTGTTTATTTTCATCCTAACAGGAATATTTAGCAAGACTCAAGCAAATCAGACTCCAGAATTTCAACGAAAGACAACAAAACAAAGCTAAGATACGTGGAGAGAAGGTGAGCATGGTTAGAGCATTTTCTTCCTGATGAAAATGGTTTTGAGCTTTTTATTGCAGTTTTTGTCCTGATCGGATATGTTCCTCTACTTGATGCCCATGACATAACAGGAAATAACAATAAAATGTTTCAAGGCAGAATACAGGCTGTATTAACCACTTAACGACCGCCTAACGCCGATAGGCGGCGGCAGGTCGTAAGTGGTTTCCCATGGCAACGGCCGCTCGTTCGAGCAGTCTTTCCATGTCAGTTCACGGAGGGTGTCTCCGTGAACAGCCTGCGAGCCTCCGATCGCGGCTCGCAGGCTAAATATAAACACGCGGGGAAGAAATCCCTGCTGTTTACATCATACGGCGCTGCCGCCGTAAAGCAGATCGGTGAAAGCCTATCAGAGCCCCCCCCCCGCTAACCACAAATAGCCAGCGGCGATCAGACCCCCCCCCCCCCCCGGCAGGACATCCCCCTAGTGGAGAAAAAAGGGGGGAAGTCTGGTCGCCCTGGTTGCCACACGATCTGTGCTGTAGGCTGGAGAGCCCACGCAGCACAGATGTGAGGAAACAAGCCTGGTCCTTAGGCTTGACAGTGTATTTGAGTATTTGATGGGATTCTTTGGTTTCACACGGTTGACAAATGGTCAAAATTATTTTTTTCCTATTGAGATGGTACAGTTTTTGCTTTGACCAAAGCTGGAACAACCTTTGACAAATACTACATAATGGTGCTGGCTAAAGTACTAATACAATTTCTGTTAGCAAGTAAGAAAAATAGGACAAAAGCATTCTAGTATTGGTGGGAGAATATGGGGTCACATAGTGAGCTGTGTCTAACTGATCACTCTTAATTCAACACAAAAACTAATCCAACTTAGACAGGACTCGGACTACCCACAACCCTCCATAATGAGAAGAAAATCTAGCTTAACACTGTACCAGCAATACAACACACCATGGTCATTACTGATTGTGCCTTGTAGTTTTCCAAATATGCATATTACATACATAAAAACGGAATTTGCACTATTTGATCAATGCCCATTAATTACTTTGCATAAACGCCAGTAAAACGTACAAGTTCTGTCTATGCATGCACATTTTACCAGTAGTTAGTGAATCTGTACCATATTGCTGTGCAATGTGAGAACAATACAAGATACAAGATACAAGATGGATTTATTCGCCAAGTGCGGGGGTACCGTACTTGGAATTGCTTGTGGTATACATGGCAAAGGCAAAATACACGACAACAGTTGTCTATCTTACATATATGGCTACAAGTACAGATACGAGTACCTAGACTAAACTAAAAGGATTAACAGTACATTTTACGTCTGCAATTTCTACCATTTTTACATGCTGCTGCGTTAGTAGATAACCTTGACGGAGTCCAAGCACCCTTCACAGATACGATGACATCATGGATCATTGTGCTAGTGGGAGTTGGATGCAGACATGCATGCTGATTGCAGGCTAGGAGGGAATAGTCAGGCGTCAGTGTTGTTGAGCAGTAGAACAGCCTGGGGGAAGAAGGAGTTCCTACGCCTGGTAGTCTTGGATTGGATGGTTCTGAAGCGCCTGCCAGACGGGAGAGGCTCAAAGAAGCGGCTGCCATGGTGGGAGGAGTCGCAGGAGATCTTGGTGGCCCTCTTCCTCATCCTAGCCGTGTGGAGGAGATCCAGAGGTGGTAGGGGCAGTCCAATGATCCTCTCTGCCTCACTAATGACTCTTTGCAGTCTATGTCTGTCGCTGGCTGTTGCGCCGGCATACCAGACGATTATTGAAGAGCAAAGTACAGACTCCGTGGTGGCGGTGTAGAAACTGGTCAGCAGCTCCCGAGGCATTCAAAATTTTTTAAGTTGGCGCAGGAAAAATAGCCTTTGTTGTGCCTTCTTCTGAATTTTGGTGGTGTTCTGCCCCCATCTTAGGTCGGTGGATAGGGTTGTGCCAAGGAACCGGACTGATGCTACTCTGGAGACTTCGGTTTCACCTATGTAGACTGGTGGGAGAGTGGGAGGGTTCCTCCTGAAGTCAACAGTCAGCTCAACAGTCTTTGCGGCATTGAGGACAAGGTTGTTGTTCTTGCACCAGTTGCAGATTCTCGCTATCTCACTGCGGTAGTCTCCCTCTCCGTTAACGCCAATGAGACCGATGATTGTTGTGTCATCTGCAAACTTGATAACCTTGATGGAGTCCGAGGCGGAGGTGCAGTTGTTGGTGTACATGGAGAACAGGAGCGGGGACAGTACACACCCTTGAGGTGCCCCTGTGTTGGTAGTTCTCACGCCCGAGGAGCAGTTTTCCAGCTTAACCTGTTGCGTTCTGCCTGTGAGGAAGCTCCTGAGCCATGTGCGAAGTGAGGGGTCGACGCCGAGCTGCGCCAGGTTATCGACCAGGGTGTCTGGGCAGATCGTGTAGAAGGCTGAGCTGAAGTCCAGGAATAGGATCCTGACATAGGAGCCAGGCCTGTCGAGATGCTCCATAATGTACGCCAGGCTGACATTTATGGCATCCTCTATGGACCTGTTGGCCCTGTATGCGAATTGGAGTGGGTCAAGCAGTGCAAGAATCGATACTTACCCAGGGCTTCCTCCAGCCCCATAACCCCATCTGAGTCTCTTGCCGTCCTCCAGCGATCTGCCTTTCAGCTGCGATCAGCCCCAGTAACTGGCTCAGTCGCGTCAGTAGGGGTCTTCTGAGCAGAAGACCACTACTGACACGACTGAGCCAGTTACTGGGGCTCTGGTACACTTTTTAAGTTCTTTAGCCTCCCTCCTGGATTCATGTGGCCAATACCTGCTTCAACTTTGTTTTCAAAATTATACCTTCTCTTCTAAATCACCAAAGTACTATGCCTGATATCATTTTACAATGTTGCCATTACTTTAAATTTTATATTTGATTTGACAGGGAGAAAATCAGCCAGGCAAAAATGAAAACCGTGAGGAAGCTGAACTGAGAAAGAAAAAAATTGAAGACTTAAAGGTATTGTTGTTCAAAATTTAGTTGCTTGATCAGTTTTGCAGTGTGTTCTTTTTCCAGGTTGTCTAATTCATAAATAGTATTGTTTTTGTTCCCACCAACAAAGTTGTATAGAATCATGGAGTGTGCAGTGTTTAGCTGGACTTTCCACAGTTTGTTTGGTTGAAAAAATCCATACATCCATGCATTTTAACCAGAAGTATGTTCCAACACTAGCCTACCCCTTATATATTTCAGTTGAACCAAAGGAAGGCGAAATACATTTACGTCAAACAACCCAGTCCAGCTGCAGGATTCAGCAGCTTAATGAAGTCGCACCAAAGCTGGCCATATGTAGTTTGAGAAATGATCGATGAAAACCGATCAGGGAATAAGTAGCTGATGCACCACAGAGCTATATTTATGATATGTTTCTGCAGACATCTGCTCAATTATTGATTGCTCTGCTATACTTGTACTGTCCAATGCATTAAAAAAATGCAGCTTCTGCTCAAATAATGGGAATGTTATAGCACTTCCGATTACATCTTTTTATTAGTAACCAGTACAAACTAAATAGTAAGTTGATTAATTTGCAGTAGGCTAGTACATAATTTTCAGGAAGATTCAATCAAAGTCATTGAGGTATATTGGAAAAGTCGAGCTCTGTGTAGCCACCAGTGTGGGTCGGTACAATGCTAGTGCAACAGTGCTGTTGGTTTCTCAATCAGGTTCCAAGTTCATAGGCTACAATGTGGTACCTCAATTGTGCTCACTGAACAAATCTGTGTATTCGTACACTTGTGTTTTCATACTGATGTTTGTTTCAATATGACTTAAGCTTCGTACACACGCCTGACTTAAGTTGTGTACAACGGCCCCCCAAGCAATCTGCCGAGCGAATCTACTCGCTCTCAGCGACGCCAATCCCATTGTTTGCGGCACTCCCCCGCCCCTATGTGTGATGTCACGTTCAGCATAAAATCTTTGGAGCCACTACTGCCTGCCCACCCAGGTCTCTCCTGCCTCCCCACCCAGGTCTGCCCTCACCTCGGGGATTTAGCAGCAGAGCTACTCTCATCTGTTCTATTGGCGCACCTCCTCCCATGTCTGAGTACTTTTCTCCATGCCTCCTCCCTGTGTCTTCTCCCATTGTGTCATGTGATAAGAGCCGGTGTTCAAACCTGCTTTTGTCACTTACACAGGAAGTAGGCATGGAGAAAAGCCACTGATCACAGGAGGAGGTCTGCCAGTGGGACAGGTGAGCGTAGCTATGCTGCCAACACTCTGCATCCATGGTCCCCAAATTGATTGTCAATAGCAACAGGCTTCTGACCTGCCACCGATTGAGCAAAATTCGGCCAGTAAGCAATCGATCAGGCATCATTTGCCGCTTTGATTTCTAGCAGATTACATCACAGTAAACGAATATGCTGGATATGGACAGGTAAAATGGTCAAATGTATGGCCACCTTAACGTACAGCCCCTTTTGTTTCACGTTTATTGATTGTGTATCTGAATTAGACCTTTTTGTGTGGACAATAACTCATTAATTACCATTTATCTTAAATATTTAGTTCTCTTTTTGTTTACTGATGAGCCCAGCTGAAATGTCTGTTTACAGAATTCCTGTTCTCGTGTCCTTAGTTTACCTCTTTCATTAGACCTCTCTCAGATGTTGTGGTTCACTGTTCCTGTAGTTTTGTTCTTTGCATGCTACATTTTCCTCTGAAAGAAGTAATCTCCTGCATATCCAATACATCTGCTTCTAAGGCCTGAGGTTGGATGTTCGTGACACAGCCGTTCAGTTTGAATAAAACACCGTGGCAAGTAGGGTTTTCACAAATCCAGGTTGTGAATGGATTTGCAGCACCATCACCTTAAATCCTGATTTGGAATCCTTCCTTTCATAAACTCTTCGGCATGCCTTTCCTTCCATTCAGTTTATGTTGTGCATATGCTCTTAATCAGCATGTGACCAGGCCAGGTTCGTGATCTTTGCTATAAATTTGTGACTTTTCTGCACAGGCCCAAGCCAATGCCAGAGCAGCTGTATTAAAAGAGGACCTTGAAAGAAAGAGGAGGGAAGCTGATGAAAGGGAGAAGCGAGCCTGGGATGAGCATGTAAGCAAAGAGCCGTATTTAGCTTCTGAAATGTTTTCGGTTTATGTTGGTTACAGTCAAGGATTTGTGCAAAGTAAGCTGTTTTGGGGAGAGCTGAATAGATTTGATTTGATTTAATCCAGTTACTATGAGGCAGCCGGAGCATATGCAAGTTTGTATGAGGAGGAACTGACCAGGAACAGATTTGTATTTCCACAGTGAGGGCCAAAATTGACTGAAGCAGACATTTGGCTTTTTGCAGCAACTAGCCAAGCTTTGCCTGAGGATTGTCTGCATGCACAAATGTTCAGCATTTCTCGCCCTCAAATTGGGAAATCATGTTCTGTATTAAGTAAAAAAAATGGGGGGAGGGAATGTATTGACATGACTCCGATTCCATAGAGCCTTTTTGTGACATAAATCTTGCCATTCAGACTAAGAAGTGTACATTATAAAATATTATGCTTAAAGCAAACCAGTCAGCTACCTGTATATTCTAAGGCTCCAAAATAAAAAGAAGGGCTGGTTCGCACTGCAAGAGCTTTTTAAGGCTAGTGATTTGAAAAGATCTTACTAATGTAATGCTATGGGTGATTTTTATAAAATCACGTTGCTCAAGTGAGAACACACAAATAGCATTACATTAGCAAGAGCTTTTCAAATCACAAGCACTTAGAAACGGCTCTTGCGTTTAGAACCAGCCCTAAGAGTTCAGTATTAAAAACTTTTTTTTTCTAGAGTGTTCATTAGGGAATTTTTCTAAGGCAGAAATTGCTAGGTCTCTTTTCACACTGCGTCACAACATTTGGGATTTCAGACAGAACATAGAAAATTAAGATTCTGATGAACTCTAGAAAAGTAAACCTGTGATCACTGATAAATGCCTAATGACTATATGCTAAACAGAAAAAAATATCAGTGGCATTTACAGATGAGGACTTCACAAGGTGATTCCCACAGTCACTATGCTGCCAGCTATAGCAGCATTGTCCACCAGCTAAATAGTCGTATTTAGGGCCCAATACACCCTCATGTTGCTTTGCACCACCAGTGACCCTAAAAATGCAGGGTGTCTGCGTTGCTCTTTGCTACAGAACTGACCTCATTCGGCTGTATTGAATGGGGCAGCGCTGCACAGTGCAGAAGTGTGCCCATCAGATAGTGCTGACTATACGATGTCTGATGTGCCTGCATGTTGCACATGGAATCTCTTTTGGCTACCAAAAAAAAAAAAAGTTGCCCCTGTTTGCAAGACTAAAGGCCCATACACACGTCGGATTTTTCTGAACGACGGGTCGTTTGAACGTTCCGTCGTTCAGTCGTTCGCACGCGGAATCAGACGTGTGTACGGACTATCGTTCGGGTGATAAGACTGGTTTCCAGCGATCCGCCGGGCGGATCGCTGGAAACCAGTCTTATCACCCGAACGATAGTCTGTACACACGTCGGATTTGACGTGCGAACGACTGAACAACGGAACGTTCAAACGACGGGTCGTTCAGAAAAATCCGACGTGTGTATGGGCCTTTAAAGTATTAACTTCCTACCCCCTAATCAGTTTGCTCAGGAACTTTTCTGGTCCAAGACCATGGGGTTCCATTGTCATGAACATATTGTAGATAACATTGCATATATTTACCATTAGAGATGATCAATGAGGTGCTGAGAATTGCGGTATAGTTTGCGTGTACATTTAATTTCCTTAACTATAGCCCCTGCAACTTCCCTTAGCCCCCATTCCTTCCCTTCAGATATCTTTGCATTGTTGTTCCTGCCTTGTCTAGGCCCTGCCTCTATTTTATGGTTTGTATAAATGTATGATCTTAACGTCTGTTACTGCACCTCTGCTATATCTACCACAAACAATTCCGGGTGTGACTTCGGTTGTACTTGGCGAATAAAGTCCATTCTGATTTAATCTGTACTAATTAGGCGCTAGTCTAGTTTAGGTGTCCCTGCAGTAAACCATTTAGGGAAATTCCGCTAACATGACTGGGTGGACATCATTCTCTCAAATTGCTAGGCTTCAGATAGGTTGTAGTAAACTACACCCACACTATTCGGCCAATCACAATACTTTGTTCTGTAGAGGATGTTGTGATCTGGGTCCCCTAAACTAGACTAGTGCCTTCATTTATATTCTTCTGTATACTTCTTCTGTTCTGTTTTCTGTATATTTTATTTCTACATTTTTTTATTTCTTCTTCTAATCGAACAGCAAAGTTGCTACATCCCACCAGATCAACAGGAAAGCACCAGAGGGAATTAAAAGATGTACCGTATTTTTCGGACTATAAGACGCACTTTTTCTCCCCCAAAGTTGGGGTGAAAAAGCTGGTGCGTCTTATAGTCCGAATGTACAACGTTAGAAGTGGAAAAGTACCTCTGTATTTACTGCGATGCATGTGTCCGCATACAGGATGCTTACTTCTGCCCAGCTTTGCCTGCTCTGCTTCTTAAATGCTGCCGCCTGAATGCTGCTATCACCCTGGACTCTGACTGACTGGCGATCCACTGCGGCGAACGGCGATCCCCCATTGTGCCTCTTAAATGCTGCCGCCTGAATGATGCGATCACCCTGGACTCTGACTGGCGATCCACTGCGGCGATCGGCGATCCCCCACTGCGCCGCTGCTGCTGACCTGATGGTTTAGAAGATGCTTAAGTGAAGTCCTGCTGGCTCCCAAGGCATTTGCCAATCATCGCTAATAGCCGGTGCCCGGTAAAATCTTCCGACATGCAAGATACATACTTCCACTTAGGAAGTGACTGCAGACGCATCTGATTGGTCGCGCTAGTCCTGCGGGCGGGATGAAGGTACCGCTCCTGAACCAATCACAATCCTTCCTCCCTGACACCAATCAGGGAGGAAGAATTGTGATTGGTTCAGGAGCGGTACCTTCATCCCGCCCGCAGGACTAGCGCGACCAATCAGATGCGTCTGCAGTCACTTCCTAAGTGGAAGTATGTATCTTGCATGTCGGAAGATTTTACCGGGCACCGGCTATTAGCGATGATTGGCAAATGCCTTGGGAGCCAGCAGGACTTCACTTAAGCATCTTCTAAACCATCAGGTCAGCAGCAGCGGCGCAGTGGGGGATCGCCGATCGCCGCAGTGGATCGCCAGTCAGAGTCCAGGGTGATCGCATCATTCAGGCGGCAGCATTTAAGAGGCAGAGCAGGCAAAGCTGGGCAGAAGTAAGCATCCTGTATGCGGACACATGCATCGCAGGAAATACAGAGGTGATTTTCCACTTGTAACAGCGCTACAGGAGTCAAAAGGTGAGGACGAGAGCCACTTTTGCAGACTGCACTTCCCCACTCCCGGAGTCTGTGTTATGTCTCTCCCCACTCTGAACACTGGCTGGTAGGAGTGGTGGATGGAGACATACATGCTTCACCCCTGGTACATCAGGAGCTGGCAACGAGTGTAGTCATGTAGTGTGTCCCTCTGGAGTCGTCCTAATGGGTAAGCTGTTGATCTTGCACTTGATCTTGCACATTTTTTTTTGCAGCCATTTATCTCTACAGCACCTTGTTTATTTACCTGTGGAGCACTAGCACAGTATATACTGTATATGCACTACTCTATTTATATTGTTACCTGCTGCTGATGTTAGTGTCTGAAGCTCTACAGGACACTCCTGCACCATGGATGCACCAGGTTTATTTTTTATTTTTTCCCTGATTTTTGCCCTCTAAACCTAGGTGCGTCTTATAGTCCGGAGCGTCTTATAGTCCGAAAAATACGGTATATTACAGGGCTCCTGAGGTGGGATGCAGCAAGTAGAAATGGCAGACTAGTGCGCTGCTAGCAAGTTAGAAGAACAAAAAGGTTTAGTCAGGGCAGTTTCTAGGCTAAATTGCACCCAGGATGAGGGTGTAAAAATTGTGCCCTCTTCCCCCCCACCCCTGTGGACTCACAAACCATTACTTTTTAGGGACAGTCCCACAGCCACAGGTCACAAGTAGATCTGCCTACTTACTAGTAACCAGCCGCTCATCCAGGAGGTAGCAGTGAATAGGAAAACACATAGGTGAAGAGAGCCCAGAAAACTGACTCCTCCATGGGCGCCGCGCACTGACAGCCTGCAGTACCGCTACAGGACATCAGGTGTCATTACGCAGTGGTGATGTGATGATGACTTGACGTCTGATGCAGGAAGCCCAGGAGGAGTCAAGGAAGGTGATCGCGCTGGTAATTTTCTTCTTCCATTTGGCTACACAGTGCATCACCAGCTCCCTATCGGTTATGTCCTTCTGCCTGCACCCCCCTTCTTCTCCTTGCCGGTCTGCGCCCAGGGCGGTCGCACTGCCCAAGAAAAGGCCCTGGGTTTAGTTGCCTCTCATTTGCCTGTATTCTGACAAGCAGTTTATCTATTTTGCTCTCCGTTTTGTAAAGCCACAGCGATACTCTGGATAAAAAGCTTTATTATTATTATAATGCTACAAGCAGAGATTTTTGAAAAGTATTTGTTCCTTTAAAACTAGCAATTCACTGTTAATTATAATATTTAAAACCACAAAATGAATAAGTTCCAGCTTTAGTTACAGTGTTATTATTAGTACAATTAGTGATTCACCTGCATAACGCTGTTGGTCCATTATATTCTTTGTTTGGGCACAGATTGAATGCGTCTGCAGGTATTCACTCCTGGCACAGCAGTATCACCACCTCTTGATTTCCCCAGAGCTTTGCTTGGTAGCGTTTCCATTACAGTGTGCAGTAAAGTATAAGGGGTAATGACACTTTGGCCTCATATTGTACTCCAGAAGCAGACAGAAATAAAGCTGTCAGCTGCAGCAGCTTGCATTCTTTCCTCTCTACACTACAATGGCCTCATTGACATAAGAGTAGTCTCGTTGGCTTTTATTGCTCCCAATATACCCATTAATTAAGAGGCAAAAACAGCACTTAATAAAAACACCTTATAAGCTGTGTATTTGTTCTGACCTTTTGCACACCTCCAAAGCAACGTAAAGTTACACTTATGCCCATTGTGGCTGAATAAACAAGAAAAGTTTACAAGTTACCCTAAGATATGGTTACTTTGAGAGCTTAGAATTTTGCTTCAGATGGATAAGGACACAGGGGCCCATATGCAATTCACTATTTCTCCCGAGTTTTCTCAGAGGAGATAATTTTTCATCTTCAATTTAAATTAACTTTTTAGCACTTTGCAATGAAAAAAATACTACAAAGTAGGTGAAAAGTACTGTCCAAATTATTTTGAGTATTTTTTTGCTTGCTGGTGGTGTGAAAGGCATTTTATTTACAAGTTGTGAAAATATCACCTAGGAGAAAACTCAGGTGAAAAAGTGAATTGCATATAGCCCAGGATCGTTTAAATATTAAATTAATGAACAGGTAAACATTGAAGAACTGTGTTTAACTGAATAACTGTAATATAACTTGTGACTTTTAAAATTAATCTCCAAAATGTTATAGTTGCATATATATTTGGGTTGAAAAAAGTCAAATGTCCATCGAGTTCAACCAGAAAATAAAGTACAACATCAGCCTGCACCCTCACATATCCCTGTTGATCCAGAGGAAGGTGAAAAAAGCGGGGCTGTGGAGTCAGTATAAAAATCTTCCGACTCCTCAGTTTATGAAACCACGACTCCGACTCCGGGTACCCAAAATGGCTCTGACTCTTCGACT